>NC_052157.1:49779992-50112289 GCF_902713615.1 Scyliorhinus canicula | reverse complement strand
GCTGCGAAGAAGATGTTGTAGTTTCTCCGCCCCAGGAAAGTACTGGACGACGAAGGGTACTCTGTCAGTGGTGTCCCGTGTTTGTCTTCTGAGGAGGTCGGTGCGGTTTTTTGCTGTGGCGCGGTGGAACTGTCGATCAATGAGTCGAGCGCCATATCCCGTTCGTACGAGGGCATCTTTCAGCATCTGTAGGTGTCTGTTGCGCTCCTCCTTGTCTGAGCAGATCCTGTGTATACGGAGGGCTTGTCCATAGGGGATGGCTTCTTTAATGTGTTTCGGGTGAAAGCTGGAGAAGTGGAGCATCGTGAGATTATCTGTGGGCTTGCGGTAAAGCGAGGTGCTGAGGTGACCGTCCTTGATGGAGACGAGTGTGTCCAAGAATGGAACTGAATTTGGAGAATAGTCCATGGTGAGTTTGATGGTGGGATGGAACTGATTGTTCAACCGATGCTATACACCAGATACATCGATGACATTTTTTTCCTTTGGACCCACGGCGAGACATCACTGAAACGACTACACGATGACATCAATAAGTTCCATCCCACCATCAAACTCACCATGGACTATTCTCCAAATTCAGTTCCATTCTTGGACACACTCGTCTCCATCAAGGACGGTCACCTCAGCACCTCGCTTTACCGCAAGCCCACAGATAATCTCACGATGCTCCACTTCTCCAGCTTTCACCCGAAACACATTAAAGAAGCCATCCCCTATGGACAAGCCCTCCGTATACACAGGATCTGCTCAGACAAGGAGGAGCGCAACAGACACCTACAGATGCTGAAAGATGCCCTCGTACGAACGGGATATGGCGCTCGACTCATTGATCGACAGTTCCACCGCGCCACAGCAAAAAAACCGCACCGACCTCCTCAGAAGACAAACACGGGACACCACTGACAGAGTACCCTTCGTCGTCCAGTACTTTCCTGGGGCGGAGAAACTACAACATCTTCTTCGCAGCCTCCAACACATCATCAGCGAGGATGGACATCTTGCCAAGGTCATCCCCACACCCCCACTACTGGCCTTCAAACAACCGCGCAACCTCAAACAAACCATTGTTTGCAGCAAATTACCCAGCCTTCAGAACAGCAACCACAACACCACAAAACCCTGCCAGGGTAGTCTCTGCAAGACATGCCAGATCATCGACATGGACACCACCATTACACGTGGAAACACCACCCACCAGGTACGCGGTGCATACTCGTGCGACTCGACCAATGTAGTCTACCTCATACGCTGCAGGAAAGGATGTCCCGAAGCGTGGTACATTGGCGAGACCATGCAGACACTGCGACAACGAATAAACGGGCATCGTGCGACTATCAACAGGCAGGACTGTTCCCTTCCAGTTGGGGAACACTTCAGCAGTCAAGGACATTCAGCCTCTGATCTCCGGGTCAGCATTCTACAAGGAGGCCTTCAGGAGACGCGACAACGCAAAATTGCTGAGCAAAAACTTATAGCTAAGTTCCACACGCATGAATGTGGACTCAACCGGGATCTGGGATTCATGTCGCATTACATTCGGCCCACACCAACAAGCCTGGACTTGCAGAGGCCTACCGACTGAACTGGCTTGGGACAATTCACACCTCTTTAACCTGGAGTTACCTCTCTCTCTGCATCTTTGATGATTTGATTGCCTGCAGGTGCTCGCATTCCGGGGCATCTCTGACTGTGTCTATATAAACATTTCTGGAACAAGCCTTTCCATTCACCTGAAGAAGGAGCCGTGCTCCGAAAGCTCGTGTTTGAAACAAACCTGTTGGACTTTAACCTGGTGTTGTAAGACTTCTTACTGTGCTCACCCCAGTCCAACGCCGGCATCTCCACATCATGGCTACCGTGCAGAATGATAGTGAGCTGCAGCAGTACTTTGGGCCCTGCAGGAGAAACTTTGTTCACTCCACATTCAGACAGGTTGAACGACAAAATTTTCAGTTACCAACCTCCGACAGCGTCTTTGGTTAGCTTTGGAAGCATTCCCGAGATGGGCTCTGCTCACATCCAGACAGATTCTAGAGAGGGATCCTTAATGGATCTCTGTCCTATTGAAGATGGCTGTCATTATCAGGGTGGATTCTCCATTGCGAGGACCCCCCCCCCCCCCCCCCCCCCCCCCCCCCCCCACCAGAATGGAGAATTTGGATCAGCTGTTCGCTGGTGGCGGGATTCTCTATTCCTGCTGCTTGTCAACGGGATTTCCCATTGAAACCACTCCATGCCAGCGGATACCCACAGGTGGGGGTGCGGTGTTGGCGTGACCAAGGAATCTCACTGCCAGCAAACAGTCGAAGAATCTTGCCCATCGTGTCTGAATATCTCCCAAGCTAATGAAGCGACTGATATTTGACTGCAAGCTGGGCCTCTGCTTCCCATTTCAAATCCATTCTGGCAAAGTTACTCCGATGGGTTTGGAACAACTTTGGGGGAATTATCGGTCAAAGTCTGCGATTCATCAACGGTGCACATAGTTTATCACAACAATCTAAACATGGTTACATTTTCTGTTTGTCCTCATTTAGTGTAACTCTACATACATTCAGTTAGAAATGTCTGGGAGCATCTTTGATCATTCGATGGTCACCAAACTTTGAAATTATCCCCTGATTTTACAACGGGGTAGGACGAGGAGGCAGGGCCCAGGTTCACCTCAGCTGGAACAGGGATCGAACCCCAAGCTGCTGCCTTTATTTTAAACTGCATGCTGAGTCCCCCAATAGAAGCAGTGCAAATCTAAAATGCTGTTACATTTTATTTTTAAAAATTCCCAGATGGCGAAGTTAAATTAGCAAATATATGTTTGCCTTGCACAGTACGATATTAATGAATTAGTTACTGTTTTTTCTAGAAGCTGTTACAAATAAATCTGTTAAACTTTCAATTAAATGTTTGCACTCCTACTGTGTCCTGGTAATGAGGCAATTGATCATCAATAACTGAGATGCTTGATATGGATGTTGAATTTTACAAATCATTAGATTTAAACATTTATTCCTATTCTGGAAACATTTAGTCATATTGAAATGAAATGAAGATGGATATCTTCAAAATGATATTAATAGGGGGCTAGAATGTTATGGCAGCATCATTTAACCTCACTTGCATTTGCTCCCAGCCATTTTTAAGATCCTCATTCTTGCGTTCAAATTCTTCACTCTCTAACCTCCTCCAGTTCAACAATGTTGCAGGTTCTTTGCACGTTCCCAATTCTGGCCTCTTTGCACATCCCCATTTCTTTGTCTTCACCCTAATATTCTCTGGAATACCCTTCCCTGTCCCTCCTCCGCTACCATGCTCCCTGAAATTGACTCTTGTGATACTATGCTTTTGGTAACTAATAATCTCTTTTGTGTGCCTGATAACACTACAGTGAAACACGCTGGGGATGTGTCACTAAATTATAACCGGGCTACAGAAATGAAAGTTGTTGAATAAAGTATTGGCAAAGCTGCCGTTGAAACATCAGGTCAGAAATACTGAAAATGAGCCTCTGTTGGTTCACTGGCATCCTGCTCCAGGACAGCACAAAGCCCCAGTGCAATTCTCTGGAGGAAACAATCCCAAGTATGTGGTGAATTATTTAATGAGGACTGGCATTAAATGAAAGATTAGCTGAAGTCTGATTGTTTCCGATTTGTCTGATGTGTGATTTTGATCAACAGACACATTAAATTCATTGTGTTCTTAGCGTTCAGTTTGCGTGCATCATTTTAGCTCCTCACATATTGGGTTTCTTCACGTCTCACAGTATGTAAAGGTTGCTATCTCATTTTCAATCAGTAGCCAGCAGGGCCAGGATCTGAAATCAGAACGGAAAATGCTGGAAACACTCTGCAAATTTGGCAACATCAATGGGTTGAGAGATAAAGTTAATGCTTCAGGTCTGTGACCTTCCATCAGAACTGGAAGCTCTTAAAGATGAATGACTTGAGCAAATACAGGGAGGAATGAGAGGGAAAGAACGACATAAGAACTAGGAGCAGTAGTAGGCCATCTGGCCCCTCGAGCCTGATATTCAAACCCCTTGATCATTCAATGAGATTATGTTTGATCTCTTTGGACTCAGCTCCACTTTCTGGCCCGAACACCATAACCCTTAATCCCTTTATTCTTCAAAAACTATCTATCTTTATCTTAAAAACATTTAATGAAGTAGTCTCAACTGCTTCACTGGGCAAAGAATTCCATAGATTCACAACCCTTTGGCTGAAGAAGTTCCTCCTCTGCTTAGTCCTTAATCTACTTCTCCTTATTTTGAGGCTATGCCCCCTAGTTCTGCTTTCACCCGCCAGTGGAAACAACCCGCCCGCATCTATTCTATTAATTCCCTTCATAATTTTATATGTTTCTATAAGATCCCCCCCCCCCCCCCCCCCCCCACCGCATCCTTCTAAATTCCAATGAGTACAGTCCCAGTCCACTCAACGTCTCCTCATAATCTAACCCTTTCAGCTCTGTACACCCTCCAGTGCGTCCTTTCTCAGGTAAGGAGACAAAAACTGAACACAATACTCCAGGTGTGGCCTCACTAACACCTTATGCAGTTGCAGCATAACCTCCATAGTCTTAAACTCCATCCCTTGAGCAGTGAAGGACAAAACTCCATTTGCCTTCTTAATCACCTGTTGCACCTGTAAACCAACTTTTTGCGACTCATGCACTAGCACACCCAGGTCTCTCTGCACAGCAGCATATTTTAATATTTGATCATTTAAATAATAATCCCTTTTTCTATTATTCCTACCAAAATGGATAAGCTCACATATGTCAACATTGTATTCCATCTGCCAGACCCTAGACCATTCACTTAACCTATCCAAATCCCTCTGCAGACTTCTGGTATCCTCTGCACTTTTTGCTTTCCAACTCATCTTCGTGTCGTCTGCAAATTTGGACACATTGCACTTGCTCCCCAATTCCATATCACCTGTGTAAATTGTGAACAATTGTGAGCCCAATACTGATCCCTGAGGGACACCACTAGCTACTGATTGCCAACCAGAGAAACACCTATTAATACCCATTCTTTGCTTTCTATTAATTAACCAATCCTCTATCTATGCTACTACTTTACCCTTAATGCCATGCATTTTTATCTTATTCAGCAATCTTTTGTGTGGCACCTTGTCAAAAGCTTTCTGGAAATCCAGATATACCACATCCATTAGCTCCCCGTTATCTACCGCACTGGTAATGTCCTCAAAAAATTCCACGAAATTAGTTAGGCACGACCTGCCCTTTATGAACACATGCTGCGCCTGCCCAATGGGACAATTTGCATCCAGATGCCTTGCTATTTCTTCCTTGATGATAGATTCCAGCATCTTCCCCACTACCGAAGTTAAGCTAACTGGCCTATAATTACCCGCTTTCTGCCTACCTCCTTTTTTAAATAGTGGTGTCACGTTTGCTAATTTCCAATCCACCGGGACCACTCCAGAGTCTAGTAAATTTTGGTAAATTATCACTAGTGTATTTGCAATTTCCCTAGCCATCTCTTTTAGCACTCTGGGATGCATTCCATCAGGGCCAGGAGACTTGTCTACCTTTAGCCCCATTAGCTTGACCATCACTACTTCCTTCGTGATAACAATCATCTCAAGGTCCTCACCTGTCATAGCCTCATTTCCATCAGTCACTGGCATGTTATTTGTGTCTTCCACTGTGAAGACCGACCCAAAAAACCTGTTCAGTTCCTGAGCCATTTCCTCGTCTCCCATTATTAAATCTCTCTCCTCATCCTCTAAAGGACCAATATTTACCTTAGCCTCTCTGGTTCAGAGGTTGGCGGGCAGGAATAATTAAATGACAAAGGGTTGGTGATGCAAGGAATAAGGAGATAGTGAAACAAATGCAGAAGAGACCAGAGGAGATGTAAATGATTACAGCCGAAAAGCAGAGTGAAACATGGCAAATTTGTTCATGGGGATTAGGCTGTGGCATGGGAATGTGGCGAGTAAAGGCGGGTACGTGCGAGGGGTGCAGACCACCATGTCGACCATGTACTGATAGGCGCTCCCCACATCTAGCACCAGCTCACAACTCCCCTGTTCTCAGCCTCAGCCTACACAAAGCCCAACCTGCAGTCTATCCCACCAACTTCAGCTTATAGCTTGACTTCTCTCAGCACTAGCTTGTACATAGAATATAGAACATACAGTGCAGAAGGAGGCCATTCGGCCCATCAAGCCACTTAAACCCTCACTTCCCCCTAACCCCGTAACCCAATAACCCCTCCTATCCTTTTTGGTCACTAAAGGCAATTTTTCATCGCCAAATCGCCTAACCTGCATGTCTTTGGACTGTGGGAGGAAACCAGAGCACCTGGAGGAAACCCACGCAGACACGGGGAGAACATGCAGACTCTGCACAGACAGTGACCCAGCGGGAAATCGAACCTGGGACCCCCTGGTGCTGTGAAGCCACAGTGCTCTCCACCTGTGTTACTGTGCATGCCCAACCCCAACCAGCATATCCTACCCCCAGCACCAGTCCATTTCACCAACCTCTCCTATTCTTCGAACGACCAGGACCTGCACCTGGGAACATTCCTTTCATTAATTTATGGGATATGGGCTTCATTGGTTAGGCCAGCATTTATTGCCCAGCCGTAGTTGCCCTTCAGAAGGTGGTGATGAGCTGCCTTCTTGAACCGCTGCAGTCCCTGAGTGCTGTGCTGTGCGATTAGTGAGGCAGTTCCAGAATTTTGACCCAGCTATAGTGAAGGAACGGCAATATATATCCAAGTCAGGATGGTGAGTGTCTTGGAGGGGAACCTCCAGGTGGTGGTGTTCTCAGGTATCTACTGCTGTTGTGCATCTAGATGGTAGTGGTCTTGGGCTTGGAAGGTGCTGTCTAAGGAAGCTTGGTGAGTTCCTGCTGTGCACCTTGTAGATGGTACACACGGCTGCCACTGCTCGTTGATGGCGGAGGGATTGAGTGTTTGTGGTAGAGGTAACAAACAAGTGGATTTTTCCTGGATGGTGTTTTGCTTCTTGGGTGTTGTTAGAGCTGCATTCATCCAAACAAGTGGGGAATATTCCATCACACTCCTGACGTGAACCTTGTGGATGGTGGACAGGCAGGAGGTGAGTTACTCCCTGCAGGATATCTCACCTTTGACCAGCTCTGGTAGCTGCAGTATTTATAGATATGTCCAGTTTAGCTTCTTGTCAATGGTAAACCCCAGGATGTTGATAGTCAGGGATTCAATGATGGTAATGTCATTGAATGTCAAGGGACAAAGTTATATCCTCTCATTCTGGAGATGATCTGACACTTGTGTGGCATGAATGTTAATTGCCACTTGTCAGCCCAAGCCTGGATATTGTCCAGGTCTTGCTGCATTTGAACATGAACTGCTTCATTACCTGAGAAGTCACAAATGGCGTTGAACATTGTGCAGTCATTCGCAAATACCCCCACTTCTGACCTTCTGATGGAAGGGAGGTCATTGATGAAGTAGCTTAGGATGTTTGGGCTGAGGACACAATCCTGAGGAATTCCTGCAGTGATGCCCTGGAGCTGAGATGATTGACCTCCAACCACCACACCCATCTTCCTTTGTGCCAGGTATGACTCCAACCAGCAGACGTTTTCCCCCTGACTCCAGTTTAGCTGGGGCTCCTTGAAGCGACACTCTGACAAATGCTGTCTTGATGTCAAAGGCAATCACTGTCACCTCACCTCTGGCATTCAGCTCTTTTTGTGGAGTTAGATTAGGGAGAACTGAATGTGCAACAAAATGTAAGTGAGAAGCAGTAAGTACAGTATTCATCAACATCCTTTCAAGGTGGGGTTACGATTGACCAGGAACAATTGGGCCAGCCATATAAATACTGTGGCTACGGGAGCAAGTCAGAGACTGGACATTTTGCAGTTAGTAATTCACCTCCTGACTCCCCTAACCTTGTCCTCCATCTGCATGGCACAAATCAGGAGTGTGATGGAATACTCTCCACTTGCCTGGATGAGTGCAGCACCAACAACACTCAAGACCCTTGGCATCCAGGATAAAGCAGCCTGCTTGATTGGCACAACCTCCACCACCAACGCACAGTGGCAGAAGTGTGCACCATCTACAAGATGCATTGTGTCAACCAGCCAAGACTCCTTCGACAGCACCTACCAAACTCATGACCTCTACCACCGAGAGGGACAAAGGCAGCTGATATATGGGAATACCACCACCTACAAGTTCCCCTCCAGGTCACACACTATTCTGACTTTCCTGCTCCACTTGCATTTGCACCAGATGGATTTCAGCAGTTCAAGATGACAGCTCACCACCACCATCTCCAGGGTAATTAGGGATGGGTAATAAATGCTGGCCTTGCCAGTGAGGCCCACATCCTGTGAATGAATAAAAACAAAGTGGCAACTGGAGAAGGTGGGATTTTGTAGAGACTCGGCTTCAGGCCCCACCTCCGTAGAAAAGAGAGGCCGATGATGATCATGTTGAGACATTTGAGAGGTGCAAGGGTGATGCTAACTATAATGGCTGGTGTGACAGTATTTGTGCAGTGAACTGTGATTCCAACCTGACATGTTTGCTACCACCCGTGGGATCTCTCTGCTTCAGCATACTGATGGTGGAGAGACCTTTGACGCTGATCTCCAGGACTTGCCCGTACTGGATTGGCGCATTTGAGAATGGTCTTGACAGGACTCTCCCAGCAGCCCCAAGGATTGCTGCCACACAGGTGACCACTTATCTCTTGGAGGAACATTTGATAGAGGTGTTCAAAATCATGACATGTGTTAATGGAGTGACAAAGGAGAAATTGTTTTTAGTTGTAAAAAGGTTGTAAACAAATTTAAGGTGATCAGCAAAAGAACGAGAACTGATTTGAGGATTTTTTTTTCTATTACACAATAAGTTACCTGAATGTTTTAATTGTAAGGGTGGTAGAAGCAGATTCAATAGTAGCAGAATTGAGTAAATGTGCAGGGCCCTCTGTGGGGGGAGTGGGCCCACGTGGATAGCTTTTTGAAAGAGGCTCAATGGAAAGAGTCTCATTGCATGCCTATTTTACCACAGTCGCACTGTGATGGGGTATATTTAAGCCAACTGTCAGCAACTGGGGCTGGTTTAGCACAGGGTGAAAGAGCTGGCTTTGAAAGCAGACCAAGGCAGGCCAGCAGCACGGTTCAATTCCCGTACCAGCCTCCCCGAACAGGCGCCGGAATGTGGCGACTAGGGGCTTTTCACCGTAACTTCATTTGAAGCCTACTCGTGACAATAAGCGATTTTCATTTCTCAACTGCCAGCTCCATAAGTCATATACATAGAACATTAGAACATAGAACATTACAGCGCAGTACAGGCCCTTCGGCCCTCGATGTTGCGCCGACCTGTGAAACCCCTCTAAAGTCCCTCTACACTATTCCCTTATCCTCCATATGCCTATCCAATGACCACTTGAATGCATTTAGTGTTGGTGAGTCCACTACTGTTGCAGGCAGGGCATTCCACGCCCTTACTACTCTCTGAGTAAAGAACCTACCTCTGACATCTGTCCTATATCTATCTCCCCTCAATTAAAAGCTATGTCCCCTTGTGCTGGACATCACCATCCGAGGAAAAAGGCTCTCAATGTCCACCCTATCGAATCCTCTGATCATCTTGTATGCCTCAATTAAGTCACCTCTTAACCTTCTTCTTTCTAACGAAAACAGCCTCAAGTCCTTCAGCCTTTCCTCATATGATCTTCCCTCCATACCAGGCAGCATCCTTGTAAATCTCCTCTGTACCCTTTCCAATGCTTCCATATCCTCCCTACAATGTGGCAACCAGAACTGCACGCAATACTCCAAATGCGGCCGCACCAGAGTTTTGTACAACTGCAAAATGACCTCATGGCTCCGAAACTCAATTCCTCTACCAATAAAAGCTAACACACTGTATGCCTTCTTAACAACCCTCTCAACCTGGGTGGCAACTTTCAGGGATCCATGGACATGGACACCAAGATCTCTCTGCTCGTCTACACTACCAAGAATCTTACCATTATGAGCACATCATTACCATATAATCCTGCTGAATAAGGAAGGAGTGTCCAGAGGGTGAAAATCGGCTGACTTTAAAAGTTTCTCCAGAAGTTGGACTGAGATGAAATGAAACGAGCCGCAGATGCTAAGCCAGTGAAGCATGAGTACATGTGCAAACGGGAGATAATTCTGCCAGTTTCACAGGAGGAGGACTGCTGCAGAGTGGAAAGACTGCCACCGTCACTTTGCATCTTAGTATGCCCGACTGTTGGCTGAGAAAAGGTTTCATTAGTGCTGGTGCTGGGGATACAGACTCTGACTAATATGTGTACAGTCAAGGAGCTTTATCTTCATGAACCTGCTGTGCTATGTGATTGGTTTAGCTAAAAGTGACATTTTTTGCAGCCTTTGTCACTTTTTAATCACCAATGGATTATACCTTAGCAGATGCATGCAGACATGTTCCTGGCTTCATGGCAGAATTAACCATTAGCACCATATGTGTAGAGGCTTACCCCATTCATAAAAATATAGCCGGGGGAGAAGGTTGCCCCACAGGGCCCTGTGCAAATTGCTTTAACGTGGACTCTGCCCATCTCGGCAAATCTGAGATTGTCAGTGTGGTCAGTGGAAAGCAGGGAAGTGCAAATAGGAACGTCACGCCAGTCTTCCACCATTCCAGAGAGAATGGAAGTTGCACCAGTTCTGGTGTGGGGATTTGGTCCATTTCATTTCGAGGGAAGGTTCTGTATTATTTTCTCAACCACTCTCAAAATTCAAATGAAACCTTGCCTTATGAGACAGCAGGCTCAACATGAGCACAGATCAGGCTCCACCATCAATACTTAGATTCTGCGCACGTTCTTGCCAGTGGGAAGACATCATTCAGTCAAGAGAATATTGCTGAATTACACTTAATTGCCAAACTAGAAACCTACTGAAAAATGAACGAAAACTTCAATATGTTCCAAAAAGGAGAAAACACCCCTCTGAATGTAGGCTTATGCCATGTGATGACGGGTAAATATACTGAATTTGCAGTGGGACAAGGCTTTGTCGGAACACAGGAGTTCATCTTTGCTCAGTTGTACAACTCTTGACTCTCAGTCGCTTGACTGTGGATGGGGTTCACTGGCCTCCAGGACGCATGTTCCTTGGTGACGGTGCATCATTCGCTGGCAGCGGGATATTCTGCTCCCGCTGCTGTCAATGAGAATGAAGCCACCCCACGCTGCCTGGAGATCCGCGGGGGTGGGGAGGGGCGTGTGGTACACTGCTGGCAGGACCAGAGAATCTTGCTGCCAGCAAACGGCTGGTGAATTCTGGCCTGTGTGTTCAGGTTGCACTCTGGACACTTGAACACTTCAGTACCTGAGGGAGGTGCAGCTTTCAGCTGAGGCACAAGTGCTGACCCAGTTGACCATCAGCCGGTGTACATGACCCTGTGGTAGTACTTGAAGGGAAGTCTTCACTCCTGGGTAATTTTAGTAGCAAAATAAATAACCTGGTGATTTCTTGCATTGCTGACTGAGGCCCTGTCAGTGCACAAATTGGTTGCAATGATTGATCCGTGTGCAATAGTTCCCAGTACAACACAGCCAGATGGCTAAGTGCAAAGCACTTTGGAAAATACCGAGGATGTGAAAATAAGTATGGTGTGAGGGAAAGTGTGGCAAGTTAAAGGGAAAGGACAAGGCATTGGAACTGCGTAACAATAAGGGAAGGTGGTGGTGGTGGCACAATTGTCTTGTTACTGATCTGGGGACCCAGGTTCAAATCCCACCATGGCAGGTGGTGAAATTTGAATTCAATAAAATTCTAGAACTAAAGGATGAGCCAATCTGGTTCACTCATGTCCTTTAGGGAAGGAAATGGTCTGGCCTACATGTGATGTCTGAAATGGAGGGTAGTTAGGGATGGGCACTAAATGCTGACCCACACCCCGTAAATGAATTTAAAAAAAATAAGGACAGAGTGTATAAATTTAGACGTTTGCCAGCATTTTAGACTAAAGTTTGCAAAATGAGTAAACCTGAGTGTAACATTTGTAACAAAATGTCTGAATTGTCAGTAAAAATAGAGATAAATATGTATATGCGGAACAATTTCTTCGAGCTGCATGTTCTAGTGCCAACAGAGAGCAGGCTATGCTAGATTTGATAATATGCAGTGAGACAGAATAAATGAATGACCTCCAAGGTCATTCTAGGTTATGACATTCTAGGTTATGACATTCTCATAATATGATTGAGTTTGACGTTTAGGTTGAGGGTGTGAAGTGTGGATCTAACCTTGAATAAACTTAAACTTCTATTCCGAGGGTATGGAGACAGAACGGGCTAAAGTGAACTGGGAAATTAGACTAAATAGTCGGACGATGGAGATGCAGTCGCAGGTGTTTAAGGAGGTATTTCATAACACCCAGCGCCCCTTAATCTAACTCCACAAAAAGAGATGAATGCCAGCGGTGAGGTGAGAGTGGCTGCCCTTGACCATCAAGGCAAGATAAGGGTCAGTGAGAAAGAAAGGCTCTATGAGCAGAATGCACCATTTGTGGGTAATCAAAGAAGTCTAGTGTTATGATTCCAGCTGGTGTTACTCCTGGACACGTCAGATTCTGAAGTAAAAGCCCACTTGAAAGATCCTAACTTCTGTACTTTGTTTAGAGACATGGATGAACAGAGCCACAGGACTGCCGATGAACTTTTAACAAAATAATAAAACATTTATTAAACAAGAAAAGATCAACTCTAATACACCACTCCTTCACCCTAACTGTACCTTTGTAGATATATACGGGTGGCATAGTGGTTAGCACTGGCCAGGGTCCCAGGTTCAATTCCGTACTTGGGTCACTGTCTGGGTGGAGTGTGCACGTTCTCCCCGTGTCTACCTGGGTGTCCTCCGAGTGCTCCGGTTTCCTCCCACAGTCCAAAGATGTGCAGGTTAGGTTGATTGGCCATGATAAATTGCCCCTTGGTGTCTGGGGATTTTTGGATTGGATGGGGTTGTGGGAATAGGGTAGGGAATGGTCCTGGGTGGGGTGCTGTTTCAGAGGGTCGGTGCAGACTCAATGGGCTGAGTGGCTTCCTGCACTGTAGGAATACTATGAAAATTACTATACAGATTTGTAAGGATAACACAAGTTACAAAATCCATTTTATACTCTAAATGATCACAGTAAGTGTGCAGTCCATTTAAACCAATAGGCAAACTGATCAGACACACCATACTCTGAAACCAAGTGGCAGATGTCGCCCAAAACAACTTCTGTGGATTTTCCCTTCAATTCTCTGTTTGTCACGCTGTGAGCCAACTGGGCAGCATGGTGGCACAGTGATTACCTTTGCAAATATATAAGGGTGGAACAGCGGTTAGCACAGGTGCCTCACTGCTCCAGGGACACGGGCTTGATTCCGACCTCGGGTGACTGCAGAATTTGCACGTTCTCCCCGTGTCTGCATGGGTTTCGTCCGGGTTCTCCGGTTTTCTCCCACAGTCCAAAGATGTGCAGGTTGGTGGACAGGCCATGCTAAATTGCCCCTTAGTGTCTAAAGGTTAGTTGGGGTTGTGGGGGAGAGGGCCTAGATCAGGTGCTCTTTCAGAGGGTCAGTGCAGACTCACTGGGCTGAATGGTATCTTTCTGCACTGTATGGATTCTATGAATTGGTCTCACCGGTTCCCTGTTTTCCACACGAGGGTTTCCAATCTCCGCTCTTGAAGAACATGCCTTGGAATCTTCTCCCATACAATGCTTTCTCTCGGATAGCTTCAGTAAAGATCCATCTCCAGGATTTCAACCTTCTTTAGCTATTTCTCTGCCCTATGTCGTCATGCACATTCAAGCTTCCCCTCAATCTCTCGGGTCCCAGCCACTGTTTTACAGGCTGGGTTAAGGTGTCATTAACCTTTTGCTTAACCTGGATATTTTGGGCGCGATTCTCCCAAAACGGGAGAAATCGTAAAGCTGGCGTCAAATCCGGGCGGGTTTGACGCCAGCGCGCCCCTTCCCGACCGGGAACCGATTCTGGTCCCCGGTCGGGGCTAGCAGCCCGACGCCGTAGGCTCCGGCATGACGGGCTTAACGAATATCGTTAAGCCCGCTTGCCGGAGTTAGCGCCGGCTGACGCGTCATATGACGTCATGCGCGGATGACGTCATCGCGTATTTGCGCAAAACCCGCGCATGCGCGGGCCGGGTTGCCCCTCAGCCGCCCCGCGAATGGATACTGCGGGGCGGTGGAAGGAGAAAGAGTGCGCGGGCATCGGGCCCGCTGCCCGCGATCGGTGCCCACCGATCGCGGGCCCATGGCACCCTTGGCACGGCCGTGGTACTGCCGTGCCAATCGATGCCATGGTTATAAAAAGCGAGTTTGTCACACCGTTTTTACGAACGGCCAGACCAGGTGTGTTTGCCGTTCGTAAAAACGGCGTAAAGGGCTGGGACTTCGGCCCATCGAACAGCTGTGAATCGCTGCCGGCCGTAAAAAAACGGCGGCAGCGATTCGGGTCGGGTGTTGGGCGGGGGGTGGGGGAGAATAGCTGGAGGGCGGGAAAAATGTCGGGAAGGCCCTCCCGCTATTCTCCGACCCGTCGTGGGGGGCGGAGAATCGCGCCCATAGCTTCTCGCTCCTCGACATCTCCTGATCTGCACATTGCAGTTGTCTTTTTAAAAAATATATATTTTATTCCAAACTCCAACAAGGTTAGGTGACAAAAGCCATCCTCAAACACAATAGTCATAGATAGTTTATAGCATTTTACTAACGCCTGCCCAAAGTGCTTTGGTAGCTGATTTCAGATCTTCAACGGCGATACCACCACCGGGCTTTCAATGTATTTCCCAAGGGCAAACGGGAAACATCCCTCCAACCACCTTGGCAACAACTTGGCCAGAATCTTCCTGTCCTATTTAGCAATGAAATGGGTCTGTATGACCCACACTCCAGTGGATCCGTATCTTACTTTGAAATAAAAGAAATAGAGGTCTGCACCAAAGTACCCTTCAATTCCCCCTTCTCCAGTGCCTCATTGAACATTCTCAGGAGGTGTGGGCCAATTCCTCCAAGAGAATTGTGTATAAAATTTGACCGAGAAGCTGTCGGGCTCTGGCACCTTCCCCGACTGCATCAACCCCACCCCCTCCACTATCTCCTGCAATCCCAATGGCTCCTTCAATGCTTGCCACTTCTCCTCCCGCCAGCTCTGGGAGCATTGATCCATCCAGAAAGCACCCCATAGAGTTGTGTCCCCTCCCCCCGCTAGCCTTATTGCCATGCACCATGCCCCTCACCCTACGAAGCTGACCCACTGCCTTTCAAGTTGTCAATCAGTCGAACTGCCCCTGCAGTTCTTTCCTCCTCGCTGAAAGCTCCCTAGACAGGGACGCCACGTATCTGCGGTTTACCCCCACAATATCCTCCGCCTCTCTTCCTATGGGCCTTAAAATAAATCACCCCCCCCCCCCCCCCGACCACCGCCTTCAATGCCTCTCAGAACATGGCGGTAGGAACCTCCCTGTTTTGATTACATGCCACATAGTTCTTTATGGCCAATTGCACCTTATTACAAAACTGTTTGGCCGTGATCTTCCCGCCACGCTGTGCCGGAAAAGCATCTCGTCCCGGCGCAGCGTGGCCAGTGAAAGCCGGGAGACCCAATGGGCGGGATCAGTTATTGGAAAATCTGCATATTAGAGGGAGGTAGTAAGCCTTTCTCTAATGTGCAGATTCCCGAGGTACTTGAGGCTTTGTGATTCAATCCTTTCCCTCGGGGACCACTGAGGAACGCCATTTGGTACTGGTCCCCACAAACGGGGACGAGTCAGAACAGCACGCGTTCTGGTCTTCAAGGGGATCAGAGGCCCCCAGCTGCATGCCCTTTGCCTGTTGGAAAACCACATCTGCTTTTAAACTTTTTCAATGCGCAAATATCCTTGACCTTTTAACTGGTCAGTTTAAGCCTCGGACATTCCAGGTTACCATCAGCACCGGAGGTTTTCGACTTCTCCCTCTATAGGTTCCACCATCATCCCCTCATCTACAATCCTTGCCTGGACCAATTTTCCTGGTCGTCTACTCTCACTCGCAGCACCTTGCACATTTTTCCCACAATCAACATCTCTGCCTCCAGCGATACAATCCGGTCACTGGTCCGTCACTGTCTTCTCCCACTTCTTTTATTGTTGCACCCTGTGCTTCCAGACACTTCTCCACTTGGTCCAAACACCCGCAAAGAGGCACTACTGCACCCTCAATGGCTCATGACAAATCTCCCTGCATCTCCTTTCGCTGTTGTCGAAATTCTTCTTCTATGAATCTCATACCCTACTCCCATCGGCAATGTGGCCATCAATGACCCCTCCCCCGCCATCTTTCACAATATTACTGCGCCATGAGACTCCTACAACCCCTGAGCTAGGGCTTTACTGACTTTTGCTGGGTTTGTTCCACACTGGGGGGAGAATCCACCACCCTCTTCTCGCCTCACAATTTGTCACCAAAAATGACCAATCAAATGGGCAGAATGTTCCAAAACCAACACTTCCACACAGGAGCCACCTTGAGTGCGACTGGTCAAACCATGGCCACCACTGGAGGTCCGCAGCTCTCTTTGGGCTCCCCAAACATTTCTAAGTTAATTTGTGAGGGTTTTTCAGATAGTTTCCGGCTGTCTGCCGGTGAGTTCCCCACCGCTATTCAATGACATTTTTATGGGCCCTGGGGAGTTTCACACCAGTTTAGCCCACTGGGCACTGGGGAGCTGAACTCCGAGATCGTGCCGCCATTTTGAAAGGATCCTCCGATCCCTAAGTGAGCTAGCTTGTGGTTCCCCCACACCCCCCACCCATGGGCAATGTCACTGCCCACAATACATGGACACTACCCCACACCCCACAAGTGAGGACACCCTACTATGGAGTCCCTGAGGGTCCCCCCTCTTCAGGCCTCCCGAAGCCCCCTTACAGCACCCCCTCCCTTCCAGGACCCCGTCCTTTCACCCTCCCCCCCCCCCCCCCCAAACTCCCGGAGGCGCCTACTTACCTGCCCTCTCCCTCCCTTCAAATCCCTCCATCATCCTAATTTCATGGGCATAGAATCATAGAATTTATAGTGCAGAAGGAGGACATTCGGCCCATCGAGTCTGCACCAGCTCTTGGAAAGAGCACCATACCCAAGCCCCCACCTCCAATTTTGGACACTAAGGGCAATTTAACATGGCCAATACACCTAACCTTCAGATCTTTGGATTGTTGGAGGAAACCGGAGCACCTAGAGGAAGCCCACACACAGACTGGGAGAACGTGCAGACTCTGCACAGACAGTGACCCCAAGCCGGGAATCGAACCTGGGACCCTGGAGCTGTGAAGCAATTGTGCTAACCACTATGGAACCACCCTGGCAGTGCTCCTGCCAGCTTGGTAGTGAAACCTGGGCATCGTGGCGGTGCCAGGGCCAAGGTGCAAGCTGGACAGTGCCAAGGTGCCCGTGTTCCAGAGGGAGGGCCAGGGAGCCACATTGCACTTATCCTGACCACCCAGGGGTCTGCAGTGGCCCGAGAGACCCACTCCCCCCCCGGGTGCCGTTCCTTCTGGTCCACGTTTGTGTGGACCAGCACTGATCAGCACCAGGCTGCAGTTTCCCTGGGGAGGCCGGAGAATTGTAGGAGGGCGGTGGATCCCGGGCAGGTAGGTCGTACATAGGTTTACGACCTATGTCCGTGAGCGTCATTTTGTCCCGCCCATTTTGGGCAGAGTTCCGACTCTGTGAACCTCATGTGGTTCGGAGTCTGTAAGGAGGTCTGCTGGATGCCTCTCCCGGGATTCTCCGGCCATGTGGTGCTCTTGCTTGAGCGCAACACGGCAAGAGAATCGTGCCCTATAACTGTGAACCCCTCCCTGCTCCTCCTAACTGAATGGAAGCCTTTTTTCAGATTTCTGTTCTTTGTTCCTTTAACTTGCTGGAATTCTCTTCGATCATATTCCCTGATTCTGGCACTTTCTGTTCTTTAGCTCCTGGCACTTGCTTTCTGTCCTGTCTGTTCTAGCAGTTTCTGTGGAATGCTGCTTGCCTCTGGGTTACCTAGCTTCAAACTGAAACTTAAGTACTTCTGCTTTTCAGTGTGGGGTTCTGGTTGCTGAGCAACAGCGTAATTCAAAAAAAAATCCTACAATTGCTTTTGCATAATAAAACCTTCATTGCAATGCAGGCAAGGTTTGACGTAAAACTGAAGCTACAAACCTGCAGGCACCTTTGTTTAACGTGAAGCTAAATGAAAGTTATTAATCCTTTCTGACCATACAAATACAGAAACCCAAATTAAGCTTTAATTTAAATTTATACCTTATTCCATACACGCAGAATACAGATATAAATTACTTAACCTGTCTATTTCTTAACACAAGCGTAGTATCAAATTGAAAGTAAAAGGGTACAATTCTTTGAAGCTGTGGTAAGTCAGAAGGCTTGCCAGAATATAAAAATCAGCAACGAATCACTAAAATCAAAAAGAGAAATATGAGGATGAGAGAAAGGTGGCTAGAATTATAAAAACAGGTGGGAAGAGGTTTTGAAAGTGTTTAAAAAGGAAAAGAGTAACTAAGATGAGCATTGGTTCTCTAGAGCAGGGGTGGGCAAACTACGGCCCGCGGGCCGCATGCGGCCCGCCAAAGGTATTTCTGCGGCCCACCAAGTCATTAAAAAAAAAAAAAAAAATTTTTTTTTTTTAATTTTTTTTTTTTTTTTAAATTTTTTTTTAAGGTTAATGGGGGGGGGGCTGTTGGGTTACTTACTGGTATAGGGTGGATACGTTGACTTGAGTAGGGTGATCATTGCTCGGCACAACGTCGAGGGCCGAAGGGCCTGTTCTGTGCTGTACTGTTCTATGTTCTATATGAGGCTCCCAGAATCATAACCGGGTGAAGTAATTATTTTACTTAATATACTATGCGGCCCTTTGTGAATTGTGAATTTCTGAATGTGGCCCTTGCACGGAAAAGTTTGCCCACCCCGGCTCTAGAGAGTGAGTCTGAGGAATTGATAATGGAAAATAAGGAAGTGCCCAAAGTTTTGAACAGATATTTTGTGCCTGTTTTCACTCCACGTGAATTGCCGTCTGTAGTGCCGAGAACAACCCTGTTATCAAACGGGAACGCCGCGCCGAGGCTGCACTTAACTCCACATGTACACCTGCTTCTTTAATCCTGAATATAAATCGATCTTAAGTTTTGAAACTTCCAATTCATACTGGGGCAGCAGGGTAGCATGGTGGTTGGCATAAATGCTTCACAGCTCCAGGGTCCCAGGTTCGATTCCCGGCTGGGTCACTGTCTGTGTGGAGTCTGCACGTCCTCCCCCTGTGTGCGTGGGTTTCCTCCGGGTGCTCCGGTTTCCTCCCACAGTCCAAAGATGTGCGGGTTAGGTGGATTGGCCATGATAAATTGCCCGTAGTGTCCTAATAAAAGTAAGGTTAAGGGGGGGGGTTGTTGGGTTACGGGTATAGGGTGGATACGTGGGTTTGAGTAGGGTGATCATGGCTCGGCACAACGTTGAGGGCCGAAGGGCCTGTTCTGTGCTGTACTGTTCTATGTTCTATGTTCTACTGTAGAAGGACACAAATAACATCCCAGAAATACTTATAAGTCATGAGATGAAAGGAAAGGAGCAACTTAAAAAATTAACAATCAACATGGAAAGGGTACTGCAGGATCTGTTCAAACTAATGGCTGACATGTCCCCAGGACCAGATGGTCTATATTCTAGGGTTGTTTAAAAAAAAAGTGGCTACTGAAATATTAGATTCCTTTTTTGCAATTTTCCAAAATTCCCTCGGTTCTGGAAAATTTCCATCAGATTGAAAAATAGCCAATGTAACTCCCCTATTCAAGAAAGCAGGGAGACAGAAAACTACTGTTGAGGTAGCCTGACATCTCACAGGGAAAGTGATGGAATCTATTCTTAACACTGGCCCAGTGGTTAGCACTGCTGCCTACGGTACTGAGGACCTCACGGTGATCCTGGCCTTGGGTCAATGTCTGTGTGGAGTTTGCACATTGTCCCCGTGTCTGCATGGATTTCACCCCCACAACCCAGAGATGTGCAGGTTAGGTGGATTGGCCACACTAAATTGCCCCTTAATTGGAAAAAAGTAATTGGGTACTCTAAATTTATTAAGAAAAAAGAATCAATTCTTAACAAAATCGTAGCAGGGCACTTAGAAAATCTTAATATAATTAGCAGAGTTAACACGAAAGGGAAACCGTATTTGACTAATTTATTAGCATTCGTTGAGGAAGTAATAAGCAATGTGGATAAAGGGAAATCTGTGGATGTGGTGTACTTGGATTTCCATGAGACACTTGATTTGGTACCACTACAAAGGTTACTGTGCAAAATAAGAGCACATGATCTTATTAGCATGGATAGAAGAATGGGTCATTCTGTGGGTTGCCAAGCAGTAACTAAAGGGTGACCACAGGGATCAGTGCTGGAGCCTAAACTAATCAGATGGGTTGAGTGAGTAGGCAAAATTTGGCAGAGGAAGTATAATGTGGGAATATGCGAAATTGCCCACTTTGGCACGAAGGTTAGAACAGCCCTATATTATTTAAAAGGAGAGGTTACTAAACTCTGTGGTATGGAGGGATCTGGGTTTCCTGGTACGGGAATCACAAGTAGTATGCAGGTAAAGCAAGTGATTGGGAAGGCAAATGAAATGTTGGTGTTTATTGCAGGGGGAATAGAATATAAAAGTGGGGAATATTTTGACAGTGGTACCGGTCTTTTGTGAGATCATGCCAAGAGTTGGTCTCCTTAAAAAAGGATATAATTGCAATAGAAACAGTTCAGAGAAGGTTCACTTAACTGATGCTTGGGATGAAATGGTTACCTTGTGACAAAAGGTTGGGCAGATTGAGTCTGTATCTATTGGCATTTAGACGAATGAAACATTGATCCTGAGGGGACAGCATGGACACTGAGAAGGTGTTCGCCTTGTGGGAGAAACAAGGACTTTAGGGAGACACAGTTTAAGAGTAAGGGGTTTCCTATTTGAGACTGAGATGAGGAAAACTTGTGGTTGTGAGTCTGTGGAATTATCTTCCTTCGGGAGCCGTGAAGGCTGGGTCATTGAATGTTTTTAAGGCTGAGTTAGATTCTTGAGTGACAAAGGGGTCAAAGGGCATGGGGGCTGGCAGGAAAGTGGAGTTGAGGCTTTAGTCAGATCAGCATGAGCTTAGCAAATGGCAGAGCAGGCTTGAGGGGCTTGAGGTTAGGTGGATTGGCCATGATAAATTGCCCTTAGTGTCCAAAATTGCCCTTAGTGTTGGGTGGGGTTACTGGGTTATGGGGATAGGGTGGAGGTGTTGACCTTGGGTAGGGTGCTCTTTCCAAGAGCCGGTGCAGACTCGATGGGCCGAATGGCCTCCTTCTGCACTGTAAATTCTATGAAATGTCCTGCTGCTGCTCTTCCTAATTCATATGTAAAGGATTTGGCAGCAAATCTCCATATCAAAGAAATGCACATATTTCTAGTTTGCTGCACTTTCAGTATGTTGGAGTCCATTGCGTATGTATGTATATTCTGTCAATGTATTTCAGTAATTATACAGAATATGTTTTTTATATTAATTTAGGAGCAGTGAACAGAAGTGAGTATTCAGAAGTGAAACACAATGTTGGAGTTGCAATATTAAATGGCGATAAATAAAGGGCATATATTCACTTTTCTCCTCTTGTATGTTCGGGAGCGAATGCCACCGAAATGAAAATTACACATCTGTTAAATGGAGTTGATAGCTCCTGCCGCTGGGCTGCGATGACAGGATTGTGAGCTCATATTTGGAAATCTAAAGGAAGCTTGCTGGTGCAAAAAATCTATCAGAGTGGTTTAGCCCCTGGTTATATATCAGAACAATTGGACGATAGAAGTATTTTGTTAATGATCCCCATGGTACCGACTGCAACTGGAAAGGCTTGTGGGCACAGTTGTCTGAGAGAGAGGTGTGTGATTGACGTGCTTCCTTGCACCTTGCAGATCATTGTGCATTCTACTTTATTTTACAGCCACTTGGGGGAGCATCAGAATGGCTCATTTGGAGAATTGTCCCTTGGCGCGTGTCTTGATTGTGCCATCTCACACTGCACATTTAACTCAAAGTGAGCAATCAAAAGAATTCTAGCACATAGTTTGAAAGAATTTGTGCAGCCACCAGTGTGTTAAACACACAACGTTCTGTTGCGCTATCTAATCCCATTTAGTTATTCCAAACAAATCAATTCCTTCCAGCCTACCTCCTCCTGTTTCCAGACTAATTAATTATAATTATTATGTGGCCATTATTTGAGAATTTGCTGCAACAAACTGTGTCAAATCAAAGGCAGGAAGCTTGAACTGTTGGTAGTGCCACAGTTCTTCATTTGATACCCTGGTGATGCTTTGCAGCTTGTTCGGTTTATTGACACGTGAACAAACTTGAATTTTTTGATTCACTTAATTTTCATTTGCCTCCTTTGGGTGAAAATTGAGCATTTGAGTCATTTAGCTCTTTTAACATTGATTAGTCTCTTATTTCTTTAGCATTGGGTTATCTCTCTCCACTCCCCTCCTTGTCTCACCTACTCTCTCCGGGTACAGGAATTCTGAGGCATCGCAGCACTCTCATTCGGGCGTGATTGGACTGTCTGTCACGCCCGACTCGGTGACATGACGAGGCCGTGAAATCTCACGTTAAGTGCAGCCTCGGCGCGGCGTTCCCGTTTGATAACAGGGTTGTTCTCGGCACTACAGACGGCAAGAAACATCCCGCTATACAGGCCCAAAACATGATTTTAGTTTTGTTAAATCATGTCCTAAAGTGCAAGTTATGTAATTCATTGACAATCTGACAAAGCGCAGAAACCCTGGGTTCTGAGGGGACCAACTAATCTTCATGGCAGCTTTCTCCTTGCTCACTCAACACTGGCCAAAGAGCCATTACCAGGCCATGAATTGGCCAGGTTGGTGGTAAATACACAGCCACTGCACTTCTCTGTTGGCTACTGCAGTACAAGTGAAGGTATGTCTATAGTTTGTTACAGCAAGTTTGTGACCTATATTCTCATTGTAACCGCGTGTTTCCACATGCCATATAAAAGGCTTTCGGTTTGAATTTTCACAGGATTATTAATTTATGATGGATTATGAATTTCAAAGAATCGAGGAAACCTCATCCTATTCAAGTTATATTCAGGGCTGTTTTTGAATTGTCAGCTTTTCAGAAAGTTCCTCAGTTTTGCAGGTAATTTAGATTATTTTTAGAAATGCGTTCATGCTACCCGATGTTAATATGAACATACGAAATAGGAGCAGAAGTAAGCCATTCGGCCACTCGGGCCTGGTCCGCCATTCGATAATATCCGCTAATGTTTAAAATTCCACACATCCATCAACTCCCGATAGCCTTTGATTCCCTTGTCTAACAAGAACCTATCTACCTCCGCCTTAAAAATATTCAGTGAGCCCAGTCCACCACCACCTGAGGCAGTGTTCCAAAGTCACACAGCTCTCTGAGAGAAAGGCTCTGGGCTGGATTCTCCGTCCACACGATCCTCCATTTGCCAGCATCACACTCATGGCCGTGGATTTCACGTTGCCGCTGGGGTGCCCACAATGGGAAACCCCATTGACTGACTTCCCCGGCAGAGATCCCGCTGTCGCCGGGGGAGTGCCACACCAGAGAATGGGTGCGGTGGGAGGGAGAATCTCGACCATTGTTCTTTACACAAAAGGAATACTTTGCCTTGACATTTGGATCAGGAAACACTATTTTGTTTAATAAATAAATGGGGTGGTTTGTGCTGCACAGTTTGAAACACAGACCAAATTGCTGTTTTTTTTATTTTGGCCAGTGGATTGTGAAGTGATGGATGAGAAGCATATGCTGCTGTACAGTTTTTATTATTTAATTGATTAAGTGCACCAGTGCTAACTTGTACATTACAGATGGATCTCTTCAGCCTTTTGTGCAGTTTGTGATTTACAGAAACACTCAGATTATTTGTGTGTCTGGATACCTAATTCCTCCTTCACCTCAACAGCTTTTCTCACAATTTTGGCTTTCTCAAATCTCAAGTGGATGAGCTCACAGTTCCTCTCATTAATCTGCATTTAATAATAATAATCTTTAGTGTCACAAGTCGGCTTACATTAACACTGTAATTAAGTTACTGTGGAAAAACCCCTAGTCGCCACATTCCGGCGCATGTTCGGGTACACAGAGGGAGAATTCAGAATGCCCAGATTACCTAACAGCACGTCTTTCGTGACTTGTGGGAGGAAACCGGAGCACCCAGAGGAAATCCACGGAGACACGGAGAGACTACGCAGACTCTGCACAGACAGTGACCCAAGCCGGCATTCGAACCTGGGACCCTGCTGCTGTGAAGCAACAGTGCTAACCATTCTGCTACCATGCCGCCCACCATCGATTTTCCAACTTACTTGATCATTTTGTAACTTGCCTTTTCCATCCACAAAATTTACTCTACCATTTGCAAACTTGTGCAGATATTTTGATTTCAAAATGTTATATTCAATTCTACTTCACGCAGTTAGTTCAGGAAAGAACACCATTTGTCACCATTTGTAACGTGACAGTGAAGAGGAATTGAGAGTTAAATTTTCCAGTGGATAGCATCTTTAGAAAGGACAAGTAGATGAGGATTAGGAGAGGGTTAGCAAGTCTGATTAAAAAAAAAAAATTAACAGCTACAAGGGAGAATTTCAATAAGGGTAATTGATAGGGTTAAGAAATAGCAAAGTATGCAAGAGTCTGGTCAAAATTGGTTCCAGACTAATAACTAAGTGATGTAGTGGGGCATGATTCAAATACACTAGGTAACAACAGACCTATCAAACTAACTCAGTTAAGGGATGTTACTGAAATCCAATGTCAAAGTGACCAATGAGCACTTGGAGAATATAGGAACAAGAGTAGGCCATTCAGCCCCTTGAGCCTGCTCTGCCATTCAATGACATCATGGCTGATCTCTGGCCTAACTCCACACACCTGCCTTTGGCCCATATCCCTTAATACCTTTGTTGAACAAATATTTATCTATCTCAGGTTTAAAATGAACAACTGATCTAGCCTCAATTGTCGTTTGTGGAAGAGTTCCAAACCTCTCCCACTGATTGAATGAAGAAATTCTTCCTAACATCTCTCCTGAATGGTCCGGCCCTAATTTTTAGACTATGCCGCCTAGTTCTAGAATCTCCAACCAGTGGAAGCAGTTTATCTTTATCGACCCTGTCCTTTCCTGTTAATAGCTTGAAGACTTCGATCTGTTCACCCCTTAACCTTCCAAATTCCCTAGAAAACAGACCTAATTTGTGTAATCTGTCCTCATAACTTCACCCCTGTAGTCTAGGTATCATTCTTGTAAACCTATGTTGCACTCCCTCCAAGGCCAATATATCCTTCCTAAAATGTGGTGCCCGGATCTACTCACAGCTCTCCAAGTGGCTTCTAATTTGGGCTTTGTAAAGCTGCAGTATAGCTTCTGCATCCTTGTACTTCAGTCCTCTAGATATGAAGACTAGCATTCCATTGGGGCAGCACGGTAGCACAGTCGTTAGCACAATTGCTTCACAGCTCCAGTGTGCCAGGTTCGATTCCCGGCTTGGGTCACTGTGCGGGGTCTGCACGTTCTCCCTGTGTCTGCGTGGGTTTCCTCCGGGTGCTCCGGTTTCCACCCACAGTCCAAACATGTGCAGGTTAGGTGGATTGGCCATGCTAAATTGCCCTTAGTGTCCAAAAAGGTTAGATGGGGTTATGGGGATAGGGTGGAGGAGTGGGCTTAGGTAAGGTGTCCTTTCCAAGGGCTGGTGCAGACTCGATGGGCTGAATGGCTTCCTTCTGCACTGTAAATTCTATGATTAGCCTTCTTGATTATTTTCTGCACTTGTTCGTGGCTAGAATTGGAAACTCCAGGTATCTTTGGAGAAAGTATCAGTGAGAGTCAGCGTGGGTTGTGAAGTCATGCCCGGCTAATATACTAAAATTTTCTGAGGAGGTCACTGGTATGCAAGATAGGGGAGTGCCCATGTTTTCTGTGTGGACTCGGAGAATGCACTTGATAAGGCTCCACACAAGAGGTTATTGACAATAATGAGAGTGCACCATTGAAGACCACATGGTGACATGGGCCGGGATTCTCTGTGGCAGATCTGCCCTGCTACCACTGCTAGCAAGGACAGAGAATTTGGCAAGCAGCCTAATCTCCCATTCACTGCCGTGAACGGACAGAGACTCCTGCTGTCGTGAACAGATGAAGAATCCTGTCCATGGGTTAGTAAATGGTCAACAGATAGGAATAAAAAGTTTGCTCTGTGATTGACAGAATGCGACAGGCGGTGTAACCAGGATCCCCTGTTCTGGGGCCTCGGTTTTGCACTGTAAATAGAAGAAATCAGTAATATGTACAACTGAAGTTTGCAAATTACACAAAGTTAGGAGCCACAGCGGGCGGGATTCTCCGTTGCCCAATGCCAAAATCAGGAACGGCGATCGGGCAGAGAATGGCTCCTGATGCCAGAATTGCAGCAGGCGCCGGGTTGTGATGCTCCACACCTCAAAATCGCCGTCACCGGGACGCGGCCGCGTGCAGTCGCAACCCCGTTGGAATGTCATTTGCAGGCCCACCTGCGATGCTCCATCTCCGATGGGCCGAACACCTGACGGCGAGGGCCACGTATGTTCTCAGTGGTGGAGAGCTTGGCATGCTGGCTGCGGAGAGAGAGAGAGAGAGGCGTGCGGACAGTGTCTAGCACTGCCATACTCCGCCAAGAACCGTGCCGCTGGCCGGGGGTTTCTGCCAGGGTTGGGGAGAGTGGTGTGGGTGGCCAGGAAATAGGCTGTGGGGTCGGGGTGGGTGGGAACGCGGTTCAGCACAGCCAGCACCATCTTCTCTGGCCCAATTGATGCACGTGTGGGAGGTGTAGGCGTATGCGTGGCTGCAGCTTGTCAGCACTGCGCGTGTCCAGCACGGACCCAGTGATTATCCAACCGTTTTCCCTCACGTGCCGCGGGTGTTTCATGCAGCGTGGTGCTAGCCCCTCACCAGTATGGAATCAAAGAACAATACAGCACAGGAACAGGCCCTTTGGCCCTTCAAGCATGTGCCGATCACATATCCTATCTAGACCAACTACCTGTATCCTTCTGTTCATGTGCCTATCCAGATTAGTCTTAAAGGTCGCTAATGTATCTGCCTCAACTACCTCACTTGGCAGTGCATTCCAGGCCACCACCGCCCTCTGTGGAAAAAACTTCCCCCGCACATCTACACTGAACCTTTCCCCCCTCACCTTGAAACTTGTGCCCCCTTGTAATTATAATTTCTGCCCTGGGAAAAAGCCTCCAACCATTCACCCTATCATACCCCTAGTAATTTTATAAACTTCTATCAGGTCGCCCGTCAGTCTTTATCTCTCTAGGGAGATAAACCCAGTTTATTCAATCTCTCCTCATAGCTAATACCCTCCATAACAGGCAACATCCTGGTAAATCTTTTCTGTATCTCTCCAAAGTGTCCAAGCCCTTCTGGCAGTGTGGTGACCAGAAACCTATCCTATGAAGGCAAGCATGCCATACGCTTTCTTCACCACCATTTCCACCTGTGCTGCCACTTTTAAGGATCTGTGGACTTGCACGCCCAGATCTTTCTGTGTCTCTTTGCTTCTGATGGTTCTGCCATTTATTTTATAGCTCCCACCTGAATTGGATCTACCAAAATGCATCGCCTCGCATTTGTCTAAATTCCACCTGCCATTTCTCTGCCCAATTTTGCAGCCATATCTTGTTGTATTCTCTGACAATCTTCATGTAAAAATGGTATAGCAGTTATCATGGGGGATTTTAATCTACATGTCGATTGGTTTAACCAGGTCGGTCAAGGCAGCCTTGAGGAGTTTATAGAATGTATCCGCGATAGTTTCCTAGAACAGTATGTAATGGAACCTACAAGGGAACAAGCGGTCCTAGATCTGGTCCTGTGTAATGAGACAGGATTGATTAATGATCTCATAGTTAGGGATCCTCTCGGAAGGAGCGGTCACAATATGGTGGAATTTAAAAACAGATGGAGGGTGAGAGGTAAAATCAAACACTAGTGTTTTGTTCTTAAACAAAGGGGATTACAATGGGATGAGAGAAGAGCTAGCTAAGGTAGACTGGGAGCAAAGACTTTATGGTGAAACAGTCGAGGAACAGAGGAGAACCTTCCAAGTGATTTTTCACAGTGCTCAGCAAAGGTTTATACCAACAAAAAGGAAGGACGGTAGAAAGAGGGAAAATCGACCGTGGATACCTAAGGAAATAAGGGAGAGTATCAAATTGAAGGAAAAAGCGTACAAAGTGGCAAAGATTAGTGGGAGACTAAAGTACAGGGAAATCTTTAGGGGGCAACAGAAAGCTACTAAAAAAGCTATAAAGAGTAAGATAGATTATGAGAGCAAACTTGCTCAGAATATAAAAAAAGATAGTAAAAGTTTCTACAAATATATAAAACAAAAAAGAGTGGCTAAGGTAAATATTGGTCCTTTAGAGGATGAGAAGGGAGACTTAATAATGAGAGATGAGGAAATGGCTCAGGAACTGAACAGGTTTTTTGGGTCGGTCTTCACAGTGGAAGACACAAATAACATGCCAGTGACTGATAGAAATGAGGCTATGACAGGTGAGGACTTTGAGATGATTGTTATCACTAAGGAGGTAGTGATGGGCAAGCTAATGGGGCTAAAGGTAGACAAGTCTCCTGGCTCTGATGGAATGCATCCCCGAGTGCTAAAAGAGATGGCTAGGGAAATTGCAAATGCAATAGTGATAATTTACCGAATTCACTAGACTCTGGGATGGTCCTGGCAGATTGGAAATTAGCAAACGTGACACCACTGTTTAAAAAAGGAGGTAGGCAGAAAGCGGGTAATTATAGGCCAGTTACCTTAACTTCGGTAGTAGGGTAGATGCTGGAATCTATCATCAAAGAAGAAATAGCGAGGCACCAGGATGGAAATTGTCCCATTGGGCAAATGCAGCATGGGTTCATAAAGGGCAGGTCATGCCTAACTAATATAGTAGAATTGTTTGAGGACATTACCAGAGCGGTAGATAGAACATAGAACATAGAACAGTACAGCACAGAACAGGCCCTTTGGCCCTCAATGTTGTGCCGAGCCATGATCACCCTACTCAAACCCACGTATCCACCCTATACCCGTAACCCAACAACCCCCCCCCCCCCCCATAACCTTACTTTTATTAGGACACTACAGGCAATTTAGCATGGCCAATCCACCTAACCCGCACATCTTTGGACTGTGGGAGGAAACCGGAGCACCCGGAGGAAACCCACGCACACGGGGAGGACGTGCAGACTCCACACAGACAGTGACCCAGCCGGGAATCGAACCTGGGACCCTGGAGCTGTGAAGCATTTATGCTAACCACCATGCTACCCTGCTGCCCCTTTTAACGGGGATAACGGGGAGCTAATGGATGTGGTATATCTGGATTTCCAGAAAGCCTTTGACAAGGTGCCACACAAAAGTTTGCTGCACAAGATAAAGATACATGGCATTAAGGGTAAAGTAGTAGCATGGATAGAGGATTGGTTAATTAATAGAAAGCAAAGAGCTGGGACTAATGGGTGTTTCTCTGGTTGGCAATCAGTAGCTAGTGGTGTCCCTCAGGGATCAGTGTTGGGCCCACAATTGTTCACAATTTACATAGATGATTTGGAGTTGGGGACCAAGGGCAATGTGTCCCAAGTTTGCAGAAGACACTAAGATGAGTGGTAAAGCAAAAAGTGCAGAGGATACCGGAAGTCTGCAGAGGGATTTGGATAGGTTAAGTGAATGGGCTAGGGTCTGGCAGATGGAATACAATGTTGACAAATGTGAGGTTCTCCATTTTGGTAGGGATAACAGCAAAAGAGATAATTATTGAAATGATGAAATATTAAAACATGCTGCTGTGCAGAGAGACCTGGGTGTGCTCGTGCATGAGTCGCAAAAAGTTGGTTTACAGATGCAACAGGTGATTAAGAAAGCGAATGGAATTTTGTCCTTCATTGCTAGAGGGATGGAGTTTAAGACTAGGGAGGTTATGTTGCAATTGTATAAGGTGTTAGTGAGGCCACACCTGGAGTATTGTGTTCAGTTTTGGTCTCCTTACCTGAGAAAGGACGTACTGGCGCTGGAGGGTGTGCAGAGGAGATTCACTAGGTTACTCCGAGAGCTGAAGGGGTTGGATTACGAGGAGAGGTTGAGTAGACTGGGACTATACTCGTTGGAATTTAGAAGGATGAGGGGGGATCTTATAGAAACATATAAAATTATGAAGGGAATAGATAAGATAGATGCGGGCAGGTTGTTTCCACTGGCCGGTGAAAGCAGAACTAGGGGGAATAGCCTCAAAATAAGTGGAAGTAGATTTAGGGCTGAGTTTAGGAGGAACTTCTTCACCCAAAGGGTTGTGAATCTATGGATTTCCTTGCCCAGTGAAGCAGTAGAGGCTCCTTCATTAAATGTTTTTTTAGATAAAGATAGATCATTTTTTGAAGAATAAAGGGATTAAGGGTTATGGTGTTCAGGCCGGAAAGTGGAGCTGCGTCGACAAAAGATCAGCATTGATCTCATTGTATGGCGGAGCAGGCTCGAGGGGCCATATGGCCTACTCCTGCTCCTAGCTCTTATATTCTTATGTACCCATCCTTCTTGACACGCTAAACAGCCAATGGGATCTGTTGTTGTGGACAATAGCAATCATTGGCCGAGTAGAAGGACACGCCAGATTCCTCAGTCCCTCTTTGTCTACCTCATGGACTTCGGTTTGGACCTTATTGATTTGAGTGCTGATTCCTTAACCTTCATTCTCCTTTCTTCGCACCTAGGGGCTGGAGGCTGCTGGAATGCAGGGTAAGAGGTAAAGCACCTGGTGTCTCACCTCACATTGCTGACCACCTCCAACCACTATTCCATGTTAATACAGAGGTTTTTTTCCACTGCATTGTTCATCCCTCTCTCACCAAGACCATGAGACGGGCTCTGGACATATAACTGATGACAGTCTGGGTATCAGAGTATGCACTGCGTTTCTGTATCCCCGTCATTCATGTTCACTTGACCAAGCCTGGGTCTCATGGTGACACACCTTACCATTCCCTCATTCGCTGATCAGAAAACCTTCTGATTGTGGTGTCGGGGCCTTGGCAATGCGAGGATGAATTTCAGTGTGGTGACAATGTCGTGAGCAGGAAGATTTTTACACGAAGCCCAGGAGAACGCCCTGAAATCCTCAGCTACAATGGAGCTGGATCAATGGGTGGAGGGGATGGAGATTTTATCACAGGATACTCAGCAACTTTCACCGCCAATCCAGGTTTAGGCTTGGCTCCCTCCGCAGCTGGCTCTGATTTTGGTTCTGAAGGGGTTCCTAGGGTTCAGTGTTGTTATGTGTTCTCCCTCGTTGGTGAGTGTGAGTGTATGGGAGAGGGAGAGTGCATGAGAGGTAGGGTGTGAACCGGACACACATGTCTACCCTTCACTTTCATCACCAAAAACCTATCCACACACTGGGCAGGGAGATGAAGAAAAGCCTGGCTTGAAAGGCAATCAGCTTCTGACGCCCATTTTCATACATGAATTCCACCGAGGCCAGCTGGGAATGTACAGCATCAGAGTCGAACACAAGGTTGGTGTGAGTCAAATCCAACTCTTTAGCTCGGCCCTGGTCTCCTCCCCCTTTACTGGTGAGCAGGACTTGGGGCCTAGTCTGTTACTCTCTCGTTCTACCTCTTAAATCAAATGGCAAGAAAGGTTTTATTGGTTGGCTCTGGTGCTTGCCACTTCTTAATGGTCATTTTTATGAATTACTCCTTTTAAAAAAAATTATCAACTTATTGCTTTGACATTGATGTTTTTGGTTCAGCAAGTGGTTTATGTTTTCTTCATACATCAACTTTCTTTTGATGTTTTGTCAGACCAAGGTCAGAATTCTCTGATTGTTGGGATTCTCTGCTCCCGCCTGCGCTGCCAATCATTATGATCATGGCTGATCATCCAACTCAGTAACCTGTTCCTGCATCCCCCCACCCCCCATATCCTTTATACCCTTTAGCCCCAGTAGCGATATCTAACTCCTTCTTGAAAACATGAAGGACTGGCTTCTCTGCGACCCGCCACCGGTAGCGGAGTACCCGATGCGGTGGAGAATCCAGCGTTTTGTTAGGGGGGGGGGGGGAGTGCTCATCGTTTCCGATGCTGTAGTCCCCTACAGGCGGCTGCATCGGGGCTCGTGCCCCACGAGTATGCAAATAAGTCATAATTATCCATTTGCATCCTATTAACGAGCTGGCAACGGGATCGCCATATCGCTGTGATTTTCTGGCCCTCTGGGCTGGGATTCATATGGGAGTAAATTGCTACAAGTATTTCCCAGCGTGGCCCTGATGTGGTGGAACCCGCGGTGGGCCAATCGGGTAGATAGTTCAGGTAGGTGCATCCCAAGTTCATCAGAGTGCTCCCCGCCACCACAATGCAAATCGTGCCCACCCCACCCCCAGCTTTGAACCTGACCACAATGTTTAAAAACATTCACTTTCACTGCCTCTTTTTCTGAGCAGAAAGCACTTGACTGCTTTTAATGTGGTCATGAGCTGTCAATCATAGCTAGATGTTTATAAACATTGTGCTTAGTTTCACAGCAGGGTACTTGAGATCAATTCGAGCGTGAAGGGAAATGAAATTAAACAATCCAGTCAATTGGCTGTCTTGAAGCTGTCAGTTACGGCCTAGTAAAGGACTTTTCTCTTTGAAGTGAATAACAGGCTTGCAGATCAAAGGATCTGAGGGGGTTTAACCCTGGAGATGTGGTTTTCGCTTTCTCTGAAGTTACAGCTGTTGCTTTCCCTGCCTGAGGCAGCAGCTTTAAGAAACAGCTGAGTTGCAAAGCAGTGATTTTTTTTCCCACTGTTTCTGTCTGGACTGCTATTTAGCTTCCAGGCAGGGGAAACTAATTTGGGGGGGGGAGTCTCTATTATGGGGGGAAACATATCTCTCCCTGGGTCATGCCACACCTTCTCTCTCTCCCCCGGGCCCTGCAGTACCTTCTCTCTCTCTCTCCCCCCGGATCCTGCAGCACTTTCTTTCTCTTCTCCGGATCCTGCGGGACCTCCTCTCTCTCTCCTGGGCCCTACAGCACCTTCTTTGCTTGTTCAATCAGAGAGTGTTTCTTTCCCATATTTTCTGCTTCTCAGCTCACCAATAAGCCTTCAGCAGCAAACGCGAAAGAGGACTGTCCTGTGTTTGGAGGAGCAGCCCATTACAGAAATCTTCACTCTCATTACTGTCTTACCAATAATTTGAACAGTGTCTCAGGGGCAGCGGACATCACCGTGATTGATTTGAGCAGGGCAAGTTATTGGTATAACCAAACGGGGAAGCTTTATTAAGGCGAGGGCTGTGATCACCCAACAACTATGTCTTTGTTAAGGCTGCAATATCAATGTCTACAATAATCTCATGGATGATTAGTCACTGTACATTCTGGAGGGAGGTGCAAAATGGGCAGTGATAGCTGGTCTACACACAGACTTGACAGGGTCAGAGTTGGGAGCAATAAGAGACGTGGGAATGGAGTTGGCGAGATTAGCTCTCAGCAGTGCAGTTGCTGCTCATTTACAGTCAGTGATAAGTGCCTCGGTAAAACTTTCTGAGGATGTAAGAAAGGCACAGGGGACGGTTGTAGGATTACTTAAGAGGGGACCAGCCCTGGGACAGCAGCTTGAGAGCAGAAAGACATAAGTTCTGAGGAATTGGGCTTGTGAGAGGGGGGAAGTCCTGAGTAATGGATCTTTCAATACACTACAGGCAACCTGAGGAACCTGCTTTACATTCAACCCTGAAGCTCCCATAACAGTTGCAAGAACATCATGAGAATTGTTACTATATCCATTGTATGAAGAATGTTTGTCACCGACAGGACAGATGTAGGGGTCCATCAAGTTGCTTTGTGTTTCACATTGGTGAAACATGATACAGCTGGTGGCCTCCCCCTGAATCACCTTCCAGAGTGTCTTGCACCATGACTCAACAAGATGGGTTGTTATCTGAACAGTGCATTGTTTAGATGCAGGTCCGAATGCCTGGATCCTGCAGCTGAGGACAGACATAGGTGATTTGTTTGTTCCTGCACAGCCACAATATGCTCTGTGATAGACATAGAACCGTTACAATGCAGAAGGAGGCCATTTGGCCATCAACTCCACACCAACCCTCTGAAAGAGCACCCTACCTAGGCCCACACCCCCACCCTATCGCCACGACCCCACCAAACCTTTTGGACACTAAGGACAATTTAGCATGACCAATCCACCTAACCTGCACATCTTTGGACTGAGAGAGGAAACCGGAGCACCCGGAGAAATCCCACGCAGACACGGGAGAAAGTGCAAACTCCACACAGTCACCCAAGGTCGGAATTGAACCCGGGTCCCTGGTGCTGTGAGGCAGCAGTGCTAACCACTGTGCCACCATGCCTTCCTACCGTGATGCATTTCCTCAAATTGTTGACTTAAATTCCCAAAGATTGCTGGAGCATGTGAGACACCGAGTAGGGGAGGCGGAACACCGGCTCCTTCAGTTTCCATGTAAATTGCAGCTAGTGTTTTGTGATACCTATAGAAACAGAAGGGAAACAGATGTTTCTTTTCTTTGAAGCACCCTTTCAAACATGGCATTTGAGCAGACTGTCATGTTTATCCTACATGTCAGAAAATGAGTGGGTGGAGAAGAGATTACAGGAGAAGGATGCTGAATTTGAGGATTAAAGGACCAATATAAACCCCTATTTAATTACCCTCAGTCCTGTTCTTACTGGAGATGTTATTGAAGATTACACATTCTAAGAACAGATTTTCAAAAAAATTACTTTATCAGAGTTATAAAGCCAGAACTCGGAGTGTGGACAGGGGCAAATGCCTAATCCAGCTCCTTGCCTGCTCCAAAAAACAATTCAAATTGAATCCAATTCACGGTCCCCACAAGAGAGACATACCATATCCAGGCATTACACCTGATCTCACGCTCATCTTAGCCAGAGGGCCGAGAAGCGATAAGATTACAAATGCTATTCATAATATAAAACCAGACAAAATTCAATCACTCTTGATTTAGATCAGCATAAGAACATATGAACTGGGGGTAGGAGTTGACAAATCAGCCCCTCGACCCCACTCCGCCATGATCATGCCGGATCTCCTCTTGGCCTCAATGCAACTTTCCTGCCCGTCCTCCATAACCTTTAACCCATTACTAATCTGCTTATCTCCTTAAATTTACTCAATGTCCCAGCACCCACCGCACCCTGAGGTATTGAATTCCACAGATTCCTGATACTATCCTCACTGAGTTCTGGAATAAACCACCTCCACATTGAGCTCTGGAATAAATCACATCCTCTCTGAGCTCTGGAATAAATCACATTGTCACTGAGCTCTGGAATAAATCACATCCTCACTGAGCTCTGGAATAAACCACATCCTCACTAAACTCTGGAATAAATCACATTGTCACTGAGCTCTGGAATAAATCACGTCGTCACTGAGCTCTGGAATAAATCACGTCGTCACTGAGCTCTGGAATAAACCACATCCTCACTGAGCTCTGAAATAAACCACGTCCTCACTGAGCTCTGGAATAGACCACATCCTCACTGAGCTCTGGAATAAACCACATCCTCACTGAGCTCTGGAATAGACCACATCCTCACTGAGCTCTGGAATAGACCACATCCTCACTGAGCTCTGGAATAAACCACATCCTCACTGAGCTCTGGAATAGACCACATCCTCACTGAGCTCAGGAAAAAACCACATCCTCACTGAGCTCTGGAATAAACCACATCCTCACTGAGCTCTGGAATAAACCACATCCTCACTGAGCTCTGGAATAAACCACATCCTCACTGAGCTCTGGAATAAACCACATCCTCACTGAGCTCTGGAATAGACCACATCCTCACTGAGCTCAGGAATAAACCACATCCTCACTGAACTCTGGAATAAACCATGTTGTCACTGAGCTCGAGAATAAACCACATCCTAACAGAGCTCTGGTATCTTTGCAAGACCTGGCTAATCAAAGCCAAGAGGGAGACCTCCCCTCCCTTCCACCGCACCATATCATTTGTCAAAACATCTGGGACGGCTCACGTGTAAAATATTCTTTTGCTTTTCTTCATGTGAAACTGTCGCTCCATCAGCCCACGTGGCAACAAAATGTGATGAGGTTTCATATAAACCATTGAGCAAAAACTGAGCCAAAGAATCTCTTCAAGTCAGAATTTAGTAGATGACGTAAGTATCAGACTGTGCAGAACTCAGGAGAGTGCAGCTGGCACTGAACTCCATGTGTTACATATTGTGTGTGGAACCTGGCTGCTGTTCTTCATTCTTACCGAGCAGGAAGTATAAAAACAGGTTTATTTTAAATTGATTTTTGCCTCCAGTTATTTATTCATTCTCCATTTTTGGATTCTCCCACAGGAATCGCATATCTTGGAGGAGCATGCAGTGCGAAGCGCAAGTGTGTGCTTGCTGAAGATAATGGTCTCAACCTAGCATTTACCATTGCCCATGAGCTGGGCCACAAGTATGTTATTGCCGAGGGCTCAGTAATCTGTCTTAAGTTTGGAACTGGTCATATGTTAAGAATACCATATTTGTAAAAGAAATGTGAAGATCATTAATCTAAATACATCTGAATTTGCAGATAGTTGTTAAACATTTTTCAGGATGAAGATTGAGTTATTGCTCTACTATTTGATAGTGTCTGACGATAAGCTGCCTAGACATGTCTGGAGCAGTGATATACAACCCATGCTGTTTGATAGGGACAGTGCTATACAGCCCGTGGTGTGTGACAGGTACTGTTTAATACATCCCATGGTGTGTGACAGGAACAGTGCTACACAGCCCGGTGTGTGTGACAGGGCCAGTGTTACACGGCCCGTTGTGTGTGACAGGGACAGTGTTACACAGCCCGGTGTGTGTGACAGGGACAGTGTTACACAGCCCGGTGTGTGACAGGGACAGTGTTACACAGCCCGGTGTGTGTGACAGGGACAGTGTTACACAGCCCGCGGTGTGTGTGACATGGCCAGTGTTACACAGCCCAGTGTGTGTGACAGGGCCAGTGTTACACGGCCCGTTGTGTGTGACAGGGCCAGTGTTACACAGCCCGTGGTGTGTGACAGGGACAGTGTTACACAGCCCGTGGTGTGTGACAGGGACAGTGTTACACAGCACGCGGCGTGTGACAGGGACAGTGTTACACAGCCCGTTGTGTGTGACAGGGCCAGTGTTACACAGCCCGTGGTGTGTGTCAGGGACAGTGTTACACAGCCCGTGGTGTGTGACAGAGGCAGTGTTACACAGCCCGCGGTGTGTGTGACAGAGGCAGTGTTACACAGCCCGTTGTGTGTGACAGAGGCAGTGTTACACAGCCCGCGGTGTGTGTGACAGGGCCAGTGTTACACAGCCCATGGTGTGTGACGGGCAGTGTTACACAGCCCGCGGTGTGTGACAGGGCAGTATTACACGGCCCATGGTGTGTGACGGGCAGTGTTACACAGCCCGCGGTGTGTGTGACAGGGCCAGTGCTACACAGCCCGCGGTGTGTGTGACAGGGCCAGTGTTACACGGCCCGTTGTGTGTGACAGTGCAGTATTACACGGCCCATGGTGTGTGACAGGGCCAGTGTTACACAGCCCGTGGTGTGTGACAGGGACAGTGTTACACAGCCCGGTGTGTGTGCCAGGGCCAGTGTTACACAGCCCGGTGGTGTGTGACAGGGACAGTGTTACACAGCCCGGTGTGTGTGACAGGGCCAGTGTTACACAGCCCGTTGTGTGTGACAGGGCAGTATTACACGGCTCATGGTGTGTGACAGAGGCAGTGTTACACAGCCCATGGTGTGTAACATTGTGCACAGGAGGACCCCACAAACAATGAAATAAATGACAATTTAAGCTGTTTTTGCTTGTCTTGTTTGAATGTTCAATATTAATTTAATCCATTGAATCTATTAAATCCCTACAGTGCAGACATAGGACATTTGGCCCATTGAGTCTGCACCGAACCACCAAAAGAGCATCCCACCCAGGCCCACTCCCCTACCTCTATCCCCGTAACCCCATTACCCAAAATAATCTGAACATCTTTGAACTTTGGGAGGAAACCAGAACACCCGGAGGAAACACACGCAGCCACATGACGAACATGCAAACTCCATGCAGTCACCCAAGGCGGGAATCGAACCCGGGTCCCTGGCGCTGTGAGGCAGCAGTGCGAACCACTCGTCAAATGTTGGCCAGGACATGGACAGTATTCTCCTGCTGTGGGATCATAAATCTCAGCAAGCAGATTGGGCTTGGGTTAACACTTAATTTGGAAGAGAGCAGTGTTAATTTGGACCCTACTGTGAGGTGGAAACTGAGGGAGGGCTGTTCAGAATGAACAAGTTACTTACCAGCTCAGAAACTGAGTGTTTGCATTGTTAACCTTGGCATTCCTGTCTTTGAGTTTGAAAGTTGTGGCCCTAATCAGTACAGAGCTTGCTAGAAGAGCTATGATTCTCTTGAAATGTGGCTGATACTTAGTGGAGTAGCTGTATCCACTGGGAGTGGAATGTATGAGTTCCAATCCATCACCAATTTAGCTATAGTGAACAGGGGACTAATGCTCCAGCCTTTGGATGCTGAGTGAACAACAACACATGGGAATCTCTACACTTCTCAGTTCCCCTCCAAGTCACACAGTATCCTGAATTGGACATTTATCAGTCATTCCTTCACCATTGCTGGGTCAAAATCCTGCAATGTACTCCTTAACAACACTGTGTACTGTATCGGTTTAAAAAGAAGGTGTCTCATGGCCCTCTTCTCCAGTGCACCTAGGGATGGACAATAAATGCTAGCCTTGCCCACATCCCAAGAATGTACTTGTGGTGAATGAGATTCACACGGTATTATAAGTTACCAATGTCACTCTGTTCCATTGTATATACGTACCGATATTGTAAGTGCAGTTGCACTACCTGACCACCAGGGGGAGTAGCTCTGGGAGTACTTGAGAGTTTGTACTGGGCTCCCCCCTTGGCTCCGCGCAGAACTCCTCCCCCTGGAGCTGCTGTATAAAGATCCGTGCCACAGAGCCAGCCGACCAGTTCATCGAAAGTTCAACGGCGAACAGGCTGGCTCTGTTGTAAGTATATTAAAACCGCTATTCTAATCCTACAAGCACGTGTCCGTAGAATTGATGGTTCCATCAATTTAATATACTTACGAAACAGTCGAAGTAAATCACGGAAGCAGCCCTCAAGCCCGGATGCCTAGAACTCGACCAGCAGGATGCAGAGGCTAAAGACATTTTCTCCCACTGGCTGAGATGTTTTAAGGCCTACCTGGCAGAAGCCAAGCACCGCTGGAACAACGGAGGAACAAAATCTCAGCCTACTGCACGCGAGGGTAAGCCACAGAATCTCCACACAGCTAAACCAGGCCGGTTCTTATACCGCAGCGCTGGCGATATTGGACAAAATGTACGTTAGGCCCATTAACGAGGTTTATGCACGCCACGTGTTTACGACTCGCCGTCAGCGGCCTACAGAAACGCTAGCCGAATTTGTACGTGAACTGAACAATCTTTCTAATGACTGTAATTATCAAGCCGTTATTGCGGCTGAACATAGGCAGCTTGCTGTGCGGGACGTTTTCGTAGCGGGCCTTAGATCGAACTATGTGCGCCAAAGACTGCTAGAAAAGGTGGCCCAGGACTTAGATACTACTGTGGAGGCTGCTACCACTATGGAAGTCTCCTTCCGCAGCCTCACCTCATTTCCCGCGGACCCCGCGACCTCATTGTGGGCCCCGACAAACAACTCCCCCAGGCCTGTGCCGCACGGCCCCCCAGCTACCGCGCTGCCAAAACCAGTTACTCTGCTGCCCCAGCCAGTCACTCTGCTGCCCCAGCCAGCTACTCAGCTGCCCCGGCCTGCCATTTCTGTGGACAAAGCCAGCACCCGCGGCAGCACTGTCCAGCCCGATCCGCGACCTGCAGCAGCTGCGGGAAGAAAGGCCACTATGCCAGAGTGTGCCTCGCTAAAAGGGCCCCAGTTTCTAACTCCCCAGTAGAGAGAACAAATCGCTCCCAGCACCAGCGGGCCCACGGGGCCCGAAACGCTGCGGCCTATGCCCCGACTCCGCCCCCTCCCGCCACATGCGATCCATGGGGGCCGCCATCTTGGCAAACCCCGACCATGCGGTCGGCCACGTGCGACTCATGGGGGCCGCCATCTTCCTCGCCGCTTACTACGTGCGCTCCATGGGCCCCATCTGCATTTCCATGCTCAGATAGCTCATCAGAAGACTACGACTTCCCCGGGCACTCATCATGCGGCCCGCAACTCAGCGCAGCGATCCTGCATCAAGCTCGCCAGAACGTACCGGCATCTACTCGACCGGACGCCCACTCGGAAGACTACGACTTCCCCGGGCACCCATCACGCGGCCCACAACTCAACGTGGTCACCCTAGATCAGGGGTGGGCAAACTACGGCCCGCGGGCCGGTATTTCTGCGGCCCACCAAGTCATTAAAAAAAAAAATAAAAAAATTTTATTTTAAAAAAGGTTAATGGGGGGGGGGGGGGGCTGCTGGGTTACTTACTGGTATAGGGTGGATACGTTGACTTGAGTAGGGTGATCATTGCTCGGCACAACGTCGAGGGCCGAAGGGCCTGTTCTGTGCTGTACTGTTCTATGTTCTATATGAGGCGCCCAGAATCATAACCGGGTGAAGTAATTATTTTACTTAATATACTATGCGGCCCTTTGTGAATTGTGAATTTCTGAATGTGGCCCTTGCACGGAAAAGTTTGCCCACCCCTGCCCTAGATCAATCCCGCCCCAAGCACCTACGAAGTTCGATGGCGGATTTCCAGATCAACGGGTACAGCACGCCATGCCTCTTTGACTCCGGGAGCACTGAGAGCTTCATACATCCAGAGCTGGTAAGACGCTGTTCGCTTCCTATTTTTCCTGTGAGCCAAACTATCGCCCTCGCTTCGGGCTCCCACTCAGTCCAAATCTGAGGACGCACCGTCACTACGCTCACAATTCGAGGCGCTAGTTATTCAAAATTTAAACTTTATGTCCTGCCTGACCTCTGCGCGCCACTCTTATTAGGCCTGGATTTCCAGTGCAACCTCAAGATCCTGACCCTCAGCTTTGGCGGGCCCCTGCCCCCACTCACTATCTGCAGCCTAGTCATGCTGCGCATCTCCCCCCCTCCTCTCTTCGCCAATCTCACTCCAGATTGCAAACGAGTAGCTACTCGCAGCAGGCGATACAGCCTACAGGATAGGGTCTTTATCCGATCGGAGGTCTGGCGGCTGCTCAGTGAGGGGATCATAGAGGCCAGTAACAGTCCCTGGAGAGCTCAGGTGGTGGTTGTCAAGACCGGGGGAAAATTTCGCATGGTCGTCGACTATAGTCAGACCATAAATCGCTTTACGCTCTTAGACGCATATCCCCTCCCCAGAATTGCAGACATGGTTAACCAGATCGCCCAATATCAGCTATTTTCCACGGTGGATCTGAAGTCTGCATGCCACCAGCTCCCAATCCGCCCGGAGGACCGCCACTACACGGCATTCCAGGCCGATGGCGGACTCTTCCATTTCCTCCGGGTTCCCTCCAGCGTCACTAACGGGGTTTCGGTGTTCCAACGAGCAATGGACCGGATGGTAGACCAGTACGGGCTGCGGGCCACGTTTCCGTATCTGGAAAATGTTACCATCTGCGGCTATGACCAGCAGGACCACGACGCCAACCTCCACCGTTTTCTCCAAACGGCACAGAAATTACATCTCACTTATAACAAGAAGAAATGCGTTTTCCGCACAAACAGACTGGCCATCCTCGGCTACGTCGTGGAGAACGGAGTCCTGGGCCCAGACCCGGACCGTATGCGCCCCCTCCTAGAACTCCCCCTCCCTCATTGCCCCAAGGCCCTCAAACGGTGCTTGGGGTTCTTTTCATACTACGCCCAGTGGGTCCCTCAATATGCGGACAAAGCCGCCCACTCTTTAAGGCCACACGATTTCCTCTGTCTGCTCCCACTGCGCCAGGCCTTCAGCTGCATCAAGGAGGACATCGCCAAAGCAGCCATGCGGGCGGTGGATGAATCCACTCCCTTTCAGGTTGCGAGCGACGCCTCAGAGGTAGCTCTAGCAACCACTTTAAATCAGGCAGGGAGGCCCGTTTCATTTTTCTCTCATACCCTATCCGCTTCAGAACTCCGACACTCCTCAGTCAAGAAGGAAGCACAAGCCATCGTGGAGGCTGTTTGTCACTGGAGGCACTACCTCGCAGGTAGGAGGTTCACCCTCATCACCGACCAATGATCGGTTGCCTTTATGTTTGACAACTCGCAAAGGGGCAAAATAAAAAACGATAAAGTCCTTCGGTGGAGGATCGAACTCTCCACCTATAGTTACGATATTAAATATCGACCGGTGAAGCTCAACGAGCCCTCGGATGCCATATCCCGCGGGACATGCGCCAGCGCGCAGATCAGCCATCTGAAAGCCATCCACGATGACCTCTGCCATCCAGGGGTCACCCGGCTCACCCACTGCATCAGAGCCCGAAACCTGCCTTTCTCCAACGAGGAGATAAAAGCGGTCATCAGGGACTGCCCGATCTGTGCAGAGTGCAAACCGCACTTCTATGGACCAGACAGGGCCCACCTGATCACGGCTTCTAGGCCCTTTGAACGCCTTGCGATCGATTTTAAAGGGCCACTCCCCTCCACTAACAAGAACATTTATTTTCTCAACATCATACACGAGTTCTCCCGATTCCCTTTTGCCATCCCGTGCCCCGACATGACCACCCACACAGTCATTAGGGCCCTGCATAGTGTCTTCACCCTGTTTGGTTTCCCCAGCTACGTGCACAGCGACCGGGGTTCGTCCATTATGAGCGACGAGCTGCGTCAGTACCTGCTCGACAAGGGCATCGCCTCGAGCAGGACTACCAGCTACAACCCCAGGGGGAACGGGCAGGTGGAGAGGGAGAACGCGACGGTCAAAAAGACCGTCCTACTGACCCTCCGGTCTAGAAAACTCCAAGTCTCCCAATGGCAAGAAGTCCTCCCAGACGCGCTCCACGCAATTAGATCCCTCCTCTGTACAGCAACTAATCAAACCCCTCACGAGCGGCTCTTCATTTTTTCTAGGGGCACTACCACGGGGGTCTCACTTCCGGCGCTGAGGACACCAGGCCCGGTTCTCCTGAGGAAGCACGTCAGGGCACACAAAACCGACCCCCTTGTTGAAAAGGTGCGCCTCCTCCATTCCAACCCTCAGTACGCATTTGTGGAGTTCCCGGACGGTCGCCAGGACACAGTATCCCTTCGGGACCTGGCACCCGCTGGATCCAGCCACTGAGGAACCCCTTACCCCATTCCCTATGCTGCCGCCCCCTCGCGCCCCCGATCCCGCAAGCTCGCCCCACCTGTTCCGTGCGCCAGCACCAGCCCGCCCCCAGCGACCCCAGTCTCCGGTTGAGCCAGAGGTGTATGAAGTTTGGACGAGACCCGCCCCGGAGTCTGCCATCGTACCCCAGCACTCAACACCCACCCAGCCACCGCAAGAGGCTGCAACCCCGGTGCTCCGCAGATCGCAACGAACAATTCGTCCACCGGACAGACTAACTCTGTGAGCCACCACCCCCGCCGGACTTGATTTTTTCACAGGGGGTGAATGTGGTGAATGAGATTCACACAGTATTATAAGTTACTAATGTCACTCTGTTCCATTGTATATACGTACCGATATTGTAAGTGCAGTTGCACTACCTGACCACCAGGGGAGTAGCTCTGGGAGTACTCGAGAGTTTGTACTGGGCTCCCCCCTTGGCTCCGCTCAGAACTCCTCCCCCTGGAGCTGCTGTATAAAGATCCGTGCCACAGAGTTAGCTGACCAGTTCATCGAAAGTTCAACGGCGAACAGGCTGGCTCTGTTGTAAGTATATTAAAACCGCTATTCTAATCCTACAAGCACGTGTCTGTAGAATTGATGGTTCCATCAGTACTTAAAAATAACATCCAGCAAGATGTTATTTTTAAGAACAACTGGAGAGTAGTGATTTCCCCATTGCATCATGGGTCGGATCTCTAACAACGATGAGTCAGAGTACAGGAGGGAGATAGAGAACCTAGTGGCGTGGTGTAACAACAGCAGTCTCGCCCTCAATGTTAGCAAAACTTAAGGGCTGGTCATTAACTCAAGGAAGCAAACTGTCATACACGCCCCTGTCAGCATCAATGGTGCCGAAGTGGAGATGGTTGGCAGCTTCAAATTCCTCGGTGTGCACATCACCAACGATCTGTCCTGGTCCACCCACGTTGATGCAACGACAAAGAAGACAAGGAAAGTAAGGAAATTCGGCACGCCCACATTGACTTACCAATTTTACAGATACACCAAAGAAAGCATCCTATCTAGCTGCATCACAGCCTGGTATAGCAACTGCTCAGGCAAGAGTGTATGAAGCTATAGAGGGTTTTGAACACAGCCCAGTCCATCAAGCGAACCCGCTTCCCATCCATTGACTGTCTGCACCTCCGTGCTGCTTTGGGAAAGCGAGCAGCATAATCAAAGACCCCTCCCACCCGGGTTATTCTCTCTTCCAACCTCTTCCATCAGGCAGGAGATACAAAAATTTGAGAACACGCACTAACAGATTCCAAAACATCACCTTCCCCGCTGTTATCAGACTCCTGAATGACCCTCTTATGGACTGACCTGATTAATACTACACTCCTGTATGCTTCACCCGATGCTGGTGTCTACGTATTTACATTGTGTACCTTGTGTTGCCCTATTATGTATTTTCTTTTCATATACTTAATGATCTGTTTGAGCTGCTCACAGAAAAATACGTTTCACTGTACCTTGGTACACGTGACAATAAACAAATCCAAATCCAATGTATTAACATTATATATTTATTGTATGTCCTACGTTTTTCATGTATGGAGCGATCTGCCTGGACTGCACGCAGAACAATACTGACAAGAAATCAAATCAAATTTAACCAGTTCTCCTGGTAGGGGGTTAGAATCACCAGTCCATATGATAAAGGACTTTGTTATGGAATCAACTCAGAACAACATCTGTTGGATGTAAAGCAGTGGAAGAAGTGATTGTAACATGTCTCTTAGGGCAGAGCTTTTCAACGTATCGGGAGGGTCGTTGAGCGTTCAGTAACTCTCCCTGAGGTGGTCCCGAGTGCGGGAGAAGCCCCTAAGGGTCGGTACCGGCATTTAATTTGAAAATAGTGACACCTACTGGCTTTTCACTGAGACCAAAGTGAGGCTGTATGCAGTCCGACCAGAGGCGGCAGCAGTGAGTCGGTCACACGTCCTGCACGTACATTTGACGTCAAGCGGCCTGTATGTATATCCATTTGGTGCCTCATCATGGAGGAGAGCCTCTTCCATTTTCCAGCTGCTGGCAAGTAACCCAAGAGGACTGTATGATGGATTGTTTTGTTCCAAGGAAGAGGCAGCCAGAGGCACAAATAGGCTGTGTACCTACTGGCCAGGATCGCACATCTAAACTGCCGGAGAGTTGCCCAAGAGAATTCACATGTACAGAGCTTCAGGGCCTCTGATTAGCAGCCTACAAAGAAACAACTTGGGATCAAAGCAGTATGAAGATGATTTCTTGAGGCATGAGTTTTGTCAATTGTGCCAATGCAAATAAGAATGGAAAGCTCTTGTGTCCATGCAGGGAAGTACTGGCAAATGAGAGAAGTTCCAGATTTTGAAAGAGAAGTGAACATAGAACATAGAACATTACAGCACAGAACAGGCCCTTCGGCCCTCGATGTTGTGCCAAGCCTTGTCCGAAACCAAGATCAAGCTGTCCCACTCCCTGTCATTCTGGTGTGCTCCATGTGCCTATCCAATAACCGCTTGAAAGTTCCTAAAGTGTCCAACTCCACTATCACAGCAGGCAGTCCATTCCACACCCTAACCACTCTCTGAGTAAAGAACCTACCTAGGACATCCCTCCTATATCTCCCACCCTATACCTATAGTTATGCCCCCTTGTAACAGCTACATCCACCTGAGGAAATAGTCTCTGAATGTCCACTCTATCTATCCCCCTCATCATCTTATAAACCTCTATTAAGTTGCCTCTCATCCTCCTCCACTCCAAAGGGAAAAGCCCTAGCTCCCTCAACCTTTCCTCATAAGACCTATCCTCCAAACCAGGCAGCATCCTGGTAAATCTCCTTTGTACCCTTACCTATGCTTCCACATCCTTCCTATAGTGAGGTGACCAGAACTGCGCACAATATTCCAAATGTGGTCTCACCAGGGTCATGTACAGTTGCAGCATAACCCCACGGCTCTTAAACTCAAGCCCACATTAATAAACACTAACACACTACATGCCTTCTTCACGGCTCTATCCACTTGAGTGGCAACCTTCAGAGATCTGTGGACATGAACCCCAAGATCTCTCTGTTCCTCCACATTCCTCAGAACCCTGTCGTTGACCCTGTAATCCGCATTCAAATTTTTCCTACCAAAATCAATCACCTTGCACTTATCAAGGTTAAACCCCATCTGCCATTTTTCGGCCCAGCTCTGCATCCTATCAATGTCTCTTTGCAGCCTACAACAGCCCTCCACCTCATCCACGACTCCACCAATCTTGGTGTCATCAGCAAATTTACTGACCCACCCTTCAGCCCCCTCCTCCAAGTCATTGATAAAAATCACAAATAGCAGAGGACCCAGCATTGATCCCTGTGGTACACCGCTGGTAACTGATCTCCAGTCTGAACATTTTCCATCCACCACCACCCTCTGTCTTTAATGTGATAGCCAGTTACTTATCCAATTGGCCAAATTTCCCTCTATCCCACATCTCCTTACTTTCTTCATGAGCCGACCATGGGGAACTTTATCAAACGTCTTACTAAAATCCATGTATACGACATCAACTGCTCTACCTTCATCTACACACTTAGTTACCTCCTCAAAGAATTCAATCAAATTTGTGAGGCAAGACTTACTCTTCACAAATCCGTGTTGAAAGTGGTGGATGAAGAATTCTTTTTGAGGTTCAGACCCTAGAGTCTGTTATTAACTTGCAGCTGACCCAAAATGAAAAGATTAAACTGATGTATCTGACCTGTGACAGCGCATTACAAAGACACTAAAAGTCCATGAAGCTGTCAGCATTCTGGTGTAACATCTCCGAGGCATAGCCAGTGCTGAGTAAAATGGGTATATTTTTGCTTTTACCCTTCACGACGTCCTACATGTGCGAGGTTCTCACAAACACGAAGATGGCACAAAGGAACTGGCCGAAGTCTGCACCTGATGTGCGCATTGCCCTCTCCTCCTGTGAACCTGAGTGAAAGTAAAAGTGTTGTGTGTCACGAAGGTCGTCTGGTTGGCAAAAGTGTGTCCTGGGTAAAAAACATCTGAAAAATACTGCTCTCAGGCACCGAAGAGAAACATTTGCATCATAAGTCAATTTGTCATCCTATTATTCTTGTCTTCTGTGTGTGAGAAAAAAAGTGTGTGTGAGACAGTTTGCATGTGAGAATGTACAAGTGAATATACATGCATGCTTGCAAATAAGTGCTTACATTTATGAGTGTGTGTGTGCATGCACATGTACATTTTGTGTGTCTCAGCTCTGTTTTCATTTCAAACACATGGACCCAGACGCTACTGTCGGGAAGGTATAGAATTGGTGAAATGATCTTTCACTCTAGCAGAGTGAAGCAGGGAGACTTCAGGAGAGGGAGGTATTAGAAAAGAGCAAACCTCAGTATAAATGCTGCTGTCACGAGGTGATCTACTATATACATGCGTGCTTTGCGTTCTAAAGATTGCATCCTGGTTTCCAGTGTCTGGATTTTCCACAGATTTATTTCAACAAAAGTACTTTTTATAAATGTAAGCAAACAAACAAAATGATAATTATAGTCAGTGGATGGTGTTCCTATGCGATCTCTCCGACACAATATGAGTCTGCTTTGATAATAATCATTGACGATGGGACAACAGGCCTATTAAATGCGTCTCATGTTGATGATAATCTGCTCTCAGTTGGAAGGTTCTTTCTGTTCTCTTTGATGGGTGGACTCCCCAGTACTTTCAATTATATTCATAAATTTGCTTTTGTTTTGCATTTTAAAATTTAATTGTTCTAATATTTTAGAGTAGTTTTCAAAATCAAATTATGAAATCCTGCGTGTCTTTTGAATTTCTGTTTAAATCCATATGGTGCCAGTAACGGGCCTCTTTCACATCCTGCACACCACAGGCTTGTTTTCGAGCTTGCTGTTTTTAAATTAATTTTCTCGTTCTGTTTAACATGTAGAACTGTAATTGGCTCTCCCATTGTTAAAGCAGCGAGTTCATAACAGAAGCATCAGCCAGCTCACATTCATTGCTTTTCTCAGTAATTTGGATTTTATTCAGCTCATTATCAATAACTAACCCAGCGAGTGAGGGCAGCTGCAGAGGTGACAAGTGTTGATGTGGAATGGCGATGAGTTGGCTACTTAAAAGTCTCAACAAAGAGTTATGTGATTTTGCCGTTTCCTCCTTTTTTATGTTGGATAAACAGCTTGTGTGCACTTTCTCTGCCCAGCACGTGCAGGGTATGGGCGGTGTGGTAATAATAATAATATTTATTGTCACAAGTAGGCTTACATTAACACTGCAATGAAGCTACTGTGAAAAGCCTCTCATCGCCACACTCCGGCGTCTATTCGGGTACACAGATGGAGAATTCAGAATATCCAATTCACCTAACACCTAATAAGCACGTCCTTCGGGTGCAGACTCCGCACAGTGACCCAAACCATGAATTGAACCTGAGACCTTGGCAGTGTGAAGCAACAGTGCTAACCACTGTGCTGCCATGTTGCCTTGTAGCACACTGGTCAGCACTGTTGCCTCACAGCGCCGGGGACCCGGGTTCAATTCCCGGTTTGGGTCCCTGTGCGTGAGGAGTCTGCACGTTCTCGCCGTGTCTGCGTGGGTTTCCTCCGGGCGCTTCGGTTTCCTCCCACAAAGTCCTGAAAGACATGCTTGTACCCAAACAGGCGGCGGAGTGTGGTGACTAGGGGCTTTTTACAGTCACTTCATTGCAGCGTTAATGTAAGCCTACATGTGACACTAATAAAGATTATTATTGTTGTATGTTGTCCAGCTGGGTGCAAATGGTTAATCTTGTCCTTACCTCACCTGATATGGGTACAAACACTTCCCAGCAGCAGCTACTAGATAGAAAATCAGAGCAGGAAGTAGCCCACGGCTACTGTTACCATGTCTGAAATCTGCTGTCTCATTGCAGACAGGGCGATTATTGGATCATCCTGGTCTTGGTGCTACTCAATATGAGCCATTGAGATACCCATCTAGCTATCTAAATGTCTTGTGTCTGGCATATGACAGTTCAATCTTTCCTGATAGTCAGAACCTCTCAGTTCTGGTGTCATACTTGTAAATATATGTTGTTCTTTTCCATTGCCTTGATTTCATACTTCTAACTTGGAGAGCAGAGCAAGGCATTGTAGTTCACATGTTTTCCAACCAAGATTCTTTGGAATGTGACCACACCATCTTTATTTATCAATTCCATTTCTCTAGAATCTGGTGCTTTGTTTGCTTTTTCACACTGTGGGAGGTGCTATATATGTGGGTTATTGTAGTTGTGTGCAATGTCTCTTTAAGAACCAAGTCACATGACATGCATGATGTCATTGGCTACTTTGCGAGCTTTTGGCCTTACTCTAGTATTGGCCTTTATACAGGGAAGACCTATTTAATAAACCTCTGTCAACGTTGCTTTCAATTCACGTGCACTTGCAGTCTTTATTTTGTACTGTTTGTCTAAAGCTACAACAGTTTACAAAAGGATAATAATAATAATCTTTATTGTCACAAGTACGATGTTGTGGTCATTATGGAGACATGGATTTCACAGGGGCAGGAATGGTTGTTATGTGTTCCGGGGTTTAGATGTTTTAAGATGGATAGGGAGGGAGGTAAAAGAGGAGGGGGAGTGGCACTGTTAATTAGAGAATGCATCATTGGCCATTTTCTACAGACCCCCAATATCAGCAGCGAGATGGAGGAAGAGATTGGGCGGCAGATCTTGGAAAGGAGCAGAAGTAGCAGAGTTGTTGTCATGGGTGACTTCAATTTCCCTAATATTGACTGGAACCTCCTTGGTGCAATTGGTTTGGATGGAGCAGATTTTGTCAGGTGTGTCCAGGAAGGATTCCTGACTCAATATGTAGATAGGCCGACTAGGGGGGAGGCCATATTGGATTTGGTGCTTGGCAACGAACCAGGCCAGGTGTCAGATGGCTTGGTGGGAGAGCATTTCGGTGACGGTGACCACAACTCCTTCACCTTTACCATAGTCATGGAGAGGGATAGCAACAGACAGTATGGGAAGGTATTTAATTGGGGGAGGGGAAATTATACTGCCATTAGACAGGAGCTGAGGAGAATAAATTGGGAACAGATGCTCTCAGGGAAATGCACAACAGTATTGTGGGGGGTTGTTTAAGGAGCACTTGCTGCGAGTGCTGGATACTTTTGTCCCACTGACACAAGGAAGGAATGGTAACGTGGAGGACCTTGGATGACAAGAGAAGTGGAGCTTCTAGTCAAGTGGAAGAAGGAAGTTTATTTAAGATTGAGGAAGCAAGGATCTGGCACGGCTCTAGAGGGTTACAAGGTAGCCAGGAAGGAACTCAAAAATGGACGTAGCAAGAAGAGGGCATGAAAAAGCCCTGGTGGGAAGGATTAGGGAAAACCCTAAGGCGTTCTACACTTATGTGAGAAATAAGAGAATGATCAGATTGAGAGCAGGGCCGATCAGGAATAGTGGAGGGAACTTGTGCCTAGAGTTCGAGAAGGTAGGGGAGGCCCTAAATTAATATTTTGCTTCAATATTCACCAGAGAGAGGGACCTTGTTGCTCGTGAGAACAATGCGAACCAGGTTAATAGACTCGAACAGGTTAATATTAAAAAGGAGGATGTGCTGGAAATTTTGAAAAGCATCAGGATAGATAAGTCTCCTGGCCCAGACGGGATATACCCAAGATACTACGGGAAGCGAGGGAGGAGATTGCTGCGCCGTTGGCAATGATCTTTGCGTCCTCGCTCTCCACTGGAATAGTACCGGGTGATTGGAGGGAGGCAAATGTTGTTCCCCTGTTCAAGAAAGGGAATAGGGAAATTCCTGGGAATTACAGACCTGTCTGTCTTACATCTATGGTAAGCAAAATACTGGAAAGGATTCTGAGAGATAGGATTTATGAATATTTAAAAAAACATAGTTTGATTAAAGATAGTCAGTATGGTTTTGTGAGGGGCAGGTCATGCCTCACAAGCCTCGTTGAATTCTTTGAGGATGTGACGAGACACATTGATGAAGGTCGGGCAGTGGATGTGGTGTATATGGATTTCAGTAAGGCATTTGATAAGGTTCCCCATGGTAGGCTCATTCAGAAGGTTAGGGGGCATGGAATACAGGGAAATTTGGCTCTCTGGATACAGAATTGGTTGGCCGAAAGAAGACAGTGAGTGGAAGTGGATGGAAAGTATGCTCCTGGAGGTCGGTGACCAGTTGTGTCCCGCAGGGATCTGTTCTGGGACGTCTGCTCTTTGTGGTTTTTATAAATGACTTGGATGAGGAAGTGGAAGGGTGGGTTAGTAAGTTTGCCAATGACATGAAGGTTGGTGGAGTTGCAGATAGTGTTGAGGGCTGTTGCAGGTTATAACAGGACATTGACAGAATGCAGAGCTGGGCTGAGAAGTGGCAGATGGATTTCAACCTGGATAAATGTGAAGTGATTCATTTTGGAAGGTTGAATTAGAATGCCGAATACAGGGTTAAAGGCAGGATTCTTGGGAGTGTGGAGGAACAGAGGGATCTTGAGGTCCATTTACATAGATCCCTCAAAGTTGCCACTCAGGTTGATTGGGTTGTTTAGAACACGTATGGTGTGTTGGCTTTCATTAACGGGGATTGAGCTGCGAGGTTTTGCTGCAGCTTTATAAAACCCTGGTCCAGTTCTGGTCACCTCATTATAGGAAGGATGTGGTTGCTTTGGAGAGCATGCAGAGGAGATTTATCAGGATGCTGCCTGGACTGGAGGGCATGCCTTATGAAGAAATGTTGAGGGAGCTATGGCTTTTCTCACTGGAACCAAGAAGGAAGAGAGGTAACTTAGTAGAGGTGTACAAGGTGATGAGAGGCATGGTTAGAGTGGATAGCCAGAGACTTTTCCCCAGGGCGGAAATGGCTGTCATGAGGGTACATAATTTTAAGGTGATTGGAGGAAGGTCTAGGGGCGATGTCAGAGGTAGGTTCTTTACACAGAGTGATGGGCGCGTGGAATGCATTGCCAGTGAAGATGGTAGAGTCAGAGTCATTAGGGACATTTAAGCGACTCTTGGACAGGTACATGGACAGCAGTAAATTCATGAGCTGTGGTTTAGCTTGATCTTAGATTAGGATAAATGATCGGCACAATATCATGGGCCGAAGGGCCTGTACTGTGCTGTACTGTTCTAAGTTCTACGTAGGCTTACATCAACACTGTAATGAAGTTAGTGTGAAAATCCCCTTGTCGCCACATTCCAGTGCCTGTTTCGGGTACATAGGGAGAATTCCGAATTTCCAAATTACTTAACAATACGTCTTTTGGGACTTGTGAGAGGAAACCGGAGCACCCAGAGGAAACCCATGCAGACACGGGGAGAGCGTGCAGACTCCGCACAGACAGTGACCCAAGCCAGGAATCGAACCTGGGACCCTGGTGCTGTGAAGCAACAGAGATAACCACTGTGCTGCTATGCCGCCCATACTGGTGACGGGGAACGGAAATGAAAAAAAATTGTTTTGTGAAGAGTGTAGGATTTTCAGATATATTGTATTGTAGTTATTTGGTGCAGTAAGGGTTAAACGCCTGAGTCCATAGGCGACCATGAAGTGAGTGGTTGCACAAACGTTGGCTCCTGCCTGAAGGCTGTATTTTCTGGCCCTGTCTGCCTGTTTTTCGAGTGCTGTACAGGTGGAAATCTGTTACAGTGGAAGAACTGGAATCTCCCCTCTGGTGTGGGATGTTGAAAAGCTACTAAACAAGGAGTGTGTCGAGTATAGGGTTCTCTTCAGACTCAGAGGACACGTGTGGCGCAGGAGGGTAAATCATGGTGGTGGGACTTGTGTCATTGTTGCCCACTCAGTGAGAGGTTGGTGGAGTGCCTGGTGACACGATTTAAGCAACAAAGGCAGGCAGTCACGGAGGACTTGCCAGAAGTGACCGAACCAACTTGCGAGCCCTGGAAAGGGTGGAACAGCAGTGGGAGGTGCAGTGTTCACTGATCCAGAAGGTGGAGGAGAAGGTCTCTGACCGTGAGCATTGGATTGCCTCTTTGCAGGCAGAAGTGAGGATGATGTTACAGGGGCAAAAAACGTTGAAGGCCAAGATTGACGACCTGGAGAACCGCTCCAGATGACAAAACCTGAGGATCATTGGGATTGCCGTGGGCATAGAGGGAGTGAAGGTAAAGATGTTCAAGCAGCTGGTGGGGGAGGGCGTCTTTGCACACCCTCGTGAAGTGAACCAGGCCCATCGGTCGTTGAGGAAGAAGCCCAGAGCTGGGGAGCCGCCACGGTTGTCCATCGTCCAGCTACACTCGTACTTGGACAAAGAAAATATCCTGAGGTTGGAGAAGGAAACATGAGTGAAACTGGGAAGGCCACACCATTAGAATCTACAGGACTTTGGAAGCGGAACTGGCAAAAAGGAGGGCTGGGTTTAATAAGGTCAAGTCTGCTCTTTTCAGAAGCAAGGTGTGGTTTGGAATGATGTACCTGGCTTGCCTGTGGGTCACGTATGGGGGTAGAGACCATTATTACAACATAGGCGGAGGAGGAGAACAACTTTATTAAAGAACATAGACTGGGAGACATTTGAATGTTTTGGGTGGGTTCACCTGCATGGCTAAGCTTTGGTAGTGTTCAGCTTTATTATCACTGAATTTTCCGGTTATATTTTTGTATCGTTCTGTAATATCCGTTACTCTGCGTTTGGGGTATGGCTGTTGGATGTTTTAAAGCAACCGTTGGAAATAGTGTGGAGTGTGAGGGATCGGGGAAAGTGGAGGTGGGGGAAGGACTGGGTTGGGGTGTAAGATTAAGAGTGGATGTGTGCCTGAGTCCCCCGACCAGACTGGTCACATGGAATGAGAGTTCCTTGTCACTTGGGTGTTCGCTAATTTAAAGAGCTTGATTAGGGATCAAACGAAGTTGAGGAAAGGGTGGGTGGGACAGGTGTTCCATTCTGGATTCAACGAGAAGACGAGGGGAACCGCAGTGCTTATTAATAATAGGGTGGCATTTTCAGTAGGGAATATAGTGGGAGATGGTGAGTGGAAGTTTGGAGAGGGCCCCTGTGGTTTTAATGAATATGTAGGCACATAATTGGCAGGATACAGAGTTTATTAAGAGGGTGCTGGCGGCGGTCCCAGATTTGGATTCTCATCAGCTAATTATGGGGGAGGGGGGGATTTTAATTGTCTGCTTGACCCCAGAGAGGACCGGCCGTGCCCCAAATCCCTTAAGGTATCGGGGGTGGTGAAGGAGTTTGTTGGGTTCATGGAACAAATGAGGGGTGTGGATCTGTCGAGGTTTAGGCATTCGGGGCAGAAAGTATTTTCCTTTTTCTCACATGTGCACCGGGGTTACTCCCGCATTGACTTTTTTATAGTGGGGAGGTAACGTTGAAATAGTCTGCAATTGTCATACCTGATCATGCTCCACACTATGTGGATTTGTGTGTGTAGAGGGGCTGTGGCCAGCAACTTCCATGGAGGTTGGACACGGCATTGTTGGCGGATAAGGGGGCATGTGAGAGGATAGCTGCTGCTGCAGGGACGTACGTGGAGTTTAAAAAGAGCGAGGAGGTCTCACCTCCCAGTTAAAACGGGTGATTAGGGGGGAGCTGAACTTGATTAAGGCATATAGAGAGAAGGCGGAAAGGCTGGAGAGGCTGAGATTGGTGATGGCCATTTTGGCAGTGGACCGACGTTACTCGGCTCCCGCGAAGGAGGACTTATTGGGCAGCATGGTAGCACAGTGGTTAGCACTGTTGCTTCACAACGCCAGAGGCCCAGGTTCAATTGCCGGCTTGGGTCACTGTCTGTGTGGAGTCTGCATGTTCTCCCCGTGGCTTTCCTCCGGGTGCTCTGGGTTCCTCCCACAAGTCCTGAAAGACGTGCTGTTTCGTAATTTGGACATTCTGAATTCTCCCTCTGTGTACATGAACAGGCGCTGGAATGTGGAAACTAGAGGCTTTTCACAGTAACTTCATTGCAGTGTTAATGGAAGCCTACTTGTGACAATAACGTTGAGTCTGCTCCGCCCATTCGATCATGGCTAATACGTTTCTCATCCCCACTCTCCTGCCTTTTCTCCATAACACCTGATCCTCTTATTCATCAAGAACCTATTTACCTCTGTCTTAAAGACACTCAGTGACATGGCCTCCACAGCCTTCTGCACAAAGAGTTCCACAGATTCGCCACTCGCTGGCTGAAGAAATTCCTCCTCCTCTCAGATTTAAAGGATTGTCCCTTCAGTCTGAGGCTGTGCCTCGGGTTCTAGTCTCTCCTACTAGTGGAAACATCCTCTCCACGTCCCCTCTATCTAGGCTTCTCAGTATTCTGCAAGATTCAATGAGTTTCCCCCCCTCATCCTTCTGAATTCCTTTGAGTACAGACCCAGAGTCCTCAACTGCAACTCATATGACAAGCCCTTCATTCCAGGGATAATGCATTTGTGAACCTTCTCTGGACCCCCTCCAAGCTCAGCACATTCTTCCTTAGATACAGGGCCCAAAACTGCTCACAATATTCCAAATGGGGGTCTGATCTCAGCAGTACATCCCTGCTGTTGTATTCTAGCCCTCTCAGAATGAATGCTAACATTGCAATTGCCTTCCTAACTGCTGACTGAACCTGCAAGTTAACACTAAGAGAATCCTGAACTAGGACTCCTAAGTCCATTTGTGCTTCAGATTTCCGAAGCCTTTCCACACTTAGAAAAATAGTTTATGCCTCTATTCTTCCAACCAAAGTGCATAACCTCAACTTCTCCAAATTGTATTCCATCCGCCACTTCTTTGCCCACTCTCCTAGCCTGTCCAAGTCCTTCTGCAGCCTCCCTGTTTCCTCAACTCTACATAGCTTTGTATCATCTGCAAACTTAGCAACAATGTCCTTCAGTTAATTCTTCAAGATCACAAATGTGTTTTGTGAATAGTTGTGGTCTCAACACTGACCCCTGCGGAACACCACTTGTCACCACTCTCATGCTGAAAAGGACCCCTTTATACCCACTCTCTGGGCGAGATTCTCCGCACTCCCGACGGTGCGGAGAATAGCGTGGCTCGTAAAATTTTACGGCCACGCTGTTCCGACGCCCTCCCGCTATTCTCCCCCCCCCACGTCCGACTCCCGATACGAATCGCTGCCGCTGTTTTTTTACGGCCGGCAGCGATTCTCAGCTGATCGATGGGCCGAGTTCCCAGCCCTTACGGCTGTTTTTACGAACGGCAAACACACCTGGTCTGGCCGTTCGTAAAAACGGCCGTAAACTCTCGATTTTTAAAACCATGGCACCGATTGGCACGGCAGTACCACGGCCGTGCCAAGGGTGCCATGGTCCCGCGATCAGTGGGCACCGATCGCGGGCAGCGGGCCCGATGCCTGCGCACTCTTTGTCCCTCCGCCGCCCCGCTGTATCACTTCGCGGGGCGGCTGAGGGGCATCCCGGCCCGCGCATGCGCGGGTTTCGCGCAAATGCGCGATGACGTCATCCGCGTATGCGCGGGTTGGAGTCTTCCAATCCGCGCATGCGCGGCTGACGTCATATGACGCGTTTGCCGGCGCTAACTCTGGCAAGCGGGCTTAACGAAATTCGTTAAGCCCGCGATGCCGGAGTTTACGGCGTCAGCATGCTAGCCCCGACCGGGGACCAGAATCGGTTCCCGGTCGGGAAGGGGGGGGGGGCTGGCGTCAAACCCGCCCGGATTTGACACCAGCCTTACGATTTCTCCCCATATGGGAGAATCGCGCCCTCTGTCTTTTGCAAGTCAGCCAATCGTCCATTCATGCCAGTACCTTGCCCTAATACTATGGGCAAGATTCAATGAGTTATTTAGCAGCCTCCAATCTATAGGAACTGTTCCAGAGTCTATAGAATCTTGGAAAATGACCACCATGCTGCCGCCATTTCTCAGGCCACTTCTTTAAGTACTCTGTAGATTATAGCATCAAATTCCCCAGTACCATTTCTCCACTAATACTGATCTCCTTCAGCAGCTCCCTCTCACTAAATACTGCGTTCTCCAACATTTCTGATATGTTATTTGTGTTTTCCTTTGTGAAGACAGAACTAAAGGATATATTTAGTTGGTCAGCTATTTCTTTGTTAACCATTGTAAATTCCCTGTTTCTGACTGTAAGGGACCTACATTTGTCTTCATCAATCTTTTTCTCTTTGCCTACCTATAGAAGCTTTTACAGTCAGTTTTTATGTTCCGTGCAAGTTTACTCTCGTACTCTACTTTCCCCTCCTTTTAAAAAAAATGTTTTTATTCTCTTCCTTTTTCACATTTTCTTCAAAATTTACAGACAAACAATAAACGGTGACAAATACAGTGTTCCCCTTGTCAACAACAACAATCCCATCCTCCCACCAACCCCCAAACAACAGCCCTCATGTCAACATCAAATAAAAAAAGCAATCAGGAATCACCCACAGGCCCCATCAACATTCACAGTCCTACCCCCCCAACCCCTCAACTCCACCCCCCTCTCTAATGTTCGATGTCATCCAATTCTTGAAAGTGAATAATGAATAACGCCCATGAATTGTAGAACCCCTACATCCTTCCCCTAAGTTAAAACTTAACCTTCTCAAGAGTTAAAAATTCCAGCAGGTCCCCCTGCCACACCAAGGCCCAGGGTGGAGAGGTTGATCTCCATCCCAACAGGATCCGCCTTTGGGCGATCAATGAGGCGAAGGCTACAACATCTGCCTCCGCACCCGTTTCCAACCTCGGCTGATCCGACACCCCGAATATGGCCTCCCGAGGGCCCGGGTCCAGTTTCACGTTCACACACATCATCTACCCGCTCAAAGAGCCGGCTCATCCCCACCCTCGTGAGCTGTGCTCTATATTCCACCTTCAGCTGTATCATCCCCAACCTCACGTATGAGGTGGAGGCAGTCACTCTCTGGAGCGCCTCACACCAGAACGCCTCCCCCATACCGTCTCCCAACTCTTCTTCTCTTCTTCCCACTTTGCTTTGATCCCTTCCAGTGGTGCCTTTTCTTACAAAATAGCCTCGTAAACCACCGACACTACCCACTTATCCTTGAATTTTTCATAATATTTGACTGGAAACCCATCTGGCCCTGCCACCTTCCCCGACTGCATCCTCCCAATCGAATCTTTTATCTCCTGCCCTGCTATTGCCCCTTCCAATGTAGCCCTGTCCCCCTCCCCAAACCTCGGGTACCCCAGCCCATCTAGAAATTCCTGCATCTCCCGGTCTTCCCCAGGTCGCTCCGACCTATTAAACCTCTCATAAAATTCCTTAAAGACCTTATTAATCTGATCTGGAGTCACCACCAACTTTCCTGCCCTGTCCCGCACCTGAACAATTTCCCTTGCCGCCGCCGCCTCCTGTCTTGTCTCCATGCCCTTTGTTTACCTCAATTGGTGCACCGCCATCCTGATAGATAGTCGGTCAAAGCTCACCTGCAGTTCCTTCCTCTTTTCCTCTTATCCAATTTCGCTGGATCCCGATCTTCTGCATAACTATCTACCTCCAACATCGTATCTATTACCCTCTGAGGCTCCAACCTCTCCTCTTTGTCCACCCTGGCCTTAAACAAGATCACCTCACCCCTCACCACCGCCTTTAGAGCCTCCAAGACATCTGCCTTCGACACCTTTGGGCAGCACGGTAGCACAGTGGTTAGCACAGTTGCTTCACAGCTCCAGGGTCCCAGGTTCGATTCTCGGCTTGGGTCACTGTCTTTGCGGAGTTTGCACGATCTCCCCGTGTCTGCGTGGGTTTCCTCCGGGTGCTCCGGTTTCCTCCCACAGTCCAAAGATGTGCGGGTTAAGTGGATTGGTCATGATAAATTGTCGTTAGTGTCCAAAAAAGCTTGGTGGGGTTACTGGGTTATGGCGATAGGGTGGAGGTGTGGGGTGTTCTTTCCAAGGGTCAGTGCAGACTCGATGGGCCAAATGGCCTCCTGCACTGTAAAGTCTATGGCTACCTCATCCGGACAGTTGAAACCCTACATATTTCATTACTTTTTCAGTTTTGTCACAGAACCCTCGGCCCCCCAACAGTCCCACATCTAATTTCCACCCCGGCCTCTGTACCACACCCTTCTTCAGTACCATATCCACCCAATGCGGAACATGATATTGCAATTGCCGAGTACGCCAACCCCCTTAACCCCAGCCAGCAGCGCCTTTGATCACAAATAAGTCGATTCCCGAGTATACCTCATGGCCTGCAGAGAAAAGCGAGTACTCCCGCTCCCTCAGATGCACAAACCTCCAAGGGTCCACCCCTCCCATTTCCACCATTATCCCAGTCACACTCACCCCCTCCTGACGGGACAGCCTACTCCCTCTTGATCAATTCCTTGGTCCTCCTTTGCTGAATTCTAAACGAATCCCAATCCTCAGGTCTGTTGTTTCTCCTGGCCTCTTCCTTGGATCTAACACTATATCCAATTTCTCTTTTGAGCCATGGTTTGGCCACCTTCCCCATTTCACTTTTCCGCCTGACTGGAATGAACAGCTGTGTCATTTATCCAAGTGGTCTTCGAATGTTTGTCATTGCCTATCCCCTTTAAGTAACATTTCCCAATCCATCATAGCCAACTTGTGGCTCGTACCATAGTTGTTTCCTTTATTAAGATTCAGGACACTAGTCTCAGAATCAGCTACGTCACTCTCCTCCTTGATAAAAAGTTCAGTCATATTATGGTTGCTCATGCCCCAAGAGCAAGTAGTTTGCCAATTATTCCTTTCTCATTACACAATACCCAGTCCATGATGGCCTTTTCTCCAGTTGGTTCCTCAATGTATTGGTCCAGAAAACCACCTTGTACACACTCCAAGAATTCCTCCTTTAAGGTATTGTTACTAATTTGATTTGCCCAACCTATATGCAGATTAAAGTCATCCATAATTACAGATGTTCCTTTATCGCATGCATCTCTAATTTACTGTTTAATGCCATTCGCAACATCAAGACTACAGTTTGGGGGTTTATATACGCCACCCATTACCTTTTTTTGTCAACTCTACCCATCAGATTCCACATCGTCGGAGCTAATATCCTTCCTCACTATTGCGTTAATTTTATCTTTAACCAGCAATGCAACTCCACCGCCTTTTCCTTTTTGTTTGTCCTTCCTAAATACTGAATACCACTGGACGTCCAGTTCCCATCCCTAGTCACCCTGGAGCCATGTCTCCATAATCCTGACTATATATACCCATTTACATCTCTTTGCCTGATTAATTCACCCATTTTATCGCAAATGTTCCGTGTGTTAAGGCACAAAGGTTTTTCTTTTTAACATTACCCTTTTAACATCACCTTGCCCATTCCTCCTATTTTTCACTGAGGCCCTGTTTAATTCTGGCCTTTGATTTCTCTGCCGAACACTTTTCTGATTTCCCTTTCTGTCTTTTGTTCTTGCCTACATTTCCACCCCTCTGACTGCTTACATAGGTTCCCATCCCCCTGCCATTTTAGTTCAAACCTTTCCCCAACCACTCAAGCAAATACTCTCTGAGAATATCAGTCCCGGTCCTGCCCAGGTGCAGTCCAGTTTGCACTGGTCCCACCTCCCCCAGAACCGGTCCTAATGTCCCAGGAATCTGAAACTCTTCCTCCTCACACCGTCTCTTCAGCTATGCATTCATCTTGCTAGTTCAACACTGAATTGCAGGTGGCACTGGTAGTGATCCTGAGCTCTACCTTCGAGGTTCTACTTTTCAACTTACTTCCTAACTCCCTATATACTGCATTGAGGACCTCATCCTTTTATTTAACCTATGTCGTTCATACCTATGTCTACCACAACCACTGCCTGTTTACCCTCCCTGCCCATAATGTCCTGTAACCGTTCCAAGCCATCCTTGACCCTAGCACCAAGGAGGCAACATACCATCCTGGAGTCTCATTTGCAGTCACAGAAACGGCAATTTATTCCCGCGACAATCGAATCCCCTATGACCATTGTATTCCCACACGTTTTAGAAAGAAGAAAGAAGAAAAGAAAATTGCTTATTGTCACGAGTAGGTTTCAAATGAAGTTACTGTGAAAAGCCCCTAGTCGCCACATTCTGGCGCCTGTTCGGGGAGGCTGTTACGGGAATTGAACCGTGCTGCTGGCCTGCTTGGTCTGCTGTCAAAGCCAGCAATTTAGCGTTGTGCTAAACAGCCCCTGTACTCCTTCCCTGTGCAGCAGAACCAACCATGGTGCAATGAATTTGGCTATTGCTGCTTTCCTCTGGGAACACATTCCCCCCAACAGTATCCAAAGTTGTCTGTCGATAGCAAGGGAATGGCCACAGGATATTTCAGCACTGCCCGCCTAATCCTCTTCCTCTGTTTGGTTGTCACTCATTCCGTTTCTGTCTGTGACGTTTTAGCCTGTGGTGTGACCACCTCTCTACCCATGACACTCTTTGCCTCGCGGATGCTCCACAGTGTGTCCAGCCGCCACTCCAGCTCTGAAACCTCGTCCAATGGAAATGTTCCCAACTTCTCACATTGAGCATGCGGAGCACACCACAGCTTTGAGCTCCCCTGCCTTGAATTACCCCTTTAAATTAAACATTTGGAAGATGTTTAATTTCAGATAATATCAATTATTGTAGGGCTCTTCTTTCCAGGTCCTCGTTACTATAGAATATAGCCTTACAAACTATAAGTCACGAAAAGAACTTTCAAACTATAAGTGTTAAAATAAATAAATGCTTACCTGGCCTCACCTACTACTTACCGATGGACTCTCTCTCATGTTGCCTATACTGCTGCAGCAGGACAAGACCACTCTCTGAAGAATTAAAAGTTCAAAATGTAAGAAACCTCTTTTAAAGCCTTGTCAGATCCTTGTGTCTTGTTAATTCCTGTCTTGCATGCTGCTTTTTGCCATCTTTTTTGATGGCTGCTTTTTGCTTGCTTTTTGGCTGGCTGCTTTTGAACTACAGATATTTGAACTCCCCCATCCCCCCCTGCTGCAAGTTGCTATTTGAACTGGCCCAAAGGGATTCCACTCCATGCATGCAGTGCGCTGTTTGGCATAGTCCTGTGATGTCCTTTTGATGGGCGTGGCTAGCTGCAATCGACTCTTCTAAAATTCCAGGTCTGTCCCATTCTTGATTTTGATTGGTGGAGCCCTTCAGAAGCTTCTGGAAGGAAACTGGGAGAAGAAGCAATCTCCATTTTTTGATTCAGTTCTGTTTAGACCGAGAAGGCAACACACAGCTGGACTGTCTCTATCATCTCTCTGCCTGGTGATTTCAATGCTTGCAGCCAGCTCCACTGGAAGCTAAAGCAATTTGCTCTAAGCTGAGGACTTGTGACTAAATACTTTCCTCTTTCTGCAATCCTGGGAACTGTGGGCAAGTAGGCATTCCTGTTCTTATTAAGCAACTGTGAGGCCTATTATCCCTCACCTATTAGTTTCTTCCTGAGGGCTCAGGATAAAGAGAGGGTCCGTTTGAAAATCCATTTTAAAACTCTCATGTTGAGAACTTCAATTTGACACAGTGAGGCTGGTGGATGCAAGCTAGAATTGCACAGACCTGGTGGGAATTGTCCGTGTGAAAGCCCGTGTCTGTGGAAGTTAAGGTAACTTCCAAGAACTTACAATCTGAGAGTTCTAATTAAAGGCAGATAATTAAAGGTCAGAACCAAACAATAGTTTTCCAACACTCCCATGTCCAGAGAAGATCATTGCCGACAAAGAACACAATCTCAGCAGCGAAGATACGCATCTCTCATCCCCAGTTTAATCTCTGTTATTTTGAACCTTTCCTACCTGCCCACTGTGTCTCTGTCTTGTGTGTTTCTGGGTGGAGGATTGGACGGGGTTCGGGGAATAATTTGATTAGCAGACCATTGTTCTGGTATTACCATCACATGCTTATCTCTTTTGTTATAAATAAATAGATTTTTTTGTTATGCTTTACTTACAAATCTGGTGCCTGTAAGTCATTGGAGCAGTCGCGTGTCAAAGACCTCAGGAAAATATACAAATCATTCGTTAATTCACTTATCTTGGGACTCCGCGGCCTGTGGGTCTGGAATTGACCGCGCACTAGCCCAGAGTGTCATAACAGATAGCGGAGTGAACGATTTACCAGTTCAATTCCTACTGTGCTTCAAATTCCCGATGCCCACACTCACTCTGGCTGTGTTTCACCCATGATGAATCCAGGCCTAAATCTTACGATGTTGTCATTATGACAGATTATATTGAGCTAATTAATGGTGGTGAAATCAATGGGGAAATGCTGTTGAACAAAAAACCTTACCAGTCATGCAAAACTTTGCAACTCTGGTAAAGCTTGAAGTCAAGAGACTTCTGGGAATTTAGCTATGTCATGTTACTTTGTGGCCGGTAGTTATGGTTGGGAGATTCAAATTTAATTGCAAAACTCAGCTGGCGAGTGAGTCAGCCACCCGGTCCCTGGGAATGATGAGGTCAACAGGTGATCATTGTAAATCTAAGGGTTACTTATTATGGAATCAGAAATTTTCACATCAGAGAAGGAGGCCATTGTGCCGACTGTGTCTGTGTTGGGCCCTTCATGATCTTTTCATGTTTGTCTTATGAATGAAAGGATTTATTATTAACTATTAGTTAAGCAGGGTAATACATTATTGTCACACCTTTGGCTAGTGTACGGTCAATTCCAGTCCCACTTGACCCGGAGTCACAACACAAGTGAATGAACCAATAATTCTTATAAACGCCCAAAGTCTTTGGCCCCTGGCTGCCCAATAATTACAGTCACCAGGTTTGTAAATTAAAACACAATTACTACTGGTTATTGATAACAAGAACTATATTGAAATATGCTGCAAATCCAACTGGTTAACTGTTATTTAATTCCTAATTCCCCACTTTACTCACTCACTCACTCACTCACTCACCCACCCACTCACTGGTCACCAACCAATCAATCAAACAGAGTCCCACCCCATCTCTCTCTGGTGCCTCCTGTTCAAACCCGCCGGAACCAGCAGAGTGTTTTCTACTGTACCTTCTGAATTCTGCTTCTTGACTTAAAGATACATGTCCATTAATCATCCATGGATCAAAAATAATCACGGCAAGATAAAAGAGAGGAGAAAAAAGGGAATAAACAGGAAGGACCCTTGCAGTATGAAAGGCATTTGCTACAGTATAAACGCCTGAAACAGTTTGAGAAATAAGCAGAACACATGGACGTTTTTGACAATATGAAGAAAGCGAGGTCGGGTTTGGAATTTTCAGTGTTCCGCCTTGTTACAGTGAGGTGGGAGGAAGCCCAGACAAATCCTGCTGGGGAAACTGTTGCTCATTTACGCTGTTGGCCAAATGAACTGCTCCATCTCCACAGAGTATAGTGGCAGAGCAAGAGAGCCTCTGCAAAACATGATTTCAAAGCAAATTTTTACTCTAGTCTTGAGCCCAGAGTGATCACAGAGTGCAACAGCAGCATGCTGGAGTGTACCTTGAGTTTCATTAAGGTTTACTCTGAATTCAGCTGAAGTAATTAAGTGTAGATGCTCTTCAAACTGAAACTCATAAGTAAAGTTGGGAACTTTCATTTTAGTTTTGGGAGGCATGTGGCAAACAACTTTGAAGGTTCTGTTGTAACACAGTTCTCAGTTTTTATATTGGATTCCTACTTGCAAAATCAATAGAAGCTCCCTCCCACTGTCCTCATTTCCTAACACCACAGTGGTTTTTGTGTTTCCAGAGTGCTCTCCTGAACTCGGGCAGTTTTTCTTTCAGTCCTTTAAGAGATGAGCTGTGACTCAAGGATAGACTGTAGACCCCACTCAAAAGTTGTTGATTTGTTCAAGGATTGTCTCAGGACCTCCCTGATACATCAGTCAAAATATTGCACCAGATGTCAGTGCACGTTCACTCCAGGAATCGGGCTACACAGTTACTCCCAATCACTGTTAAAGGAAGTGGCCTTTCTATTGAGGCAACGAACAGTGAAGACCGGGAAAATTAATTGAATTTGTAGGATCTCCGTCTGCAGTTCCTGTTGAAAGAAGCACTGAAGATGTTTTTGGAGGCAGTTAATGGAATTGAAGGAAAGGTGGAGTTGACTGCAGAAGGGAACCTCAATCGGACACTGTGTAAACCAGACGGGCCAGAAAGGCTCAGCAATAATGTCCTTTTTCAGAGAGTCCCTTATCATCAGCAGTTCCAATCCCTCGAGGAATCCCTAAAGATTCCAAATTCAGTGCAATCAGCTAACTAATACTTAATTCAGCTTCGTTTACTTGATGAATATACCTGAAATTCTACCCTTTCATTCATATAACACATCTTTTCCTGGTCCCAATTTTCAGCTTTCTCTTTTAATCCAGTAATGTTTGATCTTCCTTATTCATCCTCTGCACCCCCATCCGCTGTGAGATGACACTCACGATGCACTGTCTGGTTGGGTTATTCCTCCTTTATTTCAGAGTAAGCTTCAATCTGGTTTTGCTCTGAATTCTCTACATTCATTTTGATCATTCTGTTGGAAGTTCTGCAGGTCTCCATCTGAATTCCTGGTGAGAAGCTAGTACAATCCCATGGAATTCTGCAGCTCAGCGGACTGGCTTATTTATTTCCCTGACAGTGACCCGGATGGATTTTGTCCACCATACTATCCAGCATCCGATAACTCAGTGCAAAGGGCTGAACATGGGGATTCCTTCTTTGGATATCACACAAAATATTGCATTTAACCCATTGAGGAATTGAAGCTTGGGCTGTGGGTTTGAAATGCATGGCCAGAGGAATCAGTATTGCCACTGACGAGCCACCCTTTTGATGACTATGTTGCTCGGCTGGTTCTGTGTGTTTGGGTGGGCGAAGTCGATTGTTTGTTGTAGTTTTACCCTGGCAGTGTGGAAGAGCTGGCGTCTTACTTCCGTCCCAATTTAATGGTGTTGATTTGTTCCTCTTTGACCTGCGATTGGCCCTTCAGTGTGTGATGGATTTGTCTCCTATCACAGAGCAGCGAGGCCAGCCTCTGTTAGCTTTAAACAATGACAACCATGTACCTTGAGCAAGTGAATGTGCCTCATGCTGGAGAGCAACATTTGCCAAGCAATAATAGAATGGTTAGCAGAGATAGCCAAAAGTACATTGAAAAGATTTTCAGCAGGTTTTTACAGACAAGGATATAAACCAGAAACTCGCAAATTGGAAATGCATTTTACATTGAATGGAAACACAAAGGGGAGAAATTTTGATGTTCACACACCAAGTCCAAATGATTCCCACAGAGAGAAGTTGAACAACAAAGAGATGGAGGAAGATGGATGAAGGGAGATCAACTATAATTAGACCAAGTGATTTGAGACGGTTCTAATTAGTTGGCGGTTACAGTGAATCCCTTAACAGTTTTGCCCCCTCACTAGAACTTTAATCTCAATCAGCAGCATGACCTGCCACACTCAGTGTGACCAACACTGAAGGAAGCTTCCTGCCGGCCTTACTGTCAAAATACGTTCAGCTCAACGGAACTGCTTATAATGTGAGTTTTGATTAGATTGCTGGTCAGGGAAGCATGTGCCAGCAGCAGAGGCAGTTGGAATAACCAGCTGGGAACCCCTGAACAGGCGGAAAGCGACAGAATATTAACACTTATGTAATATGCTCATGACAGTTGCTTCGTTTGTAAGGAGAGAAACTGACTGGCGTTAGATGATCATTGAATGGGTCACGCAATCTTGCCTGGCTTACAATATTCTGCATTTCGTGGTACAATACTCCTGTCATTACAAACAGGTTATCTTATGATTTATTATGAAAAATGTCCCGGGATAACTGTCATTACAGATAATAGTTGAGTAAAGTATTAATCCTTCACTGCAGAAAATATCACTTTGACAAATGCTGTGCCATGCACCATTGATTTAAATGTCACCTTCATAATTATCAACAAATTACAAATGACCAAATGTCGAAAACCCACACTGTCCAGGCTGCCATTTGGAATGTGCAGGTCTTGAACTTATTTAAAGCTGCGTGGCGCGGCCTTTAAATGGACATTTGATGCTGCTTTCTGGGATGGGGCAGATGCTGCATAGGTGGTCCATGGGTGATTGATCCAGCACAAGGCAAGCTCTGGGGTGGGATCCAGATCACAGGGAATGTCTACGAACAAAGCTTATTTCTGACCGCTTCTGCTGACATCTAATTTTTCTGAGGTGTCCTTCAGCAGGCATTGATTAACATAGACGACGTTGTCAAGTTGCTACCCACACCTCTGAGCCCAGGTTACTTTTAAACACCTCGATGAAATCTCCTTTATGTCGTCTCCCCTCTTGAGGTCAACAAGCCCAGCTTCTCCACCTATTCATGTAACTAATGAACTAATCTGTCATCCCTGGAACCAATCTAGTAGATCTCATAGGGACCTTCTCCAAATCCTCACAGCCGTCCTGGAGTGTTGTGCCCAGAATTGGACAGACTATTCTAGCAGAGGCTGAATATGGGTTTCCAAGTAAAAAAGTAAAATAATGCAGAGGCACTCAGACATGATTGCATTCTGAAGAAAATCAAAGTGCAACATCGCAGGGAAGAAAGTAAGTGATTGGTTGGCGATTATTTTTCTCTTTTCTCGCTCCAAATCAGAATATTCATTTCAAATTAGGAGTTGGGATTATTACTTCAGCAAGTGAATGAATTAAGTGTAAAACCACAAAGCAGGCCCAGAGGCATTAATTAAAATTAATAGCTTAAACAAATTGTTAAAGAGGGAACATAGAATTTTTTAAACATCAGCTTCTGGGCATGTGACCTGTTGCTTGCAATCCCTGCGATTGTGGGAATTTCCAGGCATTTCATGTAAGTTGTGGAACCACCTGTGTAGGAAGTATCTCCAGGTGCTTCAGCTCGAGATCAGGATTTACAACACTGCGGAACATGAGAGTTTCCTGGATCATTTATTCCAGGAGGTGTTCATTCCACAGGTAGTCAGATGTCAGGGTTGTAGGTGAGAGACCATCTGGAAAACTATGAAGAGCAGATAGTATAGGAGTCTTCAGGGTGTGTACCACTCAGACAGATAGTGTTAGGGACTGCTGAATGTGATGACACCCTGAAGGAGCACATCCCAGACCATGGCACGAGCAGGCAAGGATCTGTCTATTGCAAAGTGTAGATGTCCTGTTGTTATAGGACATTCCACAGTCCTGAAGATCGGCAAATGTTTCTACATCTGCCATCGTGAGTACCACATGGTGTTGTCTCCCTGGTGCCAGGTTAAAGGGCATCAAGGAGAGGGTGCAGAATATTCTGCAGGGGGAGGAGAGTAAGCCCGAATTCATGGTGCACATTGATGTCAATGACAGAGAGTGGTCCTATGGTCAGATTTTTATGAGCTAGAGAGGAAGTTTAAAAAATAGGAAATTGACGACAGGAATTTCTGGATTTCTCCCAGTGCCATACAGTACTCAGAGTGGAAAAAGAAAAAATGGGAGGATACGTGCATGGTTTGAGGTATTGTGCCCTCAGGAGGGAGGGCTTTGGATTCTTGGGGCATTGGAAACATTTCTGAGGCAGAAGACTCCTATTCAAATGGGACAGCTTGTGACTCAACAGGACTGGGGATCAATGTCTTTGCAGGGAGGTTGGGAGGATTTAACCTAAATTGCCAGGGGATGGGTGCGAATATATAGAAGTAGTAAAGAATAAGGCGCATAAAGAGAGAATGGTGGGTTGTATGGAGAAGAGGTAGTTCCATATTAGATAGGAGCAGACTACAAAGAACCACAAGGAATATAAAGACAGGCTTAGAATGCATGTACGTAAACGCACAAAGTTCAACGTGTAAAGATTGTGAGCTACACCCACAAATAGCGGTGTGGGGATATGATGTAGTGGCATCACTGAAACATGACTTAAAATAATGAAAACTGCTCAATATTTATGGGGACAGAGTGTTCAGAAAAGATAGAGCAGGATAAAAGGGAAGTGGGATGGCAGTACAGATTCGGGAAGACAGTGTAACGTTGGAATAAGAGGATGTCCTTGAAGGGGCAAGGTCAGAACCCATTTCGTTAGAGTTGTGAAGCAAAGATCAAACTACTTGGGTTATTCCATAGACCCCCAAATGGTGAGAGAGATATAGGAGCTAGATCGACAGGGGATTATAGAGTGCTGATACTGGGGCACTTCAGTTAGCCAAATATCGATGGGGATAATGTTAGAATAAAGGGGGAAGACTTTCTAAAATGTGTTCAGACGAACTACCTTGATTAGTATATTCTCAGCCCAACTAGCATAGGGGGCATTGATAGATCTGCCGCTGGGGAATGGGTGGCATTGTATCATAAAGTTTAGATTTGTAATGGAGAAGAGTGAGGAACAATATAATATAGAATTTCTAAATTGGAAGAAGGATAGTTTCCATGCGATGAGAAGGGATCATGCCCAGGAAAAATGGAACCAAAGACTGACAGAAAAAAGTTAGAACTAAACAGTGGGTGATCTTTAAGGAAATATACCGTCTCAGTCCAAATTTCAAAGGTAAAGGAGCCAAAAGCAGAGCTCCTTGGGTGATGAGGGAGATAGAGATTAAACAAAAAACAGGCTTTATGATGCAATTGAGATCAATTCTTCCCCACTGTCACCAGACTCCTAAATGACCCTCTTATTGACTGTCCTCATTAACACTACACCCTGTATGCTTCAACCGATGCCAATGCTTATGTAGTTACATTGTATATCTTGTGTTGCCCTATTATGTATTCTCATGTATTTTCTTGTCTTTTCTTGAATTTTGTTTAATTTCCTTTTCTTCCATGTACTGAATGATCTGTTGAGCTGCTTGCAGGAAAATACTTTTCACTGTACCTCGGTACATGTGACAATAAACAAATCCAATCCAATCCAATCCAATTCTTCAAGTAAGAATCAGGTCAAATACACTAGGTTGTGAGGGGAGGTGAAAAGAAATTTAGACTGCCAAAGAGAGAGTATTGACGATAGAAAGGCAGTCAACTTTAAAAGGGAACTCCAAAAATCTTCTACCAGCATAGCGAGCATTCCGAGGTGGAGTGGGTCCTATTAGGGACAAAGCGGGAGATGTATGCTTGAAAGTGCAGGGCAAGGTTAAAATACTTAACGTGTGTTCTTTGGATCAGTGTTAATTAAAGAAGAGGAATCTAACCAAATATTGGTGGAAGCGGAGACAGTGGAGATGGTAGAAAAATTGGAGTGGGATTGATTGGATTGCTCTGCAGGAGCCGGCATGGACGCAATGGGCTGAATGGCCTCCTTCTGTAGCATAAATAACTTTGGGCTGGAAATCAGAAATAAAAACAGAAAATGCTTGAAAGCACTCAATGGATTTGGGATGGATCTAAACAGATCTATGGAGAGAGAACTGGAATTAACGTTCAAGGTCGGTGACATTTCACCAGTACTGACTATTTTCAGTGCTTTCTGTTTTATCTTAGTGTTTTCTATAGGCTTAACATAATTTCCTGTCTTTTATACTCTATTTATAAAGCCACGTATCCCATATGTTAACTGTTGTGTTAACCTGTCCTCCGACTTTAAAAGATTTGCTCACAAGCACCCCAGATATTCTTCTTTCTGCATCCCCTTTTGAAATTGTACCATATGTTATTTCTCCTCATTTTTCCCACCAAAATGTATCAGTCACATTTTGCTGCGTTGAATTTCACCTGCCATGTGTCCTCCTGTTCCCCATCCTCTCTACACCCTCTTGAAGTTTATCGCCATCTTCTTCACTGTTTGCTACATTTTCGAGTTTTGTGCCAACTGCACATTTCAAAATTCTGCCCTGTTTTCCCGAGTCCAAGTCAGTAATGTATATCAAAAACAGCAGTGATCCTAGTACTCAATGTTGGGCAACTTCATTCCAGTCCTGAAAACCTACATCTTTCAAGAAAAAATTCTCCTTGCCAATTTTGCACCCACATTGCAGCTCATGGGCTTCAATCTTCCTGAAAAGTCCATTACATGGTACTTTATCAACCAACTTTTGAAAGTCCATATGCACTGTATTGCCATGATCTAACCTCAATCACGTTAGTCAAACATGATTTGTCCTTAATGAATCCGTGCTGACTCTCTATTAAGCCATTCTTGTCCATATGATTGTAAATTGTCTTCCTGACTAACCTATTGTTTCAATTCCCCACACCAATGTTAAACTTTCTGCTCTGTACCTGCCAGAATTATCCTTCTCGCCCTTTTTGAACAAGAGTGTAACATTTGCCATTCTCCGTTCCCAGTATCTAAGGCGAATTACAGTCAGCACTTCGGCAATTTCCTCCCTTTCTGTGCTCAGTGTCTTGGGGTCCCATCTAAATGGGCGACTTAGCGATTTGTAAATTCAGGTTCTGGGAGTTCAGACAGCAAGCCCTTTATTACCCAAGTTGCCTCATAACTTCACAGGTGAGAAGTAAAATTAATGCGCTGAGTTATAACAGACTGTGTTACGAATTGTTGTCACTACTGTTCGGAAAATATAACTTGCTGCTTTGCCAGTTATAGAATAATTATATTTAATTATAGTGCTGATTTTTGGAAATACAAGCAAACAATTAACAGCTTTGCATCTGTAATTGTTTGCATTGAAGAATAAAAACAAATGACGATTGCAGTTCCTCTGAAGGGCCAGCTGGCAATGGCTGTGACAAGCAATCTTCTGGCATCAATTCTCACTCTCCATTTAATTAGTTGGTTTCAGGCTGTTGGGGCTGGTTTTGGTGCTCCTGAATTAGGAAAGACAGTAGGCAGGATTCCCCCCGTCGGAGAATCCCCGGGGGGGCGACGCGAATCCCGTCCTGCCGCACCGACGTTGGATCCGTGTTCTCTGGTGCTGTTTATCGGGCAGGGGCGGGATTGATGCAACGCCGGTCCCATCAGGGCCCGGAGAATTGCCGGGGGGACCATTGGTAATTCTCCGGGCCCCAACGGGTGGCCGTCCGTTTTTGGCCAGTTCTGCCGGGGTGAATTACTCAACTCACGTACCGGCGGGACCTGGCAGGTAAGTCGGCTGGGGCGGTCCTTGGGGGAGGGCACTTCTTCCTTCCGCGTCGGCCCGTGTCGGGCTCCGCCTTTGCCAGCGTGAAGAAGAGAATCCCCCGTGCCAAAATATGCCGGCCGGTTTGCATATGTGCGGAACCACCGCTGTGGTTCCGCACATGTGCGAGATCGCGCCGTCCCTTCTGCGCCGGCTGGAGCGGCGCCAACCCCTCCGGCATCCACCTAGCCCCCAAACGTGCAGAGAATTCTGAACTTTCGGGGGCTGTTGACACCGGAGTGGTTGGCGCCGGTTTTCCCGCCAGAGTGGGTACTTAGGCCCCAGAAGGGAGAATCCCAGCCAGTATGTTTCCTCCTCTAGATTAATAGCTGGTGATTCTGTTAACAAGGCAAAGATGGATGAGGACTGCGAGGGAGTGGCCCCTCACATTCTAATAAACTGTCGATACCTTGAAGGATGTCTGCTGCCTGTTGCACAGTTTCTGGCATGGAGTCAGTGCCCTCAGGAGGGGGGATAGGGAAACAAGGGGTTTAGCTATTTACCAGATCTGGCTGAGCCAAATAAAGCACTTTAAAATTCTGTTCTTATCTGGGGAAACTGCTCCCTATTCCCAGAAGATCCTGGAATGCAAAGGAAGCTCCGGTTTCTTTCCTTACTGCAGACCATTTTCTTAAACCCCTCTCCCCGGTTTCATCTGCCCTTACCTACAACAATAAGAGTGAGGACTTCTTTGTCACTCAAGGTTGAAATCATCCATTCAGCTGCCTCTCTCTTTTTCCTTCCTTCTCCTGGACCAACAGAATCACCTCAAATGTTATCCGCAGCTCAGCCCTGAACTCGCACAGAGTCATAGCGGTCTAGAGCATGGAAAAGGCCCTTGGGCTCATGTGTCTGTGCCAGTCAAAAACAACCACTCCCATTTTCCAGCACTGACTGGCCTGCAGTTTCCTGGTTTATCCCTTCACTCATTTTTGAATAATGGTACCACATTGGCTATCTTCCAGGCCTCCAGCACCTCTCCTGTGGCCAGAGAGAGGAATTGAAAATTATTGCCAGCACCCCTGCTATTTTCCTTTCCCGTGCCTCACTAAACAGCCTGGGATACATTTCCTCTGGCCGTGGAGATTTCTCTACCTTAAAGCCTGCCAGACTACCCAGAACCTCCCCTCTGTCTATGGTAATTTCTTCAATTTTATCACAGTCCTTCTCCCTGATTCCTATACCCACATCGTCCCTCTCACGAGTGAACACTGACTCAAAGTATTAATTTAGAACGCTCCCTACGTCCTCCGTCTCCACACACAAATGATCTCTGTGGTCCTTAATGGGCCCTACTCTTTCCTTAGTTATCCTTTTACTCTTAATGTAGTTGTAAAATAACTTAGGATTTTGCTATATTTTATTGCCGGTGTCCTTTCATGTCCCCTTTTTGCTCTTTTTAAGTTCTCTTTTGCACATTCTATATGCCTCTAGGGTTTCTGCTGTTTTGATTCCTTGATATTTGCCATAAGCCTCCCTTTTTTCTTCATCCGTTACTGTATATTCCTCAATATCCCGGGTTCATTGGATTTGTTGGTCCCACCCTTTTTCTTGATTGGAACATGTTGGTCCTGTACTCTCCCTACTTCCTTCTTGAATGAGTCCCACTGTTCTGTCGATTTACCTAAAGGTGTCTGCTCCCAGTCCACTCTGGCCAAATCACATCCGATCTTATTAAAATCGACCTTCCCCCAGTTTCGTACTTTGATTTCAGGCCCATCCTTGTCATTTTCTGTAACAATCTTGAATCTAATGGAGTTATGATCACTGTCTGCAAAATGCTGCCCCACTGATACTTCAACCACTTGCCCGGCTTCGTTACCTAAAATTAAGTCCAGGACAGCCCCTTCTCTGGTAAGACCTTCTACATACTGGCTTAAAAAGTTCTCATGGATTCTCTGGATGGCAATCAGTTGCTAGTGGTGTGCCTCAGGGATTAGTGTTGGGACTGCAATTGCTTACAGTTTACATAGATGATTTGGAGTTGGGGACCAAGTATAATGTGTCAAAGTTCGCAGATGACAGTAAGATGAGTAGTGTAGCAAAGTGTGCAGAGGACACTGAAAGTCTGCAGAGGGACATGGATGGTTTAAGTGAGTAGGCAATGGTCTGGCAGTTGGAGTACAATATTGGTAAATGTGAGGTCATCCATTTTGGTAGGAATAACAGCAAAATGGGCTATTATTGAAATGGTACATTGTGGCATGCTGCAGTACAGAAGGACCTGGGTGTCCTTGTGCATGAATCGCAAAAGGTTGGTTCGCAGATGCAGCAGGTAATTAAAAAGTAAATGGAATGTTGTCCTCCATTGCTGGAGGGATGGAGTTTAAAACAGGGAGATTACGTTGTAGGGTGCTGGTGAGGCCACACCTGGAGTACTGTGTACAGTTTTGGTCTCCTTACTTGAGAATGGATGTACTGACATCGGAGGATGTGCAGAGGAGATTCACTAGGTTGATTTCGGAGTTGAGAGATTGACTTATGAGGAGACGCTGAGTAGACTGGGACTATACCCACTGGAATTTAGAAGAAAAGAGGGATCTTATAGAAACATATAAAATTATGAAGGGAATAGATAAGTTAGAAGCAGGGAGGTTGTTTCCATTGGTGGGTGAAACTCGACTGGGGGACATTGCCTCAAAATGAGGGGGAGCAGATTTAGGCTTGAGTTGAGGAGGAAATTCTTCACCCAAAGGGTTGTGAACCTGTGGAATTCCCTCCCCAGTGAAGCAGTTGAGGTTACCTTGTTGAATTTTTTTAAGGCAAGGATAGATAGATTTTTGAACAGTAAAGGAATTAAGGGTTATGGTGAGTGGGCAGGTGGGCAAGTGGAGCTGAGTCCGCAAAAAGATCAGCCATGATCTTATTGAATGGTCGAGCAGGCTCGAGGGGCCTGATGGCCTACTCCTGATCATAGTTCTTATGAACAGTACCTCAATTTTAAAATTCACACCCTTATTTTCAAATCCCTCCATTGCCTTACTCCTCCCTACCTCTGTAATCTCCTCCAGCCCCCAAACCCGCCAAGACATTTGCACTCCTCTAATCCAGGGCTCTTAAGCATCTCTGATTTAAATTACTTCACCATTGACTAAGCTTTTAGTCATCTCCCCTAATAGCTCATGTGGCTCAGTGTGATACTTTGTTCATAATATTCCTGTGAAGCGCCACAGGATCTTAACTCGGCTGTATAAATACAAGCTGTTGTTGTTAACTCAAAACTTGCAGAGAAATTCCCGCTAACCTATTTGGACCTCTGGACTGGAATTACTTTTTAGTTGCGACACTCAAAGCCAATTGAGTAGCTATAAAGATTGAGAACAAATGCATTGCTTGCGTTTGAACATGAGTGAAGACTTAATCTACAGCATCTTTGTTATTCCACAGTTGGCAATGTGTAGTTAGAAAACTACACATTCTGAGCAAGGTGAAAGGTTGAATGTGACCACTCCCTAACTCCTACCCGAAATATGTATCCACTGAATTGCAACTTAATTTTATTTTTGGGGAACTGTACAGTATACCAAAATCGTTTAACCCCAATTTATTGACAGCCATTGATATTCCCAATGTAGCATACTTGTATTTTCAAAAGACATCCGATCAGGTGCCCCATAGGAGATTGTTGTACAAGATGAGGGCACATGGATTGGGGATAATTTATTCGCATGGAATGAAGATTGGCCAATGGATAGAAAACAGAGCGTGGGGTTTTCTGTGCAACCCTCTGTGTGTTTTGCAGAGATGGTGGTGGCCTGCCATTGGCTGGTGATGGAACCTTCTGACCCCGCTGTTGTCAACGGGGTTTCCCGTTGAATGCACCCCTCGTCAATGTGAAACCCTTGAACATCTGGAAAGTTCCGACCAGAGAGTAGGAATAAACGGGACATTTTCAGTATGGCTAGTTGTAACTAGTGGAGTGTCACATGTGCCCGTGTAATGTATCTGAATTTGCATACAATATCCAGCTGGTGAGAAAGTAAACTTTGAGGACACAAAGAGGCTGAAGAGAGTTAAATGAGTGGACAAGAACATTATTAATGGAGTGTAATGTGGGGAATTGTGAAATTATCCAAGGTAGAATGAATAGAAAAGCAGAATGTTTTTTCAAAACTGTGAAAGTCTAGGAAATGTTGGCATTCAAAGGGATTTGTGAGTCTTTGTATGGGTATCACAAAGTTAACATGCAGGTTAAGCAAGCACTTAGAAAAGGAAATGGCTTGTTAGCCTTTATTCCAAGGGGATTTGAGTGTAAGAGTTTGGTGCGATTATGTAGGGTTTTGGTAAGATCCCATCTGGAATAATCTGCACGGTTTCGCTCTACTTCCCCATGGAAGGGTATGCGTCCCTTAGAGGGAGAGCAACAATGTTCACTGGTTTGATTTCTGGGATGAGTGCATTGGCTTGTGAGGAGAGGTTGAGTAGAATCAGCCAATGTTCTCTGGAGTTTAGAAGAATGAGAGGTGATCTGTCTGAGGCGCTGAGAATACGCACAAACAGATTCAAAAACAGCTAGCTCCCTGCTGTTACCTGACTCCTAAACGACTCTCTTATGGACTGACCTTATTAATACTACACTCTTGTATGCATCACCCAGTGCTGCTGTCTCTCTATTTACATTGTGGACCTTGTGTTACCCTATTATGTATTTTCTTTTCTTTTCATACACTAAATGATCTGTTTGAGCTGCTCGCCGAAAAATACTTTTCACTGTACCTCAGTACACGTGACAATAAACAAATCCAATCCATCTCATTGAAACGGACAACCTTCTCAGAGGGCTTGACAGAGTAGATGCTGTGAGGCTACTTTCCCGTAACTGGAGAGTTTGGAATTAGAGTCACAGGCCCAGGATCAAAAAGCAAAAATGCCTTCATTCAAAGGGTTGTGAACCTTTGGAATTAGCGAAATCTTCCCACGTTGAATGTCCGGTACGGGCTTTCTTGCCATTTTGGTCTTTCTTTGGCTGCATCTTGTGTAATCTTATAGTTAACGTTCTGAAGTATCCTGGTACCATGTGTTGTTCCTTGTGTCTGAATAAAGGTCGTAGTCTTGCAGTTGAAGTAGATGCTTTATTTTGAGGTCGTTCTCTCTCCAGCGTTTATACTTTGTTACATCTGAGCTCCATGTCTGTGTCCTGCTCAACAGCTGCCATCCTTGTGAAGTGTGGCTGACTTCCTGTTTGTCTCTTTATACCTCTCCCGTGCTCCCTCAAGTGCTTGCTCAGTTGTATTGCATCTACATTGACCCCTTGTGTAAATACACAGGTATACAGATCACTACAATCCCCTGCTGCTTCTGCAATGGGGCAACGCTCCTGAGGAGTGCCAACACCTGGGCTCCTGAATGAGCTTAGCCCTTGATGATACAGCTAGGGTATGATGGTATCCAGAGTGGTGGCCTGTGGGGACTCCCAGATGTCCAAAGACGTTCTGAGCATTTAAAGACACAGGCAGCACTCAACAGTGTGAGCAGCCAGGAGCCTGTAAGTAGCACCAAAGGGGTGTGTTTAAAAGACAGACTGCAGCAATGGCGGTCTGAGCCAGGCCACCCCGATCCCAAGGGGGACACCCTAAGTCCATGAATTTGGCACTAAGTCACTACCTGCTGCTGCCCCAGGCCCGGGCAGCCATCCCCCAGCAAGCCTGACTGTTTTCAATGGTTTTTCAGTGTTTTTCTAGCCTCCTGCTCCCCCTCTGCTGCCATGGCGCCCAGTAAGTACTTGTAGTAATTCACACACTTAAGACTACGGCCTGAGAGGAGTGGAGCATTGCGGAAGGGCGGAGCATACTGTGACCAACCATTGAAATGCATGCCAATGCCGGATTTGCATGCCGCCTCTGTGGGGCGCAAACCTCGTTATCGCCACCAGCAAGGGACCAGAACACGGCGCCAGGCGCGGTCCTCCATTTTGGCCGGATGCCCGATCACAGTTCATGTCTGTGGCACCTCAAGGCGAAGGGTTTTGCCCTGTATTTGACAAAAAGGAGATGAGCTGCTATCTCTCTAGCATCATCACCACAAACAGATTACCTGTTCATGTATGTAATAGCTATTTGTTGGATCCCTGTTGTGTAAAAGCTTGCTGCTGTGGTGCTTATTTTATTACAGTGACTACATTGAATTATTCATAAAGTGCTTTGCATGTCCTGAGGTTGAGAAAGGTGCTACACCAATTCACATTTTCTTTCTTGGATCTGAAAGCACAGTTGATAATTAATCATAACGCAGTATAAACAAGGCTGGAAGTCATTATGCTCCATCATTGGGACAATAAACTAGCAAGATAGACCTGGCAACAGTGAAAATTAATATCGTGTAGGATGTAAAATGAGCTGCTAATTTGCTAACACCAATTTCAATTTCATGTTCTGTACTTATTGGACAACACAGAGAGCCAGCACAGTGTATTTGCGGCAAGAAGCTTTCCTGTCCATTGTTAAATAAAGGGCCTCTGTTTTCCCTCTTAAGTTTCCCTGACAGGTTTTTGAAGGTGTGATTGTATTCAGAGAGGTTTTCTTCCCGTAAAGCGATCGGACATGCTGATTTATTTGTTTTGAAATGCTGTGCTGGGGAACCCGCTTCCGCTTCATCTGATAAAGGAGCAGCGCTCCGAGAGCTTGCGATTTCCAATAAACCTGTTGGACTTGAACCTGGTGTCATGAGACTTCTTACTGTTATATTTGTTTGTTATCTTTTGGGCCCAGTTACAACAGATATGGAGGTCAGACAACAGCTCCATATGTACTTTGAAGAAAGGAACTTTCTTGTAGTACTGAGGGAGTGCTGCACTGTGACAAGTGCTGCCTTTCAAAGGAGACATTAATCAGGAAGCCTGTTTAGATGGGCATAAAATATCCCAAAGGTAAACAGTGGAGTTTTCCCGAGTGCCAGCATTTATCCCTCAATTAAGACTGTTAAATACTTATTAAGTGGGTAGTTATTTTATTACTGTTTGTATTATCTTGCTGTTTACAAAATGGCTCTCATGCTTCGATACAGAACAGTAGCCACAATCCAAAAATACTTTATTGGTTGTACCGTCCTTGGGATGCCTTGAAACGTGACAAATTTGATAGTTTGAACTTTTTTCTATGTTACAACAGTGACTATACTCTTAATAAGTACCCCATTGGCTTTGGGACATCCTGGGATTGTGGCAGGTTTTAGTAGTTGCAAGTCTCCATTTCATAGGAACAGGAATTGTGGCCATCACTAAGGAGAAGGTTCTGGGGAAGCTGAAAGGTCCTAAAATGGACAAAGCCCCCCCGGACCGGGCCGAATGGACTCCACCCCAGGGTTTTGAAGTAGATAGCTGAGGAGATTGTGGAGGCATTGGTGGTGATCTTTCAGGAACCACTGGAGTCAGAGAGGGTCCCAGAGGACTGGAAAATGGTTAATGTAACACCCCTGCTTAAGAAGGCAGGGAGGAGATTTCCGGAGGCGAACATGGAATGTGTGGTTCCACATAAGACGGCTCCTGCCTGAGGACTGTTCTTTTGGCCCTTCTTGCTCATTTATCAGGGGTGATGCATGTGGAAAAGTGGTAGTTTTGGAAAACTAGGAAGTCTCCTCCAGTGGGTGATGTCGCAGAGTTACCAGGTGAGGAGCGTGTTGAGCAAGGGGCATTCTTCGGAGCTGGAGGACATGCATGGCACAGGAGGGAAAAAAATGGCGGAGGGACTTGTGGCACTGTTGCCCGCACAGTGGCCGACGAGAGGTTGGTTGAGTTCCCATTGGTCAAATTTAAAAAGCAAAGGCTGGAAATCACTGAGGACTTGGCGAGAGTGGCAGAGCCAATTCGGCCTGCCCTGGAGAGAGTGGAACAGCCACCGGGTATGCAGAATACGTCAATCCAGAAGATGGAGGAGACAGGGGCTGTCCATCACGATCGGTTTGCCTCTTTGGAGGCAGAGTTGCCAATGATGTCGGAGGGGCAAAATAAGCTGAAGGCTACGATCGATGATCTGGAGAATTGATCAAGGAGGCAGAACTTGAGGGTCAACGGGGTTCCCATTGAGGGGGCTGGAACCACGGAATATGTGGCCTCAATGTTCGAGCAGTTGGCGGATGAGGGGGTCTTTGACCGCCCTCCTGAAGTGGACTGGGCCCATCAATCGTTGAGGAAGAAGCCGAGAGCTAGTCGATTATCGTATGACTCCATCAACATCTGGAAAAGGAAAAGATCCTGAAGTGGGCAAAGAAAACCAGTGAATGTAGCTGGGAAGGCCATACTTTCTGGGTTCACCTGCGCGGTTGAGCGATGGCATTGTACTCGGCGGGAGGGTGGGGTGAGGACCTGTTTGTTTTTGTTTGCTGCTGTTTTCTGATCGCTTTGTTCTCCTAATGTATAGTTTTGTAATACCTGCCAACCTGTGTGTGGGGTATAGTCACTGAGTGTATTAAAACGAAAGGGAAAATGCTGGAAAATCTCAGCAAGTCCGGCAGCATCTGTAGGGAGAGAAAAGAGCTAACGTTTCGAGTCCGATGACTCTTTGTCAAAGAGTGTATAAAAATATTTGTTCGGTATGTATGGATCGCGGTTGACCTGTGTTTTTTGGGCGGGGGGCGGGGGGGGGGGGGGGGGGCGGAGGTGACATGGGGATGAAGGAGTTTTGGGTAAGAGATTAAAGAGGGGTCAGTCAGGGGCCGGGAGGAGAGATTATGTGGGTCTTTTTTGTCAATAAAGTTTATTTTCAGCCTCAGGTGGGGATCACCCTGCTAACAGAAATGCTAATTAACGGACGTGAAGTGAGGGAGGTGCAGGGAGGGGAAGGGGGGGGGGGGAGGGGGAGAGTTGTGGCTGGCTATTTGTGGGGCGGGGGGGTGGATTTTTCTGTTTTCTTTTATTTTTGTGTGGGTTGGGATAGCGAGCCTGGGGTGGGGTGGGTTTCTTTGTTTGGGATGGGGGGAGGGATGGATTGCTGGCAACAAAGGTTTCTTTATGGAGTCATTGGATGGAGGGGAGTGATAGCGGCCATCTCCGGTGGGCCTGGGTTGTGGGCGAGGTAGGGGCCTGGAGGAGTCCGTGAGGAGTCTGATCAGGGTGGGGGGTAGCTGTTTGGAGACCCCCTACCTGATTGCTTTCATGGGATGTGAGGGGACTGAATGGGACAATTAAAATATTAATAATAATCTTTATTGTCACAAGAAATCTTCCTCTGTGCACCTGAACAGGCGCCGGAATGTGGCAACTAGGGGCTTTTCATTCATTGCAGTGGTAATGTAAACCTACTTGTGACAAAAATAAAAATTAAGATTATTATTATTAATAGGATAATTTCAGCCTTTGTATGGGCAAGTAAGGTGCCTCAGATTGGGAGAGCCTTTTTGCAGAGGGGCAGGTGGTCGGGGTTGGTGTTGCCAAATTTGATGAACTATTATTGGGCAGCGAATGTGGAGAAGGTTCCGAAATGGGTTGTGGCAGGAAGGCCGGTTTGGGGCCGGGTGGAGGAAGCTTTGTGCATAAAGTCAAGTCTGAGGGCACTGGTGATGGCTCTACATCCCTTCTTGCTGACCAAATACTCCACGAGTCTGGTGGTGTTTGTTTCGTTAAGTGTTGGGAATCAGTTCAGGCAACATTTTAAGCTGGAGCGTATGTCGCTGTGGGTGCCGATTTGTGGAAATCATAAATTAATTCCAGCGGGATTGGATTCGACATGCACGGTGGGAACAGGAGGGGATAGAGAGGTTTAGGTACTTGCTTGTGAAGGGTAGATTTGCAGAATTGGGGGAACTGGTAGAAAGATTTCGGCATCCGAGGGAGAAGGTGTTCCAATACTTGCAGATTAGGAATTTTGTGAGGAAGGATCTGGCCACATTTCCGTGGTTCCCGCACCCTTTGTTACTAGAAAATATAGTGTCGAGGATGAGATGGGGAGGGCAAGGTCTCTGATATTTATGGGCAGTTAATGGAGAGGGAGAGGGCCTCGGAGGAGATAAAAAGGAAGTGGGAAGAGGAGTTGGGTGATGCATGCTTGGCGGGGGGGGGGAAGTTGGAGTGTGGCATTGCATAGGATAAACTCAACCTCCTCATGTGCAAGACTGAGCTTAATTCAATTTAAAGTGGTGCACTGGGCACATGTGACAAAGAGGGTCTAGGACAACTCATCGCGGCCGACTCATTGCCGCCGACTCATCGCCGCTGACTCATCGCCAGCCAACTCATCGCCAGCCCAACTCATCGCCAGCGAACTCATCGCCAGCCCAACTCATCGCCAGCCCAACTAAAAATTGAAATTCATGGTAATTCATGGTAAAAGCTGTCGGCGGCGGGTAACTTTTGAACGGTCCGCACCAAGCATTTGATAGATAGACCGGCCGGCGAACCAAGTTATATCACAGTTCAGACCGGTGGTATTTCAAATTTAATTCATGGTAAAAGCTGTCGGCGGCGGGTAACTTTTGAACGGCCCGCACCAAGCATTTGATAGATAGACCGGCCGGCGAACCAAGTTATATCACAGTTCAGACCGGTAAATTTGAAATACCACCGGTCTGAACTATGATATAACTTGGTTCGCCGGCCGGTCTATCTATCAAATGCTTGGTGCGGGCCTGTTCAAAAGTTACCCGCCGCTGACAGCTTTTACCATGAATTACAATTTTTAGTTGGGCTGGCGATGAGTTGGGCTGGCGACGTGTTGGGCTGGCGATGAGTCAGCGGCGATGGGTCGGCGGCGATGAGTTGGTGGCGATGAGTTGTCCCATTCCCTGACAATGATGTGCATGAATAGGTTCTTTCCGGAGTTGGAGGACAGATGAGAACAGTATTTAATGGGGCCAGTGAATCACACGCATCTTCTGGTTCTTTCCGTAATGGGTAGGATTTTGAGAGCCCTTTTCGGGGACAATGTCAGAAATTTTAGGGGTGAAGGTGGCCCTGAGCCCATGGATGGTGATATTGGGGGTATCTTAAAATCCAGGAGTGGAGAGAGGCTGACGTGTCGGCCTTTGCCCCCCTGATAACCCGGAGGCTGATTTTGTTTGGGTGGCGGTTTCGGAGACATCAACGGCAGCGGAGTGGCTGAGTGACTTGTCGGAATTTTTACACTTGGAGAAGATAAAGTTTGCCATTAGGGGTTCGGAGGAGGGGTTCTATTCGAGGTGGAGTCTGTTCATCTCCTTTAAGAGTTGGCGATCGTCGACGGGGGCGGGTGGGGGGGGGGCATTGTTTTGTTTTAGAGGTATAAAACGGGGCATGTGAAGTGGTATGGTGGATGGGGTATTTATAACGAGAAATATATAATGTTGGATTGAATGTGAAAATGTCCTGAATAACAATATTAAAAAACAACTGAGGGAGGTAGAAGACTGGAAATTATAGGCCGGTTCGCCTGACTTTGGTCGTTGATAAGATTTTAGAGTCTGTTATTAAGGATGAAATTGCGGAGCACTTGGAAGTGCATGGTAAAATAGGGCTGGGACAGCACAACTTTGTCAAGGGGAGGTTATGTCTGACGAATCTGTGAGAATTCTTTGAGGAGGTAACGAGGAAGTTTAACAAAGGAGAGTCAGTGGACGAGATCTATTTGGATTTCCAGAAGACCTTTGACAAGGTGTTGTACAGGATGCTGCTAAATAAGGTGAGCCCATGGTGTTAGGGGCAAGGTGCGCCTGTGCGCGCGCGACTGTCGGCGATTCTCCCGTCGCCGGAGAATCGTGTGCCAGCGTGGGAGCCTATTTTGGGTAATTCCCATCTATATAGAGGGACAGGTAGTGTTGAGGAAGTGGGGAGGCTGCAGAAGGACTTGGACAGGCTAGGAGAGTGGGCAAAGAAGTGGCAGATGGAATTGTGGAAAAGTGTGAGGTTATGCACTTTGTTCGGAAGAATGGAGACGTAGACTATTTTTAAATGGGGAAAGGTTTCAGAAATCTGAAGCACAAAGGGAATTGGGAGTCTTGGTTCAAGATTCTCTTAAGGTTAACATGCAGGTTCATTTGGCAGTTAGGAAGGCAAATGCAATGTTAGTATTCATTTTGAGAGGGCTACAATACAAGAGCATGGGTGTACTACTGAGGATGTATAAGGCTCTAGTCAGACCCCATTTGAAATATTATGAGCAGTTTTGGACTCCGTATCTAAGAAAAGATGTGCTGGCCTTGGGGGGGGGTCCAGAAATGTACAGAATACTAAGAGGCCGAGATAGAGTGGATGTGGAGAAGATGTTTCCACAAGTAGGTGAGATTAGAACCCAAGGGCACAGCCTTAGACTGAAGGGACGATCCTTTAAAACTGAGAGGAGGAAGATGGGCTGGTGCCGAGGCTGGGAGCCCCAGGCTAGCTGAGTGCAGTTAGTTAACGGGAGCCAAGGTGGGGGTGTCCATATAGTTAGATGAGAGCAGGGGTTAGGTGATAGGATGGTGTTGCTAGGGGAGGTGGTGGGGGGATGCTGTTCTGCTGACGGGGTGGAAACTGGGTATGGTAACAGTGAGGAGGTCATGGGTGGAGCCGGCCAGGAGACGGGCCAGAGGAAGCGCAACACATGGCTGGGGGGCTGGCCAAGGAAAGGTGATGGCAGCGGTGCTCTGGGAGGCACTGAAGGCAGTGGTGAGAGGGGAGCTGATTTCAATCCGGGCGTACAGGGACAGGACAGATGGGGCAGAGATGGACTGACTGATTAAGGAAATTCAGGCGGACGGACACGAGTTACGCGGAATCCCCGAGGCCAGAGTTACTCAGGAAACGACAGAGGTTGCAGGCCGAATTTGGGGTGCTGACTACAGGCAAGGCTGTAGAGCAGCTTAGAAAGGTAAAAGGCGCGCTTTATGAGCATGGGGAGAAGGCCAGTAGAATGCTTGCGCAGCAACTGAGAAAGAGGGAAGCGGCTAGGGAAATAGGGAGGGTAGTGAATGGGGAAGGTAATCTAGTGGGTGATCCAGCAGGGCTGAACAAGGTCTTTGGGGACTTTCATAGGAAGCTGTACACTTCGGAACGATCAGGGGGACCAGGGGGGGATGAGACGATTACTGGACGGACTGACCTTCCCAAGAGTGGGGAGGGGGTTGGCGGACGGACTGGGGGTCCTGGTCAGGATTGAAGAGGTATTGGGGGGCCTGAAATCATGCAGTCGGGTAAAGCCCCGGGGCCGGACGGGTATCCGGTGGAGTTTTACAAAAGATTTGACGGGATAGTGGGGCCAGTGCTGGTCAGGGTCTTTAACGAGGCAAGAGACAGAGGGAGTTTACACCCGACGATGTCGCAGGCCACCATCTCGCTCATTCTGAAAGAGGATAAGAACCCGGAGGCCTGTGGGTCACACAGGCCGATCTCCTTGATCAACGTAGACGGCCAAGATTTTGGCGACCAGAATTGAGGACTGTGTATCGGATGTAATTGTGGAGGACCAAACCGGGTTTGTAAAGGGGAGGCAGCTGGTGGTTAACATCAGAAAGCTCAATGTGATTATGGTGCCCCTGGAGAGTAGCGAGGTAGAGATAGTTGTAGCCATGGATGCTGAAAAGGCTTTTGACTGGGTCGAGTGGGATTATCTGTGGGAGGTACTTGGACGGTTCGGATTTGGGGCAGTGTTCATCGACTGGGTTAGGCTATTGTATCAGGCCCCGGAGGCGAGTGTAAGGACGAACAGGATGACATCGGACTACTTTAGACTGCACCGTGGGACAAGACAGGGCTGCCCTCTCTCCCCACTGCTGTTTGTGCTGGCCATAGAGCCGCTGGCAATTGCACTGAGAGCTTCTAGGGGCTGGAAAGGGCTGGTCCGGGGGGGAGTGGAACATAGAGTCTCGTTATACGCGGATGATCTGCTGTTATATGTATCGGACCCAATGCTGGAGTGGACGGTATTATGGCAACCCTGAGGGAATTTGGCCGGTTCTCTGGATACAAACTGAACATGGCTAAGAGCAAGTTGTTTATAATTCAGGCGAGGGGGCAGGAGAATAGGCTGAAGGGGTTGCCATTCAGGCTAGTGGGGGAGAGTTTCCGATATTTGGTGATTCAGGTGGCACGGGACTGGGGCAGGTTGCATAAGCTCAACCTGTCCCGACTGGTGGAACGAGTGAGGGAGGAGGTCCAGAGTGGGACGCGCTCCCGCTGTCATTGGCGGGGAGGGTGCAGACTGTTAAGATGACGATTCTCCCGCGGTTCTTGTTTGTTTTTCAGTGTCTCCCCATCTTTATCCCGCGATCCTTCTTTAAGAGGCTGAATAAAATTATTCTGGGATTTGCATGGGCAGGGAAGTCCCCTGAAGTGAAGAGGGTGATGCTTGAAAGAGCAGAAGAGAAGGGGGGCTGGTGTTGCCGAACTTCAGCAACTATTACTGGGCGGCCAACATAGAGATGATAAGGAAATGGATGGTGGGTGTGGGGTCGGTTTGGGAGCGGATGGAGGCTGCTTCGTGCAGGGGCACTAGCTTAGCAGCCCTGGTCACGGCACCTCTGCTGCTTCCGCCGGCACGGTACTCCGCCAGTCCGATTGTGGTGGCGGCTCTTTGGATCTGGGGCCAGTGGAGGAGGCATGTAGGGGAGGTAAGTGCATCGATGTGGACCCCACGGGTTCATAATAGGACGGCTTGGTTTAGCACAGGGCTAAATTGCTGGCTTTGAAAGCAGGCCAAGGCAGGCCAGCAGCATGATTCAATTCCAGTACCAGCCTCCCCGAACAGGCACCGGAATGTGACGACTAGGGGCTTTTCACAGTAACTTTATTTGAAGCCTACATGTGACAATAAGCGATTTATATTTACATTTACAATCTGCGGCAACCACCGATTTCCCCCGGGGCATGCCCTCCGAGCATGAGGGCGCTGGAGGAGAAGTTTGGGCTGGGGAGAGGGAACGACTTTAGATACTTGCAGATGAGAGATTTTGTACGCAGACTGGTGCCGTCCTTCCCACGTCTCCCACCGAAGGGGAAGCAGGACAGGGTAGTTTCTCGGGGAGAGGTGGGAGAGGGTAGAGTTTCAGATGTCTGCAAGGAACTAATGGGAGCTGAGGATACGCAGACCGAGGACCTGAAGCTTAAGTGGGAGGAGGAGCTCAGGGGGGAGCTGGAGGACGGTATTTGGGTAGAAGCCCTGAGTAGAGTAAACACGACCGCAACATGCGCCAGGCTCAGCCTGATCCAGTTTAAGGTTGTGCACCGGGCCACATGACGGTGGCCCGGATGAGCAGATTCTTCGGGCTGGAGGACAAGTGCGCTAGATGCGCCGGAGGGCCGGCTAACCATGTACACATGTTCTGGTCATGCCCTAAACTCAGGGGTTATTGGCAGGGATTTGCAGATGTCATGTCCCGGCAATTGAAAACTGGGGTGGTAATGAGCCCAGAGGTGGCAATCTTTGGGGTTTCAGAGGATCCGGGAGTGCAGGAAGAGAGACAGGCCGACGTTCTGGCCTTTGCTTCCCTGGTAGCCCAGCGACGAATACTGTTAGCATGGAGGGACTCGAAGCCCCCGAGGGCTGAGGTATGGCTATCGGACATGGCGAGCTTTCTTGGCCTAGAGAAAGTCAAGTTCGCCTTGAGAGGTTCGTTACGAGGGTTCGCCCGAAGATGGCAGCCATTTATTGACTTATTCGCAAAGGAGTAAGCGTCAGCAGTGGGGGGGGGGGGGGGGGGGGGGGGGGGGTGGAGTGGGGGGTAAGAGTAGAGTAGAGGGATATTGAGGCAGGTCCGTGCGTGAACAGAGCCGTGGTTTGCACTATGTTTAATTTGTAATTTGTGTCTTGACTTTTTTTTTGTACTGTACAATGTCACTTTTTCTATATGCCTAAAATACCTCAATAAAATTGTTTGTTTAAAAAAAAACTGAGAGGAGGAGGAATTTCTTCAGTCAGAGGGTGGTGAATAGGGGGAGCATATTGCCAAAGAAGGCTGTTGAGGCCAAGTCGCAAGTGTCTTTATGACAGAGATAAATAAGTTCTTGATTAATTAGCGGATCGGAGGTTATGGGGAGAATTCAGGATAATGGGGTGAGAAACATATCAGCCATGATTGAATGATGGAGCAGGCTTGATGGGCCGAGTGGCCTAAGTCTGCTCCTATATATTGTGTCTTTAGTCTTATGAAAAAAGTCACTTAGTCCCTTGAGCCTGCCCCGCCATTCACCTGGAGCATAGCTGATGTTCTGTCTTTACGCCATTTTCTTGCACTATCTCCTTATCCCTTGATGCCATTGGTATCTAGAAATCTACTGGTCTCTGTCTTGAATATACACAATGACTGAGTCTCCACAGCCCTCTGTGGTAGAGAATTCCAAAGGTCCCCCCCGCACCCCCCCTCGCACCCCCCCTCTGGCCTGGAGAACCATCCTTTCTACATCTATCCTGTCTCGCCCCTTAAGAATCTTGTAAGTGTCAATGAGGACAAAGCTCATTCAGAACTCTAATTTTGTGTCATTCGCAAATTTGTAAATATTACATTTGTCCCACATCCAGGTCATTGATGCAGATTGTGAATAGCAACTCTCTCTCTCCTCAACCCCCTCCTCCCCCCCGCTCTCACACACACTGAGGAGGATCGCAGGATCAGGATCATGGGAAGAGACTCCACAATTTTCCAACATTCCTCCCTTCAACAACTTAGGATGCATCCCATCCGGACTTGTTTTTTTTCTTTGAGCCTTCCAATCATTCTAGTACATCCTCTTCATCTAATCTTATCCTTCCCGTTTTCTCCACCATGATATTTGCTGCACCCACTCCTCTGGTGAAGACAGAAGCAAAGTGCTTATTTAGTACTTCAGCCATGCCCTCTGCCTCCACAAGAAGATTCCACCCGCTCAGGTGTGTTCAGAGGAAAGGAGGGGGGGGGGGAATCCATAAATTTACATTTCCTGCCCCCCCCCAGCCTTGATACAATTTTTTTTTCAGATGGGAAACCCATCGTTTCCCCTGTAAAGATTCTTAAGTGGCCACTCCCAGCCTCAAATTTGAGGCTGGTGGGCGCCAGTTGGATCAGGGTGCCAAACAGAAAAAGTCTTCACCCTCAATCTTGGGTCATTCAAAGGGACCCCTCAGATTTGGGGTATCCTCCCTTTAGGGACCTGGGATCTCCTGCACTCCCTTTATCCATGGTCTACTCCCCGACACCGAGTTTGTGCCCTCCCTGCAAGGGGAATCCCCCACCCTCCCCTCTTGGGGACCCCGGCATTTACTCAAAGTGTAGTCCTCGGACGTAGGCTCAGGCGCAGCATTGTAGTACCTCTTCTGGCCATGGCAGAGCTATGCCTGGAGGAACTGGAGAGCTGACGGCCAATGAGATTCGCTGACAGCTCTCCAAGGCGGGACTTCTGTCCAGGGGCAGACAGATGTCCCACTTGCTGTCAACCAACGCTCAATTGGACGTGAAATGGCAGCAGATCGGTAGGAGTCGGTGGGGTCCCACCAACTCTCAGAACGATGGGCTCCAAGCGACCGCCATCCTGAAAATCCTATGTGTATGGGATAAAAGACATTTAGGTTCCCTACTGTGATTGGAAAGAAACCCATCAAACAGAATGAAGTGGGGGGAAAGTAAATGCCAAAAATGTCATTTGGCTCTCTCTCTGATAGTAAAATTTCCAAAGCTGGGAAGAAAAACCTCAAAACCCACTAACCCTTAATCATTCCGAGGTTTGTATCATTCTGGGACATGGCCTTTCCAACAATTAATCCTCCAGTTATATCATATAGCTTGTGAAATTCAGAAAATGAATTTTCAGCATGCAGGATCTTCAAATGAGTTAATCCCTATTGCTTAAAGCAGCATTTTTAATAACACACTGTGTGTGCTGGGAATGATTAAACTTTCTGTATTTGGTATTCAAGTACAGTCTATTTTTCCTGTTCAGAAATACATTTTGTCTGGTTTAGGTACAGCTGAGACTACTAATCCACTTTTGCTCGTATCTCTGTAGAGTAGTTTGTACTTTTGCACTGTCTAGCTTGGATTTCATTGTGAAAGCCAAAATGATTTTTAGCCTAGTTTCAGTGAGTAGAAAGCAACTGGGAGAGGGGCTGCTAAGAAAGTCGATCTAACATTACACACAATATTTCTATTATACAAATGGATACCAGATGGAGGCAGTGCCTCAGATAGCATGCTTTAAACATATTGCCACATGTTTAAACTAATAGTCACAGTGGATTGTCAGTGGTCTGCTTTTATTGGACCAGTTATATCACAATTACATGTGTTCCCCACTAAGTCCTCAGGAATATGCAAGTGGCTAGTGCACAAACAATATACATGTCTATTTCACGCCAATTTCCCTGTGGATACATTGACAGGGAAGCCAATGGGTTTGTGGCCTGCTGGCTGAGCTCTTCCTATTCCTGCTTCATCCTACTTTGCAGTTGTTTCAGACCCCGGACTGGCTGTTCAGGTTAGTTTTGCTTCAGTTGACCTGCCCAATTGGAAAGAAAGAAGAGAGCCTCACATTTCTGTTGCATCTTTTGTGACTTCAGAGCAGCCCAAATGCTGCCAAGTGTACTTTTGAAGTTTTGTAATATAGAAACATGGTCACCAATTTGCGCACAGCAAAGCTACACAAACACCCTAGATAATCTATTTTAGTGATGTTAGTTGAGGGGCCAGGATACCTGGGGGAATTGCCATGCTCTTAAAAATGCAATATTCTACCTCTGCCGCAGAGGACCTGGTTTAAAATATAACCCAAAAGACAAAACCTTGCACAGTGCAGCACTCCCTCAGTGAGTGTCAGTCTCGAGTTTGTGCTCAGGTTTCTGGGATTGAATCCACAACCTGCTGCCTCAATGGTACAAGTGCTACAAATGGTGGCAGAGCTGAAAAAGGTGTAGTCGTGCATTCAAGGAAAACTCCCAACATGTGAGCTAGCTTCACATTTCAGAGCAGCTGAACGTAGAAGGAGATTGAGGAGGGGGTTTTGAGCTCCTATTTGCACCGGACATGAATGGCGATAGAAACACAAACCTTGAGAGAGGCCCAAACCGGTCAGAAGTTATAAATCGTGCGGACAGTAACACGCCTCCTGACTGCCCAAAGCCTGTCCATCGGCTACAAGGCACAAGTCAGAAGTGTGATGGAATAGTCCCCACTTCCCTGGCTCTCATAACTCTCCAGAAGCTCGACAACCATCCAGGACAAAGCAGCTCGCTTGATTAGCACCTCTTTCACAAACATCCTTAGTTAGCACCTTATAGGCAAAATTAATCCACGCATCGCAAAAGATGCAACTGTTTGGGCAGCACGGTGGCACAGTGATTAGCACTGCTGCATCACCCCGCCAAGGTCCCAGGTTTGATCCCGGCTCTGGGTCACTGTCCGTGTGGAGTCTGCACATTCTCCCCGTGTTTACAACCCAAAAGATGTGCAGGGTAGGTGGATTGGCCACGCTAAATTGCCCCTTAATTGGAAAAAATGAATTGGGTACTCTAAATTTATTAAAAAAACCAAAAAAAAAACAAAAAAGAAAAAGATGAAACTATTATGTCCAAATTAAGTAAAAGTGTGGAATAATAGAAACCTGACTGAGAACACCAAACTGTGAGTCTACCAAGCCTCCCTCTTCAATGCACTCCGCTGTAGCAGTGAGGCCTAAACAACATATGTTAGCAAGGGAAAAGGTTCCACTTTTGCGATGTCAGGTATATCATTAACATTTCTTGGGAGGACAAGGTCACCAACTCATGGAAGGTACTGATTTGCTCAGTATACACTCATTGCCAAGCCAATGAAGTCTATGCTGGCTTGGTCACGTTCATTGGATGCATGCAACTGTATATCCAAAGACCTTCTCTGCAGTGAACTGGCCACTGGGTCACAACCTTCTTGGCATCCATACCTCCACGACAAGGACACATGCAAACAAGATGTGAAGATGGTGTATATTGACGCTGGTTTAGCTCACTGAGCTAAATCGCTGGCTTTTAAAGCAAACCAAGCAGGCCGGCAGCACGGTTCAATTCCCGTGCCAGCCTCCCCGGACAGGCGCCGGAATGTGGCGACTAGGGGCTTTTCACAGTAACTTCATTGAAGCCTACTCGTGACAATAAGCGATTTTCATTTTTTTTTCATTTGGTACCTGGGAGACAGCCGTGACCTCATTGGAAGGGGCAAGGAAAAGTAAAGCTCCCCTGGCTGAGAATAAAGCCCAAAGAAAACAAACAGGCAAATTCTGCACTACCTTAGCCCACCTGCAGGATAGGCAGTAGTGACTGTCATACCAGATGACAAGGAATAGGAGCCGGACCCTTTGAGCTTGCCCTATCATTCTATATGATCATGACTGATCTTGGGTTTCAACCCCACTTTTCCACCCACTCCCCATATCCTTTGATTCCCTGAGAGACCAGAAATCTCTCTTCTAACCTTAAATGTGTTCAACAATGGAGCATCCACAATCCTCTGAGGTAGAGAATTCTAACATTCACAGCCCTTTGAGTGAAGACATTTCTCCTCATATCAGCCCTAAATGATTGGTCCCTAATCTTGGGACTGTGTCCCCATGTTTTTGATTACCTAATCAGCGGAAACAATCTCTGTGTCCACCGTAATAAGCCCCCTCAGTATCTTGTATGTTTCAATGAGATTGCCTCTCAAAGGTAATCCCAGAGGATATAGACCCAATTCATTCAGCCTTTCATTATTGGACAACTCCCTCATCCCAGGGACCAATCTAATGAACCTTTGCTGTACCGTCTCCAATGCAAGTGTATTCTTTCTTAAATGTGGAGACCAAAGCTGCATCCAGCACTCCTGATGGGGTTGCATCAAAAATTGTATCAAGACTTCTTTATTCTTACAGTTCAAACTACTTTCAGTAAAGGTCCGCATGCCATTTGCCTTCTGTCATGTGAGTGTGCCTTTAAGAAAGGTTTTTGTTTTATCACATGGCTTCAGTGATGTCATTTTGTGGGTGGAGGTGGGCTGCGGCTCTGAGCTGTTTTTACTTTCGCTTTCAGATTTGACTGCTGTGGACTCGGGGAGAAAGAAGTGTTTTGTTCCTGTCTGTCTATTTTCATTTTAAATATCCGTTCCAGTAAAAAAAACATTGATTATAGTTACCTGTTTTGATAATTTAAAAGATATAGTTTGCTTTCCAGAAGGGTTTAAACCTGCTGGTGAGACGGGGTCAGAATCTCAGAGAAAGTCAGTCTTATTCAAGTGAGAATGCAGAGTGCTGGACCACGCCCTTGAAAAGCGGTTTGGTATATGGGATTTTGTTTTTGAATTGGAACAGTTAAGTGGGAATTCATTAAGTGTTATACATAGATTACTGTAGCTGTGGGGTATCATTATGTTTGTAATTAATAAAAATTATTCTTGCTGAGTGTTTATATAAATGTTAACTAAGTTTTTAGAATGAAGCTTGTTTGATTAAAGTGTCTAGGCAGACTGTTGAATCACACATCAAGTGAAGGCTCTTGTGCTCATCCTGGCCAAATTCAACAAAAAGTTATAGGTCAGGTGAACTCCATAATACAGTTTGGAGTTTTTAAACCCTGGCCCATAACACATCCTAATTGCTTGCTATACTTGCATGCTGCCTTTCTGTGTTCTTTATATGAATACACCCCACATCTCTTTGAATATCTTATAGGTTTCACAACTTTTAAAAAGTATTCTGGTTTTCTATTCTTATGACCAAAGTGAATAACTTCATACTTCCCCACATTATGCTCCACCTGATATTTTGTTTCCCACTCGCTTAACCTTTCTGTATCTGTTTGAAACTCTATGTCCTCCCCACAGCTTACTTTCCCATCTAGCTTTGCATAATCAGCAAACTTATATACCTTACTCTGTCTCTTCACCAAAGTCATTAATATAGATTGTAAATAGCTGTGATCCCAGCACTAATCCTTGCAGCACTCTACTATTCACTGCCCGCAAACTTGAAAAAGCCCTATTTATGCCACCTCTGTTTTCTCTCCGTTGACTATTCCTCTATCTATACTAATATATTTTTGCCAACTCCGTGAGCCCTTATTTTGTCTATTAGCCTTTGTTTGGCCCTTATCGAATGTCTTTTGGAAATCCAGTATACTACATCTACTGGTTCCCCTTTAACAACCTATTCGTTACATCCTCAAAAAAACTCATACATTTTTCAAACAAGATTTCCCTTTAGTCAAAACCATGTTGACTTTTTCTAATCATAGTATGCTTTTCATCAGAGTGAGGCTCCTGAGCCACACCAGGTGATGTTTAACAGCGATTTGCCAATGCGGTTCAAACCATCGTCTCATGAAGCAGAAGGCTACCAATGACATTGTAATCCAAGAAAATAGGAAATGGTACCATTAGATCATTGCCGATATCCAATCAGAAATCTGAGACCCTCCACACCAAGCATTTGTGCAGCTCCATTAGATATCAATGGAGTGTGGTAATCTGCTCTTGTAAAAGGTGCAACTGATAGTCTCAATGGCCGAGATCTTCCCGTTGTTCATGCCGGTGGATCTTCCGATCCCATCGAGAGCGCATCCCTGCTGTAGGTTTCCCGGCGGCATGGGGTCTATTCAATGACAGCAGTGGGACCAGAAGATCCTGCCGCCCAATGGCGGGCTACCTCCTGCTGTCGAATAACATGCCATGGGGAGGCCAGAGAATCTTGCCCAATCAAACCAGCTTGGCCTAGGTGTAGCACGCTCATTACTGAAACTAGTAATCTCTGGGTCCCAACTATACTCCAGGATCTATACTGACATTTAAAAAAGCCCTTTTAGAGGTGCTGAATTTGAGTTACATTTGCACTCAGGTTCTATCTGCCTATTGAAGAGGAAAGATCAAGGCACTTTTTGAAGAATATTTATCCCTCCATAAACTCCACCAGCAAAAGCTTAGCTGGTTATTGGTCTCATTGCCCTTTGTGAGACCTTGATGTGCACAAATTGGTTGCGGTGTTTATTTACACAACATTGGCTGCACATCAGCAGAAATTCATTGACTCTGAGCTCCTTGGTATTCTTAAATGAAGACAGATATGATATGACTTAGAAATGTCGCATATTCTTTCTTGCTGTAGCCTTATCTGCTTCCAGGCAGCTACCTGCTGAGAGTTGAAGATCGGTGAAGGCAGGTATGATATGACTTTGAAATGTAACATCTTTTATCTGCTACCTGCTGGGAGTTGAAGATCGGTGAACGTACTGATGATTTCACTGAACATTTCCAATGCAGTATTGCCTGACTCCTCCCCGTGATCATTCAATAGGGGTTGTCATTTGCAACCCCGTTCTCAACTTCACTACTGAACGTTATGGTGATATGACAAAGGGATACGTTTGCAGTGTCTTTTCTTGAACTCCTGTGACCAATATTATTAAAGATCTAATCTGTGGTATTTGTTCTACTTTTATTTGTAAAATAATCTACAATTCAATTTTTATTACAAGTTTTAAAAATTCAGAAGTGCTCTGATTTACAGGAACAAAATGTAAAAGTTAGCCCCATTAATAAAGACCAGTCTCGCTTCGGAGAGCATTTCAGACTTTCAGACATGGAGGTAATGGTGTTTTGGTTTATGCCCTTTCAGGATTCAAGTAATGTTTATTGGGAAACATGGCCTCCAATCTGTGCCAGTAACACAGTGGTTAGCACTGTTGTTTCCCGGTGGTTAGCATTGTTGCTTCACAGCACCAGATTCCCAGGTTCGATTCCCGGCTTGGGTCACTGACTGTGCGGAGTCTGCACGTTCTCCCCATGTCTGCGTGGGTTTCCTTCGGGTGCTCCGGTTTCCTCCCACAAGTCCCAAAAGACCTGCTTGTTAGGTGAATGGGACATTCTGAATTCTCCCTCTGTGTACCCGATCAGGCACCGGAATGTGGCGACTAGGAGATTTTCACAGTAACTTCATTGCAGTGTTAATGTAAGTCTACTTGTGACAATAAAGATTCGTATTATTATTAACATACCAAACTGCAGTGAGTTCACGACCATTCAATATGTTTCTTGTGGTAACAGGAGGAGGGGCTTTGGTCACAGGAGAGGGGCTTGCTAGACCAGTGATGATTCTGCCTGTTCTTGAAGTAGTACCACAGAAACCTTAATGTCTATTCAAATAGGCAGATCGAACTGCAGTGGATTAAGGTGCCAGTCTCTTTCGGAGAGCATAGCAGAGGAGGGTCACCTGGCTCCGGGGACTGAGAGCGGTTCGTCACCCCAGAGGGTGGAATCCCCTCTCAGGCAGAACACATCGGGGAGCCATGTAGTAAAGATGTAAAGGCTGGTGCAGCAGCTCCGTGCTGCTCCAGGGCAGCGAGGCCAGTGGTCCCTGTCACATTGTTCCTTGTTATCAATAAACTCTGTTTGTTGACACAAAGAGCCTCCGCCTCATTGCTGTCGAGCCACCACAGGAACCTTGATAAGTATCTGAGCTGAAGCATGACACCCCTGACAGTACAGCCGTTCCTCAGTACCCCGTGTTGCCCTGAGGTGTCAGCCTGGAGTAAGTGCTCCATTTGCATGTTGTTCAGGCTTGCTCTAAGGATCAAACACTTTGAGCTTTCTGTTCAGGAAATGTCAAACTTGAGCATTGCTTCAAAATGATCTGCATGTGTGGTGCTTTAGGGAAGTGCTGTTGAAATTCTGGCACTGAACTTCAATTCTGCTTATTGTGACATGATGAAAATCATTTTTTGGTTGTAAAACTGCTGGGTGAAGTTACTACTGGTTATCTTGTTTTTACATATTTGCTTTCATTTTAAATGAAAATATTTTCTACATTAGTGGGGTTGAGATCGCCAGTAATTTGTCAGACTGTGAGATAAACTCCCACTAGGACATGGAGTGAATGATTTTGCTTCCCAAGGTGTGATTTTCTATGTGATCTTTGTCACTCCTGTGTGGTTAATCTTTGCCGTGGAGAATTCGGTGTCGCACTTCACGTTGCCCTGTACAGCTCTTTGGCTGGAGGGAATGGGGGAGGGAAGAGGATATGAAGAGCGCAAAGTCCGAGGGACTCTGTTCCAGGCTCGGGTGACTCAGAGAGAGACCTTTACCACTTACAGACACACATGCAGATGACAGATTGCAGGGACAGTGCCATCTGACTGTTTCAAGGTGGTCACATCACTGGAACTTGAGGGTGGCTCCATGTGATCAGACAACTGGGAAGTTATTATATGTAGTTACAGATGGCAGCAATGATTCACAGGTTTAACCTAATCGACCTGAACCAAGATGAAGTATACAGATGGTGAGTTTAAAAGATTCATTGTTTGGAAGGTCAACTAATATTTCCTTCACGTGAAAAGTACACAACGGCAGGATTTGCAATCATGAAAATACTGCTAAGTCAAGTCCTCCTGATTGGAGGCTACAAGAACCAAGGGGAGATGGTCCTCAATGGATTCAGTAGAGTATGAGCTATTTTTTCAATGTAAGGCACATTTTCATTAGTAATGGATTCTATCTGGGTTTACTATCTTTGGCTGTCAAGGTTACAGAGCATTTTATGTGCCGCAGCAGGGTGGTCACCAGCTCTAAGTGAGTATAGGTTCAGCTTTGAGTGTGCAAAGAACAGAAATCCTGGGGGAAACCTTTGTTCTCTGCTCAATGATCCCGATTGGTATATGGGCAATGGGTCACCTATGGCTCCCCATTTGGAGACTGAAATCTTGGAGCATAATCCTTAAGAGGGCTGGGCCCTGTCTCATTTTCTGATCAACTTTGTGAGGAATGATTTAGCAAAGCTCTGAGGTTTAATTAATCCAAGTTAAGGTAATTCGAGCGCAATGTGAAAATAAGTATGTTCTATTCTATTCATGGACACATTGAATATAAACTTATTTTCTTTTCGCTTCCATGTTTGAAGAGCCATTCCATTTGTAGTATATAGGCCAAGTTCTGCCAATCAATGGCGATGTTGCTCCCTGGTCTATCGCGAGATGTTTCATTTGAGGCAAAGGGTGAAGGACCAGCATTCAATGTTCTGGTTAACTTCCTTCCTGCACACTGAAGGCTCCTTACTGCCCACAGCAGATCTGCCACTCGAGTCACTGTGGCATTAATCTCAGTGGTTCTCAGCTGGGCTGCTGGGCGAGGATTTGACTCGACCTGAAACATCAGCCCCCTGAGGTGAGCAGACCATGACTTCATCTCCCGCCAGGTGTGTCTATGTGTGATCAGAGTAAATTGTTGCCAGAAATGAACAAGAATCCTATAGTCACAGCAAAGGCTGCTAAGCGTGCACACATTCATATGGGAATCGGAGCCACAGATAAGATTGTGTTTCTGCTGTGTGTAATTTAAACCAGATGTTTTCCAGATTTACTGGCTAGCATTTTAAAGCTGTGGTATCGTAAATCAGACACTAATTACAGTTTAGACTTTCTAATGGTAGATTTCAGGAAAACAATGACAGATAGTTATGTGGCACATCTGCCAGTTGTGAGATTTGGACAAGTTGTTATGGGGTTTGCTCCCTTACTTACACTCTACTCTCTCTCTCTCTTCTCCTCAACCCCCCCCCCCCCCTCCTCTGCCACCACCACAATTCCCTGCACATTTCCTCTCACTTCATGACCCTTTTTTGCTCTGCCCCTTGACTGTTTCTCTCTCTGTCCTCCTATTCTCTATTCCACCCACCCGGCCCCTCCCTCTCTCTTTTCTCCTAACTCCTCTGTCGTCTTCTCCTCCCCGCTCCTTCCCTTTCACCTCCTAATGTCATCTTCCCCTCCCCCTCCTCCTCACCCTTCCCCTTGGTCTCTTTTCCCCTCTCTGTTCTTCCCATCTCTCATCTCCCGATCTCTCATCTCCCGCTGTCTCCTCCGCACCCTGTCTCCTCTGCACCTCTCGCTGTCCCCCCCCCCCCCACCTCTCTCTGTCCCCTCCCCCACCTTCTTGTACGCCCAATTCTCCATCCGTCCATTACCCCTGTCCATCTTCCCTCTCCCCCCCCCCCCCCCCCCCCGGTCAATCCTCCCTCCTGCTTTCTGCTTTCTCCTCCTCGCTGCTTCCCCCTCCCCCACCACTTCTCCTGATCTCTCCTCCCTGTGCGCTCTTCCCTATCCCTTGTACACCCTATTTCTCTTGGACAGCATGGGCATGAGCCACGATGCTGATCATTCCTCGTGTGCCGAACACTTCCACATCATGTCCGGTGAATGGGTAAAAGGAAAGAACCCAAGTGATCTGTCCTGGTCTATCTGCAGCCATGACGACCTGGAGAATTTTCTGAGGTAAGACGTCTTTAAAATGCTAACTTTTCCTCACTAGAATACTTCTGAAGGTAAATTCTCTTCCAACGCAAACTAGCCTATGTGGACTAGCTGTCCACTGCCATAATAACATCATCAGCATCCGGGAGTCTTGGACAACTTCAGTAGAATATTTTAAGAGATTTACGTCCCAGCAGGTCACTTGTGTTCACTGATTTCACTTTTTTTTGGGGGGGTGGGGGCAGCTATAGCTCTCACAGGGTTTTGAGAAAAGTTGAGTGGATGAAGTTCAGGCACGATCTGACATGATCTAATCAAACACCAGAGCAGGCTCCAGGGGATGAATGACCTACTCCAGTTCCTATGATATTTGAAACTACAGTGAGACAAACTAAAATCACCGCCTTTATATCTTACTTTTTAATCAGACAAACCCAGTACAAGTTCACAATCTATAAAAGTCAAAAAATCTGAGCACTTTAATAGTGTGACTAAAGTTCATTTATATTTACTATGAAGGTGTGAAATGGATTTTTAGTGGCATTGGCTGACTGCAGTTTAACATCAAATTCCTCAAATATATAACCAGAAATAAGTCAGCGACAGAATAAGGCAGGTTTATAACATTACACAGAGAAATCATTCTTGTCACGCTCTGCAGGAAATAATCCATTTGCTGAGTACAAGTGGAAGCTTTGATCTGAGAGGAAATTCCACTGAGAAAGAGGGGGTGTGGTTAGTGCAGTAGAGAAATGCAGTATTTGTTCAGTTGATTGAACTGATTGAACACACCTTGGTAGTTAGCAGTAAATGCTGAACTTGGGTTTGCAAGGCCAAGAATTGAGGGAGAATCCACTTTAAGAAAAAAACTGCCTTCATATCAGCAGATGTTTTCCTGATTCTCAAAGTAGCCACACCCATTTAATCTCTACATTGCAGAAGGAGGCCATTCGGCCCATCAAGCTTGCACTGGCCCCATAAAAGAGCACCCAGAGGAAACACACATAGACACGGGGAGAATGTGCATACTCCACGCAGGCAGTCACCCAAGGTCATATTTGAACCTGGGTGACTGGCGCTGTGCGGCAGTAGTGCTAATCCAGGGATGGAGGGACTGTCATATGAGGACAGATTGACTAGGTTGAGATTGTTCTCGTTGGAGTTCAGAAGAATGAGGGGGAATCTCACGGAGACTTATAAAATTCTAACAGGACTAGAATGGTTGATGCAGGGAAGATGTTACCAATGATGGGTGTGTCCAGAACTAGGGGTCACAGTCTGAGGATTCAGGGTAAACTATTTCGGTCAGAGATAAGGAGACACTCTTCACACAAAGAGTGGTGAGCCTGTGGAATTCATTACGACAGGAAGTAGTTGATGCTAAACCTTTGAACTTTTCAAGAGGCGGCTGGATATGGCACTTGGGGAGAATGGGATCAAAGGCTATGGGGAGAAAGCAGGATTAGGCTATTGAGTTGGATGATCAGCCATGATCGTGATGAATGGCGGAGCAGGCTCGAAGCACCACAGGCCTCCTCCTGCTCCAATCTTCTATATATCTATGTATCTATGAATCACTGTGTCACTGTGCCGCCCGTGTCTCCCACTCCATTTATGGCACCTACTTGGAGCACATTCATAAACGTATTGTCTACCCATCAGATCCACAAAGGAGACTGCTGGAATAAAAGCACAAAATGCTGGATAAACCCAGCAGAACTGGCAGCATCAGAGCTAGCCAATGGAATAATCAATTGATTATAGCATTTACCCCAGTAAAGTGTTCCAAAAAGACTTCTCGGACCAACTCAAAGATTACAAGCACAAAGCCAAACTGCTGGTTCTGTGTAATTCGTCCATCATTCCACGATAGCCAATGCAGGCAAGCCTAGTAAACGGGCAATGTGGCCTCATACATGCAGCCAAAAATTGCCCAGCTTTTAACGCTATACGCAAGGCTTGTGACACCAGAGGACACTGGCAGCGCCAATGCAGAAAGAGAAGGATGGAATGTTCAATGTTACAAGAAACCACAACCAGAGGCCAGACAGGCACAACATTCCAATCAATTAAGTGCTTGTAACAGACCGTTCAAATAAGTATTGAAATGTCTCGTCAAGCTACAGAGTCAGATAATGAGGATAACCAGACCATCAAAAGACAGAATGAGCAGATACCCAGCATGGTGAATATTAAAGAATAGATTGGCATAGTGGCACCAACAGAAGCCTTTGCCACCATCCAGATTATATGCTGTTATGGGCCAGGGTTTAGAGATCCCCAAAGTGTATCATGGAGTTCACCTGACCCACAACTTTTAATAGATTGTGGTATGAGGAGCACTCGGCCCACTCTACAGGTGTGGTACAGCAGAAATGGAAAAGTAGTTTTTAAAACAAAACAATGTTTAGTCTATGAACTCAAGTTAACCTTTTTAAAACCTACAATGAACATCTCAGCAACCATTAATTCAAATACAACCCCCAAAGAATACAACACTAAGTAATTCTTAATAAATTCCCAAACAATATCCAGAAGACAGAAGAAACACCTTTGAAGAAAAGCACATTAGGTTTACATTCACTACTGAGAACATTTATAATTCTGAATTCAACAAATGATCAAGAGATAGTCTTTTGATGGCAGAGAGAACAGCAGCACATCTGCTTGGTCTGGCTTCAGCTCCAACACTGAAAACAAAACTAAAACACACACTGCAACCTGCTCAAAAACGAAAGTAAAAAGCTGACAGACAGCCCCGCTCCACCCACTCTCTGACATCACTGCAGTAGTAAACACCCATTTCTGAAAGGTTCTCTCACTACAGATATTTATATATACACCCATTTATAAACATCCATTTCTTAAAGGCACTCTCACATGACAATGCCCACAGATGCAGGATCTGCAGAACTTATATGCACAACTGGATACCAGTGCAGGTGCAAATATCCTTCCACTTCGCACACTGAAATATTTTGTACCCAGTCGTGGTAATTGATGATTCAGTCAAGCGCTGTGAAACTCACTACGCACAATGTCTCGGAGATTATGTCCCTGGTTTCAATTATGCTCATGCGTCAGTACAAGAATTCACGAGTCACCCCCAGCTGCGTTACGTTGTCATCATCACAGGCCCAGTGATCTCAGGCCTACTGGTATTCAAGCCCCTGTGGTTGGTTACCAACCAGACAATGGTGAAGGTTACAGACCACAAGGTGCACCATTGGAAACATGGTGCTTACACTGGGAGAAGACCACATAACTCCTCAATGGAGTAGACCACCTAACTCTTCAACAGAGAAGACCACCTAACCTTTCAATGGAGATCATCAGCCAACAGTCTACATGACATATTTTGAATATGTACACCCTTTCAAACGTCATTGTACTGTGGAACCAATGCAGCATTACTGTTCAGCAGGCAAGTGAAGATACCGCTACCTAGACATCACTCATTGATACTCCCAAGAGTACAAGATGCATTAATCAAGAAAGGGGGGAAGATGAGAGATGCCCTTGACCGGTATGTGCGTAATGAATTATCCAGCCTGATTGTTGGACAAGACGTTTGAGTTTAACACTGAACTTGTGGCATCTGGAATACAGCAGAAATGATCAGCATTTGGCCCAGAATCATATCAAGTGTGAACACCAAGTGGCATGACAAGATGATGAAATAGATAATAAATCCGAACAATGGGCGAGATTCTCCATTCGGGAGACTGTGGACTGAATTCTCTGCCGTCAGGATTCTCCATTTTGCTGGCAGCCCGGAGGTTTTCCTGATGGTGTGGGGCTGCCCCACAATGGGAAACCCCATTGACTAGCCAGCGAAACGGAGAATCCCGAAGGCAGAGAATTCAGTCCATAGTCTCCCGAACGGAGAATCTCGCCAAATAAATGCATGGTAAGGATTACGAACGATTCCCAAGGGAATCCCGCTATTGGGCTGCCATGTTTAGCGAGCAGCCTGATAGCGAGGTCCTGCGGCTGCCCATCCCCCCTCCGCCCCGCATCACAATTCATCTCCCCACCCACCCCCTTGCATCGCAATTCAGCCCCCCCACCCACAGGTTTTCTGGGTTCCCCTTACCCCAAGCACAGGGGTGACCCGACCGCCCGCATGAGACCCCTAAATAAAGAGACACACCCCATCCCGAGACCCCCTAATTAAAGGGACCCCAGAAAAGAGGAACCTGTCAGGAAGCCCCCGGTAAAGAGTCCCTTATCTGGAAGCATGTTGTAAGATGCAACAACTTTCTGAAAACATATAACATTCTCCAGTCAAGGGGCTGGATTCTCCCCTACCCGGCGGGGCGGGGGGGGGTCCTGGCGGGGTGGAGTGGCGTGAACCACTCTGGCTTCGGGCCGCCACAAAGGTGCGGAGTCCTCACCTTGAGGGGCTAGGCCCGCACCGGAGTGGTTGGCACACTGCTGGCTGGCGGGAAAGGCCTTTGGCACCACACCAGCTGGGGCCTAAGGGGCTTCGCCAGCTGGCGGAAGTCCTTGCATGCGCGGGAGCGTCAGGGGCTGCTGATGTCATCCCCGCGCATGTGCATGGGGGGGGGTCATCTCCACGTCGGCCATCATGGAGGCTGATGCCCGACGCGGAAGGAAAAAAGTGCCCTCACGGCACAGGCCCGCCCGCAGATCGGTGGGCCCCAATCGCGGGCCAGGCCACCGTGGGGGCACCTCCCAGTGCCAGATCGCCCTGCGCCGCCAGTCCCGCCGGTAAGGGAGGTGGCTTGATTCACGCCGGCGGGACAGGTATTACAGCAGTGGGACTTCGCCCCATCGCGTGCCGTAGAATCGCTGGAGGGGGGCCTGCCGATTGGCGCGGCACGATTCCCGCCCCCGCCGAATATCCGGTGCTGGAGAATTTGGCGGCTGGCGTGGTCGGGATTGACGCTGGCCCCCGGCGATTCTCCAACCCGGCGGGGCGTTGGAGAGTACAGCCCAAGATCATTGTGCCTAAATCTGGGCAGATAAGCAAACCACAGACATGTTTCAGAGATTAGTAAATTGAACTTCAATTATTTAAGATATAATAATAATAAACTTTGTTGTCACAAGTAGGCTTACATTAACACTGCAATGATGTTACTGTGAAAAGCCCCTAGTCACCACATTGGCGCATGTTCAGGTACACAGAGGGAGAATTCAGAATATCCAAATTACCAAACAGCACGTCTTTCGGGACTTTCGAGGAAACCAGAGCTCCCGGAGGATACCCATTCAGACTCATTCAGACACGAGGAGAACATGCAGAGTCCGCACAGACAGTGACCCAAGCCAGGAATTTGGACCTGGGACCCTGGCGCTGTGAAGCAACAGTGCTAACCACAGTGTTACCGTAATATAAAGGGAATATGGGGATATTTCAGGAAAATGTTGCTGAGCTGTAATACAGGCGATAATCTAGTTGAAGGCAGAGTAGGTTTAAGGGGCCAAATGGCCTACTCCCGTTCCTATTTCCCATGTTTCTATTTTCTTATAATGGTATATTTAGACATTATTTTCTTTTCTTTCATGTATTAGTTTGATTCTTTCAGGTTAAACCTCTGGTCTAGGAAATGGGGGATGTTGTGATGTGATGTACATGTACCTTTAAGTTGGTGTATCTTAAACTGTTGTCAATCACTACCACTGAGGTAGGATGTGATGTCGTAGCCCCATGACTCTGAACTCAGTCTACAGCAGTAGCATTTTAGGTCAGATGGGAGTATATAGTCTCCCAGTGAACATTGTACATATGAATTTAAGTCACCATAGTCCCTGATGACTATAGGCTGCTTTTCCCCTTTGAGGAAGAGAGCTGACTGGTGGTGATTTTACCTCAGAGGAGGGGTAAGGTTGGGTGCTCAATAAATGTATTCTGGGGCGGCTCGGTGGAGCAGTGGTTAGTTCTGCTGCCTCACGGCATTGAGGATCCGAGTTCGATCCCTGCCCCCGGCTAATTTGGAGTTTGCACATTCTCCCCGATCTGCGTGGGTCTCATCCCACAACCTAAAAATATGTGCAGAGTAAGTGGATTGACCACACTAAAATGCCCCTTAATTATGAAAAAAACGGGGCACTCTAAATTTATAAATAAATAAATAATAAATAAATGTATTCTGAATTTATTGAACTTCGAAATAGGTTAGTTAAAACTTCATTAATTTTATTCTTGTTCTCTTTTAAGACTCTTGCTATGCGTTGTCTGGGCCAGGTGCTTTGTGTGTTAACTTTTATCATAATTCAATATTTTTAAGGTAGAAGTAAATAGATTCTTCATTAGGGGGTAAAAGGTTATTAATCTTATAGAATGGCGGAGTGGAGCCAAGTAGCCTTCTCCTGCTCCTATTCTATAAGATTATATAAGATTATATAAGATTCTATACAGATCCCAATTTTGATTAAGATCCCGGATTAAATCCAACTATTTGCATTTGGTAAAACTGTGAGGAAAGTTGCTGCAGCACAGGAGTGATAACACTGATCAGTAGACAGCTTTTATATTAAAACAAACTTCAATTTGAACACAGAACTACACACATTAGCAACAAAGGAATGGCTTTATAGTTAACAGTTATAATACCTTAACTTGCTTCCTGAAATTTGCTTCTAAATTCCAATTAAGCAACCCATATATTTCAAATACCATTTCTGTATACAGTTAACAATCAGGCTTTACTTGCTGATCTTGGTGCAGAGTCCATGGAAAGAGAAACTTGTTTTTAGGACCAAGCTGAAAACCTTCTGCTTAGCTTAGAGCCTTGGAAGCAAATCCTTTGTCCAGTCAGACCTGGGCCCGCCCATTAACTACACCAGTTGCACTCAAAGCATGCAGCATTCTTTTGGCTCTTGTTACAAGATGTGCCATGATTTGTCTAGCCAGGCTCAAATTGTTACAGCATTGGATTTGCTCTCTCTATCTGCATCCAGGTAAAATGGCTTTAAATATCTGTTAGCAAAACACTGATTATCTCGCTTTTAATCACAGCTTTGGCAGACATATTGGGCGGGATTCTCCACCCCGCCGCGCCGCATTTCTGCCCTGACCGGCCGGTGGGATTCTCCGTTACGCCGGCCGGTCAATGGGGTTTCCCATTGTGGGGCAGCCACACGCCATCGGGAAACCCCCAGGCGCCGGCGTAACGGAGAATCACGCCGGCGGAGAATCCCGGCCACTGTCTGTAAGCATTTAAACTGAGGTTTTAACAACATTACTGAAAAAATACAAACTATAAAGTATGACAGTTTCTAACATTCATCACAATTGTGATCAGAATTATTTGTCGTTTCTTCTCCAAAACTGAAGCCGCGAAAGTGACAGCAATTTGCATTTATATAGCACCTGTAACAGAGTAAACATTTGAAGGCTCTTCGCAGGTGTGTTGTCAAATAAAATTGACACCGAGCATCATACGGAGTTACTTGGACAGCTGACTAAAAGATTGGTCAAACAGACAGATTCCAAGGGCCGTCTTAAAGGAGGACTTGTTGATTCTAGTCTCATCACTAAGCCCATGTGCTTCAGTGATGGGTAATCTAGGCTGGTCAGTGGGCCCCCTTCATCTCAGTGGACCCGCAAGATTTAAAATCAGCATGTTCACGAACTGTGATCCTTGAATAAGATTGAGTGCATTTAATACACGCTGAATATCACCAATCACCCCTGTGCTCACTGGCCTACACTGGCCCTCAGACCAGCACTGCCTCAATTTTACGATCCTTATCCTTTGTTTACAAATTTCCTACAGCCCTACAATCACAGAATTTATAGTACAGAAGGAGGCCATTCAGCCCATCAAGTCTGCACTGGCCTTTGGAAAGAGCATACTACTTAAACCCACGACTCCACTCTTTTCCTGTAAACCCAGTAACCCAACCTAATCTTTAGGACACTAAGGGGAAATTTAACATGGCCAATCCACCTAATCTGCACACCTTTGGACTGTGGAAGGAACCAGGAGCACCCGGAGGAAACACACACAGACACGGGGAGAACATGCAAACTCCACACAGTCACCCAAGGCCGGAATTGAACCAGGATGCCTGGAGCTGTGAGGCAGCAGTGCTTACCATGTGTCACCATGCCGCCCCAACCAATCAAGATATCAGTCTTCCTTCAACTCTGGCCTCTTGCGTAGCCCCAGGTTTACCACTCCATCATTGGTGACGATGCCTTCAGCTACCTGGACCCTAAGCTCTGGAATTCCTGACCTAACCCCCTCCATCTGTAGCCATCTCAGATGGCCACCTGCAAAGGACTATGGGAATTATGGCCAACCCAGGACTCAGACAGACTCAGAGCTTGTGTGTGTATTTGCAACCCAGATAGCTTGACGCAATCGAAACCCCCGCTCGTTTGCATTCTAATGGCCCATTTCCCCAGAACAAAAGGACTGTACTCAGGTAACTGATACAGATGCAGACTAACTGGCGCCACTCCATTTGTTAAGAAAGCCCAAACAGCCAAAGTCAATGGCCACTCAGGACACGCTCAGCCATCAAGGCACCCGCCGATTTATTGGCCAAGAGCGAAGGCAGTAATCGAAGCCTGTCGAATTATTGGGTCCAAAGCTAAGGACCGCCCCAAAGTGTGCGAAATCCCAGAGGAATTAAAAGAGACACAGCCATGTGTTCAGTCTCTCTTGGCCTCGGCCTACGCCTAAAACCAAGTGTAGCATTACGACCAGAAGACAAGTTTAAGACCGACGATCGCTACCAGACGGATGAGCCCAGTAGAAACAAAGCCACTTCTTTTACCCAGCCACGCAAGATCCGAACAAAGGCCTTGTTCATCTGCAAAGAGCCGGTTACCCTGAAGTTAAGTAGAGGTTATTGTAGTTGTTAGGTGTAGTTTAACTTGTAGTGTTTTATGTTGCATGTCGAAGTAATCCTTGTCTGTAAATAAGCTATCTTTGAACTTGAACTGACTAACTGGTTGTTTGGTCATTGATTGATTTCCGGTAAAGTCTTGTGGTGGTATCATTTGATACCTAGCCACTCTGAAAAGCAATATTATCATTAATAATATCTAGTTAATTTGGCAACATTATTGGTGACGCTGGTGGGATAGTATTACACTCATTAAAAAGAGCCGACATTATTCCGGTGTCGATTGGCAACACGCCTCTCTTGTTTCCTTTGAGACATTCCATTAAACTTTTATGACAAAGGTTTTGGTCTAATAATTCCTTTTGTGGCTCAGTGTCAATTTTATGTGTGATTTTATTCCTGTGAAGTTCCTTGGGACGTTTTGCTATGTTAAAGGTGCCGACTAAATGAAAGTTGTTGTTCAGAGATAGGCGGAGAAGCAGAGATTTAGAGAATTTCGGAGCGGAAAAAGACTCCGACATTTCTATAGTGCCTTACATGACTTTGAGGTATTCACGAGGGCTCCCCTTCTCTTGAAATAGTGTCATAGGATGTTTTACATCCATCTGAGAGAACAGACGAGGCCGCTGTTTAACATCTCATCTTAAAGATGCAACAGGGCAGCATTCGCTGTGCATTGGAGTGTCAGCCTGATGTCGGAGACTCTGGAATGGGAGTTGAATCCACAAATTTCTGACTCAGAGATGGGAGTGCTGCCACTGAGTAGATTAGAACCCAGGCATCAACATACATCTTTTGAATCCTCAGGAAATCCCAAACTACTTTGCGGCTAATAAATTATATTTTGAAGTGCAGTTACTGTTATGCAGGCAATACTAAAGTAATTTTCCTCCTCATTCCTGTGTTAAGTTGATGTGAACTAGCTGTTTAATAACTCCACGGTTTCCTTTTCCCCATTTCCTTAAATGGACCATTATTTTCACCCTTTGTTGACCACAGCCATTTGAATCAAATCCCTTTATTGTTCATCGAGATGCTATCAGCTGTTTGTAATGCTTTTCTTGGCTTGTCAAGTTACGACTTGACAAGCTGCTTTTGCTCATCTCGTATGTTTATACCGTCTCCACACAACCTTTTGTGAACATCCTGCTTATCACTGATAGCAGCCTAGATATCTCCACTGAATGATACATGCCTCTTCTCTTTGAGTTGACGTGGAATGAATTTCAAGTCGAACATTTCTTTAAATATTATGCATTTTGCATTGTAGACTTCCTAATCATTTTGTGCTCCAACAAATTAATCTAATATCTTGTTCAGTTTATGGCTCTCTTGTCCTTGTTCCTAACCCTCATAGTCCAGTTCTAATGATATAAGGAGCACTGATTCCTCGAACCTCTTGAATGTCATTACAGAAAGATGAAATCCAGAATCACCATGGGTGGTTGTGTTGTTCAACACACTGAATGAAGAAGCAACTGCACTATTTATACGGTTAATGTAGATAACCACAAGAGATACACATATTTCTAGTTTGTCCTGTGCTTACTAGGTATCTAATAAAAATCCCACATGATTGATGCTCTCGGCCATTCGGGGTGATGTCAGGGAGACCTTTTTCCTGTAGTGGAAATCTGGAACACACTTTCTCAAAAGAGGTCGAGGAATAGCTGAAAATTTCAAACTAGGTTTGATAGATTTTTGCTCGGGAAGACTAGTAAAGGTATTGGAACAGTTGGAGCTGAGATACAGATCAGCCATGATTTAATGAAATGGTGGGACTTGATAAGTGTTTTGCTTAACTCACTTTACAACCCTAAACATAATTAAGACTTTGCCTTTGTTGTTGTTAACAGGTCAAAAGTCAGTGCCTGCCTCTTGGTAACTGACCCAAGAAGTCACCATATAATGCGACTACCACCCAAGCTGCCCGGAATGCATTATAGTGCCGATGAACAGTGCCAGATTCTTTTTGGGAGCAATGCAACCTTTTGCAAAGAGATGGAGGTAAATTTACACAGTGCTCACCTTAACAGCAACGTTATTGTGGTTGGAATTTTATCGTAACTCACACTGGGCAGGATTTTCTGACCGCGTCCACTACTGGAATGGTCCGCTCTCGCTGACTGTCGATGGACTTTCTGCTGGCTCCCTGGCCCCCAAACCCCACGGCAGTTCCCGCCACGACAGAGCTGGAAAATCCCTTCACAGTCCCTTCTCCACCTGTCTCCTGCTTAAAAAAAAATCAGTTGTAAATAAATGGAATGGTAAAGCACCTTAAAAAAGAAGGAAGCTTTACACTGTAACAGCTATTTTTATAAACGGGTTAAAATTACACTTGCTTATGAATGTATCTGTGGAAAAACAGCATCAGTCTCCACACTTCCAAAGAGGATTCACAATTAAACCTCCTAAAACATGTTTTGCACAGCCAATTTGCCTTATGCGCCAGGAGTGAGCTGCGGGGAACCAGTTTGCCAGGTGATCGTTGGGTTCTATTTTTATGAAGCAGCAACTTGCACTTTTAATGCGCATCTCAAGAATTTTTACAGAGGGGGAAGGAGAGGAAATAGATAAAAGGGACAAATGAACCGGCATCTAACCAGAACCAACAATTTGCATTTATATATCACCTGTAATAAAACATCTCAAGGCGTTCACAGTAAAGTTGTGGGACCAAGTTTGAGACCAAGACACAAATGCAATGCGAGGCCAGATAACCTCAAAATGCAAGGCCTTAAGAAGAGACTGGAATGATAAAAGCGAGGGAGAGGAGTGGAGAGCATTCAAGAGGGAATTTCAGAGCTTCAGGCCTCAGCAGCTGAAGGCACGGCTAAAGTTAAAATTGAGAACGGTCAATAGGGCAGAACTGGAGGAGCGCAGAGATCAAAGGTGAGGGTAAGGTTGTGGACCGGGAGGACATTGCAGAGAGTTTGTGATGTGATTTGAAAACCGGACTGATAATTTTAAAATCGAGACATTGTCTGACTAGGAGCCAAGGTAAATCAATGAGCATAGGTGATGGATGAATAGGACTTGGTGCGAGTTAGTGATGGGCAGTATAGTATAAAGGGTCAACAGCTAGAATTCTGATCGCTAACATACATCATCAGTGATATCAAATCACGTGTCACTAGAACTCAGAGAGAATCAGTTCTAGAAGGATCCTCATGCTTATTCATCTCATTATATAATTGCATATAATTAATAAATGCTTCAATGTTCCCAGAGGCCTTGCTTCCAATAGTTTGTGTTAAGCACATAGGGACCATTTATGATAATACTGTGCGGTGGCAGTAATGAACGTTCAGAATAACAAGGATGAAACCAATAGTGGCTGGAAAATGAAAGCCATAAAGCAGCCAGGCAACAACTGCGGCAGGGAATCAGGGAAAAGTGCCATCTTTTGCTGCACTGGTGATAGATGTTTCTGAATGATTAAGGGCTATGTGACAAAGTTAGGTATAATTGCTGATCAGCCATATCTCTATCAATGGTGGGATGGTGCTAAATGGCTACATCCTGTTCCAATGTGCAATTCTCTATCATCAGTTCCACTTGGAGAGTGGATGGATTATATGCAGCCGTGCTGTCGACGAAGAATTCATCTCGTGCTGAGGTCGTCAACAGCCATAAAATTACCCACTGGGTAGGCAAAGGGAGGAAGTGACGTAGGGGTAATAATACTGGGCTAGTAATCCAGAGGACCAGGCTAATGCTGTGGACACCCTGCTTCAAATCTCACCATTAAATTCATCAATAAATCTGGAATAAAAAATTATTTTAATGGTGACCACAAAACCATTGTCGATTGTCGTAAAAATCCATCTGGATCACTAATGTCCTTTAGGGAAGGAAATCTGACGTTCTTATCTGGGTCTGGAGTCACATGTAGGCCAGACCCAGATAAGAACGGCAGATTTCCTTCCCTAAAGGACATTAGTGATCCAGGTGGATTTTTACGACAATCGACAATGGTTTTGTGGTCACCATTAAAATAATGTGGCTGGCTCTTAATGACCTCCGAAATGGCTTAGCAAAACACTCAGTTATATCGAACCATTAAGAAGTGTAAAATGAATTAAACCCAGCGTTGACCAAGGCACCAGAAATGACAAGTGCACATACAGCCTTGTCGACCCTGAAAAGTCCTCCTTACCAACATCTGGGTGCATGTGCCAATATTGGGAGACTGTCCCACAGACTAGTCAGGCAACAACCTGACAGTTATACTCATAGAATCATACCTTACAAACACCAGCATCACTGTCTCACCGACAGAGGTAACAACTCAGTGGTATACAGTCAGGAGGGAGTTGCCCCGGGTGTCTGCAACGTTGACTCTGAATTCCATGAAGTCTCATGGCTTCAGGTCAAACATGGACAAAGAAACCAATGCTGATTACCATGTAATCCACCCTCAGCCAATGAATCAACACTCTTCCATGTTGAGCACTGCTTGGAGGAAGCATTCAGGGTGACAAGGGCACAAAATGCACTATGGGTCAGAGGCATCAGTAACCATCAATAAGAGTGGCTCAGTATAACCACTACTGACCAAGTTGGCTAAGGCCAAATGGACTGGTTCTTAGATATGCGGTGAGGGAGCAAACAAGAGAGAAAATCCTACTTGACCTTGGCCTCACCAATTTATCTGTCACAAATGCATCTTTCCATGACAATGTTGGTAGGAGTTATCACCGTACAGTTCTTGTGGAGCTGAGGTACCATGTTCAAGGGAGACATTGAAGATACCCTCCATTATGTTGTGTTGCACTACCTCTGAGCTGAGTTGGATAGATTTCAAACAGATTTAGCAACTCAAAATTGGGCATCCATGGGGTGCTATGGGCCATCAGCAGAAGAATTATACTTGACCACATTCTGTAACCTCATGGCCCAACATATCCTCCACTCTACTATTGCCACCAATCCCAGAGATCAACCCTGGTTCAATGAAGGGTGCAGGATGGCAGGCCAGGAGCAACACCAGGCCTACCTAAAAGTAGTGAAGCTACAAAACAGGACTACTTTCATGCCAAATAGCATAAGCAAGAGTGATAGACAGAGCGAAGCAATTCCACCACCAACAGATCAGTTCTAAGTTCTGTAGTCCTATCACATACAGTTGTGATGGTGGACAATTAAATAACTCACTGGAGGAAGAGGCTCCACAAATATCCCCATCCTCAGTGGTATTGGATTGGATTGGATTTGTTTATTGTCACGTGTACCGAGGTACAGTGAAAAGTATTTTTCTGTGAGCAGCTCAACAGATCATTAAGTACATGGGAAGAAAAGGGAATAAAATAAAATACATAATAGGGCAACACAAGGTATACAATGTAACTACATAAGCACCGGCATCAGATGAAGCATACAGGGTGTAGTGTTAATGAGGTCAGTCCATAAGAGGGTCATTTAGGAGTCTGGTAACAGTGGCGAAGAAGCTGTTTTTGAGTCTGTTCGTGCGTGTTCTCAGACTTCTGTATCTCCTGGCGATGGAAGAAGTTGGAAGAGTGAGTAAGCCCGCTTTCCCCAGGCAGCGGGAGGTGTAAATGGAGTCAATGGATGGGAGGCAGACAAAAGAAACACCTTTTAACAGAAGCACACAGTGAAAAAGATGAGGTTTAAGTGTTTGCCGCCACTTTCATCCGGAAGTGCTGAGTGGATGATCCATCTCGGCCTCCTCTGGAGATCTCCAGCATCACAAGATGCCAGTTTTCAAACAATTCGATTCACACCATGTGATATCAAAAAAACAGCTGAAGACATTGGATACTACAAAGGCAATGGACCCTGACAAAACTCCAGCAATAGTATTTAAAACATGTTCTTCCAGAACTAACTACACCATTATGTTATGGGCCAGGGTTTAGAGAACTCCAAAGTGTATCATGGAGTTCATCTGACCCACGACTTTTAATAGATTGTGGTATGGGGAGCACTCTACAGATATGGTGCAAACAGAGCTTTACAGTACTTTTAAATTAAAATAATGTTTATTCTATGAACTCAAGTTAACCTTTTTAAAACATACAGTGAACATCTTACCAACCATCAATTCAAGTATAATCCCCAAAGAATACAACACCAACTAATCCTTAATAACTTCCCAAACAACATCCAGAAGACAAAAGAAACACCTTTTAACAGAAGCACATTAGGTTTACATTCACTACGGAGAACATTTATAATTCTGAATTCACCAAATGATCAAGAGATAGTCTTTTCATGGTAGAGAGATCAACAGTGCACCTGCTTTGTCTGGCTTCAGCTCCAACACTGAAAATGAAACTAAAACACGCCCTGCAGCAAACAGCATAAAACGAAAGTAAAAAGCTGACAGACAGCCCAGCTCCACCCACACTCTGACATCACTGATAAACACCCATTTCTTAAAGGTACATTTCTTAAACGCCCATTTCTTAAAGTTACTCTCACATGACACTTAGCTAAGCTGTCCAAGTACAACTACAACACTGGCATCTACTCATCAATGTGGAAAATTGCCCCTGTATGTTCCATTCCCAAAAAAGGAAGACAAATCCTATCTGGCTAATTACTGCTCCATTAGTCTACTCTCGATCAGCAAAGTGATGGAAATGTTTGTTGTCTGTGCAATTTTTAAAAAAAAACTTTTTTCCCCACAATTTGGGCATAGTGGGGAACATGGTGGAGGATTCCCAAGCTTACTATTAGCCCGCTGAACCACATTATGAATGCTCCTTCTATGACCAACAGGTCCTGGCATTGGACTTGAAGCCAGAACTTCTGGTCCAGATGTAGGATGCTACCATTGTTCTGCAATACCTCCTTTCTGACAGTGCAATAAAGTAGCCTTTACTCTGCAATAACCTGTTCACTGATGCTCATTCTGTGCGCCTCCAGGGCAACTGAGCTCCTGACCTCATTACAGCCTTGGTCCAAATATGGACAAAAGAACTGAACTCAAGTGGTGAGGTGAGAGTGACTGTCCTTGACATGAAGGTTGCACTTGACCGAGTGTGGCGGTTTGGGATTTGGAATGCAACATGTCCGATCTGGCTTGCTATAGCCATGTGATTCTGCCATAAGGCAGGCTATGTGGGCTGATATTTCTGCTCAGTTTAATGAAACCACTCCCTGAGATAGACACTGAAGAAGACTGCTTTCTTTTGTGTCCGGAAGTGGCGATAAACAGATTTTTGAATCCTGAAGGTGCTGCAGGGAAGACACTGAGAACCTGGGTACACAAACTCAAATCTGCACAAAAGCTGCTGAAATGAGGACAAAGGAAAAGTACACAATGGCTGCAAGTAAAATACTGGTTATAGAGAACACGCAGCTCAGAAAGGCACGCAGAAAAGTTCAAACCTGCCGAAAGCTATAAAAAAAAGACAAAGGAAAAGCAAAGACAAAAGGAAGGTTATTACATCCTAAAGTTTGCAAGCAAACACTGAGCTCCAATAGACATGAAATGTGATACACAACAAAATTGAAATCTTTTTCACTTACAATGGCAAAACTATGAGATTGCAACGGACTTCATTAACAATCCTGAACTCATGAGTGTAGCTACATTTCTGAAACTGCTTGGAGAGGGACTGCTACAAAGTGTATATAGGGCAGCAGGGTAGCATGGTGGTTAGCATAAATGCTTCACAGCTCCAGGGTCCCAGGTTCGATTCCCGGCTGGGTCACTGTCTGTGTGGAGTCTGCACGTCCTCCCCCTGTGTGCGTGGGTTTCCTCCGGGTGCTCCGGTTTCCTCCCACAGTCCAAAGATGTGCGGGTTAGGTGGATTGGCCATGCTAAATTGCCCGTAGTGTCCTAATAAAAGTAAGGTTAAGGGGGGGGGTTGTTGGGTTACGGGTATAGGGTGGATACGTGGGTTTGAGTAGGGTGATCATGGCTCGGCACAACATTGAGGGCCGAAGGGCCTGTTCTGTGCTGTACTGTTCTATGTATACAACCCAAAATCTAACCGACGAACAAAGGAAAAAAGACGACAAAGGTTTTGAAAGCCTTGAACGAATACTTTGACCTAGATGAAAGGGCAGCTTAAGATGGCATCTGGAGTAACATTCCTAAGGAGATGAGAGGAGAGATGCTGAATCGCATCCATGCAAGCCATTAAGGAATTGAATCGACTCTGCGCAAGACACGAGAAGTGCTCTAATAGCCAAACATGAGCACTGAAATTACGTCTGTGCTAGATTTGCTTGATTTCTTGACGATTCCTTTGGGGATTTTCACTGCCACCTCAGCCTTTTCTTTTGACTGGGGTTAATGCCGAAATGATGTATAGTGCTAAATTTCCCAATACTTTGTGAATCAGCTGAATTATTCACTTGGGCTTGCCATGCATCACAATGTAGGACAGTGGTTTACACTGCTGCCTCACAGTGCCAGGGGCCTGGGTTCAATTCCAGTCTTGGGTGATCATCTGTGTGGAGTTTGCACTTTCTCCCTGTGTCTGCGTGGGTTTCCCCCGGGTGCTATGCTTTCCTCTCACTGAGACAGACACTGAAGAAGACTGATGCCCTTATACAGTGCCATCAAGGAGATCTAGCAAAACTGAAGTCCATGGGAAGCAGAGGAGTGGGGGGAGCTCTCCACTGGTTGGAGTCATATCTAACACAAAGGAAGATGGTTGTGGTTGGTGGAAGTCAAATCATCTCAGTCTTGGGGTGAGTTCCTCAGGGTAGTGCCCTAGGCCCAACCAATATCAGCAGTTTCATCAACGACCTTCCTTCGATTCCAAGGTCAGAAGTGGGGATGTTCACTGATGATTGCACAATGTTCAGCACCATTCGCGGCTCCTCGGATACCGAAGCGGTCCGTGTCCAAACAGCAGCAAGTCCTGGACAATATTCAAGCTTGGACTTAGAAGTGGCAACTGACATTTATGCAACAATGACTATCTCCAATGAGATTCTAACCTTCTTTCCATGATATTGGATGGCATTACCATTGCTAAATCCTGCACTGTCAAATTCCTGGGGGTTACTGTTGTCCAGAAAGTGAACTGGATATCAACACTTTGGTTACAAGATATGGTAAGGGGATGGAATTTCTGCAGGGAATAACTCACCACCTGTTCCCCCAGAACCTGTCCACGATCCCTGTACACCAGGAGTGTGATGAAACACTCTTACTTGCCTGGATGAGTGGTGTTCCAACACTCAAGGAGCTCGGCACTATCCAGGAAAAAGCACCCCATTTAATTAGCACCATTTCCACCACCTTCATGTTTATTTCATCCACCACTGGTGCACAGTGGCAGCAATGTGCACCATCTACAGAAATGCACTGCCTTCACAAAGGCTCCTTCAACATCGCGTTCCAAGACTGTGACCTCGACCATCTAGAAGGATGAGCAGCACATGGGAACACCATCACCCGCAAGTTCTCCTCCAGGCTTACCATCATCCTAACATGGAAATATACCACCATTCCTTCAGGTTCATTGGGAAAATTCTGTAACTCCCTCCCTAACAGCACTGTAGGTGTAACTGCACTAAGTGGACGGCAGTGGCTCATGGTGGGGGCTCAACACCACCTTCTTGATGGTCATTAGGGATAGGCAATAACCGCAGGCCTAGCCAGGGGCACCTATCATGTGAATGAGTCGAAAGTACAGCAATAATTTGGAAAATCTGACTGGGGCACGGATTTCCATGTGTAGCTGGGGAAATTCCTTCGCTACCAGAAAAATTCGTGGACTCTGGGAATGGGAGTGGCAAGCCTGGAACTGGCTGTTGTTTACCATTTGTAAATGGCCCTTATGTTTCGATACTTTAGATACACCTCCTGCCTGCCTCACCACATCATCATGACTTTTCTCTCCCACCCCATGGAAAATATGTTCGTGCTCTAGCAGAAACCTGTGACTATTGACTGACTGCTGATGCTTGATATTCCAGGATTGCTGCGACCCTGCAATGGATTGGCAGGTCAGGAGATGATCCCAAAAGGCTGATGTTGTCAGCTGAGCTCCGCTCACTTTTGGACAGGCACAGACCATATTCCCTCTGGGTTACAGCAGCAGGCTTTGGTACGACTGTCCAATTTATTGCTGGCTTCACGAACGTTCGTTGATAAATGCAAACCACGAACGCCTGCACCATAGCATTGCCAGACAGCAAACACCACGTAAACCGCTACGTTTTCAGCGAACTAAAGTCTAGAAACACATGTGCCACAGTGGCAGCCGAAGAGATCTATAAAATAGGGGCTTTGTTCTTGCCTGAGTTTCTTGAAGCTTTGACCTTACTCATGTCGAGCTTTTTCTGTGAACATATGGAACTGATTAGGGAACATGAAAGAAAGAATGAAGAGCAGATGGAGCCTGAGACCAGTTTTTCCAAACCTGCCCTTTTCTGTGCTCTACCGGTGAGGTGGGGGAGGGGGGGAAAACTCAGCTTCTGCAGATCATTTCTTGCTTGGAAAAATATAGTGGCTGCTGGTTGAAAATTAGTGGATGGTGGAGGCCTCATGGACATCCCATTGAGGCCTAAGGTGTGATTGATGTACATTTTAGGCAATCTATCCTCTTATTCCATTCCTTCCATCCCTCAGTCTATCTGGCCACTGTCTTCTGCACCCTTTCAATAGCTGCAGTCTCCTTTATTGGAATGTGGTGACCGACCACAACTAGACACAGTATTCTTGGTATCGGGATTACTTCATTCATTTAACACAAAATTGACCTTCCAACAGATCCCAGCATCAATAGCTGATTTGCTGTACTCACTGCCAGATAACAGATAAGAAGTGACAGATAATAATCTTTATTAGTGTCACAAGTAGACTTACATTAGCACTGCAATGGAGTTACTGTGAAAAGCCCCTCATCGCCACATTACGGCGCCTGTTCGGGTACACAGCGGGATAATTCCGAAAGTCCAGTTCACCTAACAAGCACATCTTTTGGGACTTGTGGGAGGAAACCGGAACACCCGGAGGAAACCCACGTAGACACAGGGAGAACGTATAGACTCCACACAGACAGTGACCCAAGCAGGATTCGAACCTGGGACCTTGGAGCTGTGAAGCCATAGTGCTACCCACTATGCTATCCTGCTGCCACTGAGCGAAGACTTCAATTTATTCTCAACCGGGACCTCAGATCACTTTCATGTTCTATGCACATTGATTTCTTTCAGTCATTTCCTGGATTTTTTTGTTACTTGTGTGAAGATTTTTGCATTTCACTCCGTTAAATTATGACTGCCACCTGTCTGTGAGTGATCCTCTGGAAACTGTACTGAAGGGCCCCACTGGACCTGTTGAGGCAGTGGAAGTGCATCTTCAATATGCCAATGCACCGCTCTATAATTGACCAGGTGGCACTGTGTGCCTCATTATACTGAACTCTCCATCAGTCTCAGGCCTTTGATTTGGGATCATCAGCCAAGACCAAGTGGCCCCTCTGGCCTCCTGGTGCTGGGTCCTCCCTGCATTTGGCATCTCTTAACCGCTAGAGTCTGTCCTCCTCCAGTGCTGTGATAAGTATAATAGCCAATTCCACTGGCTCCATCCCGACAAATATCGGTGCGCTGGGAGAGGAGGGAAAGACAGTCAGGTTGGTGTTGCATCTCGTTACCTTCAAACCCTCCCAACACCCCTTGTCATCCTGGTCTTGGGAGCTGTCAATGCTACACCGCCTTCGGCAGCCAGTACTCACTCATCTGCTGTCCATCCAAAATCATCACTTGATCAGCCACGGTCACTGCCATCGCCCCTTCAGGGCCGCATATGGGCTCCGGTCTGGTTGTTCCCTGCCTTGATATCAACAGCATAGGAGTTTTAGGCAGCATGTTTCCAGGAGAGGTGTGTGCTATCAGCTGCTTTCCCTCACTTTGCCTCCCAATGCCCAGCACCCAACCTTTATTCTCGACACATGAGTTTTCCAACCTCTCCTTGACTTTTTGACAGTGGCCAGCTGACTTTGGTGAGGCTTGAATGATGATGGCCTATTAGTTAGATGAGCCCCCTGACCCGGCCTGATCATCACCCTTTTGCCTTCTCTCCTTCTGTGTCATCACTCCCTCCCCCCCTCCTTCAGGGTTTCGAGCCCCACTCCCCCAGTCAGGCTATACCCCCAGGCCACTGGCAAATGATATATGTGCACTTATTCTCACTTCTTTGTCACAAAGGCTGAAGATTTATTTGTGGCAGTGAAAAGGTTTTAAAACAGAAAGCCTTCCTCAAGAATCACTCAGGGCAGTCAGCAGCTGGGAAAACAGAAAGCCTTTTTCATTCATATAGAGCAAAACAAATTACTGCGGATGCTGGAATCTGAAACAAAAACAGAAAATGCTGGAAAATTTCAGCAGGTCTGACAGCATCTGTGGAGATAGAATTGAGCTAACGTTTCGAGCCTAGATGACTCTTTATCAAAGCTTTGTCTTTAAGATTTGACAGAGTCATTCAGATTCGAAAAGTTGGGCATGATTTAACCCAGAAAGAGTCCAGTTCTGGGCGCGAATAGCGGGGTGTTTCTCAGAGCCTGCAGCGCCGAGAATGACCCCGCTATCAAACGGGCTTGCTGGGTGGCAGCGGGGGATGACAGGGTATCACCCTGCCTAGAACCCGACCACCAGGGGCCGCCGATCACCTGGGAGACCACACCCAAGTACTGTTCGGCCTTGACCACATTTGTGGAAACTAGTGCCATGTCGAGGTCTGTCAGGCTCGGGTATCGGTTCCCGGCTTTGGGATATTCCAGTGCAGACATTTAAGTGAAGCTTACAGCTCTCTTAAATATGCAAATCTGGATCCAGCCCAGTGAGGGCGAGATTCAGATCGCAACGTCTCTCAAGATCTAATGAGATCTTGTGAGGCATCTCGAGTGTCGTAAATAGCGGAGTTGGGCACGATGAGGCCATACGATCGCGCCCATTTGCTCCGTTCTCTCTCCACAGATGCTGTCACACCTGCTGAGATAGTCCAGCATTTTCTGTTTTGTACCTTTTCATTTATTCTGGGCTGTGAAGGGCTTTTGAGAGCAATGCACTGCATACTTTAGGACAACAGACACCAATCGCGACCCCATCCTGGGCTGACCCCCCAAACCCCCACCCCCCAAACACCCAGCACCCTTTAACCACCCTCCCATCTGCAGCTGGCCAGCGGATACTTTTTAAATGAAAAATGAAAATCGCTTATTGTCACGAGTAGGCTTCAATGAAGTTGCTGTGAAAAGCCCCTAGTCGCCACATTCCGGCGCCTGTCCGGGGAGGCTGGTACGGGAATCGAACCGTGCTGCTGGCCTGCTTGGTCTGATTTAAAAGCCAGCGATTTAGCCTGGTGAGCTAAACCAGCCTCGCCCAAGAGTTTGCAGCCATTATGGGATTTGCGCCCACAGCGAACGGGCCTGAAACATTGCAGCTGCTGTCTTTCGGATCAGAGATTAAACTGAGGCTTGACGTCCCTTTTGGATTGTGGGGGGTGAGACCCACGCAGACACGGGGAGAATGTGCAAACTCCACACAAATGGTGACCCGGGGCCGGGATCGAACCCGGGACCTCGGCGCCATGAGGCAGCAGTGCTAACCGCTGCGCCACCGTGCTGCCCTCGTGGCATCATTTTCAAGACGATCATGTGAGTTCTCCCCAACATTCTGATCAGTATTTATTCCTCAACCAACATCCCACACACAGATTGTCTAGTCATTATCACATTGATATTGCAGGATTTTGCTCTGTGGTTCCTGTGTTTCCCACATTATAACAGTGGCCACGTTTTTTTAAAAGTTCGCCATTGGCTGTAAAGGACTTTTACACCCTGCTGGTTGTGAATGACATCATATAAATTAGAGATGGCCTTTCTTTAATTGGTGAGCAGGGGTGAAAGTTGTGTTGGCCTGAATGGATTGGTATCATCATGCTGCACTAGGGAAGAGTGCGGACATGAGGCAGGGTAGGGAATGGTTGGACCTGAAGCAGAATGGGGAGTGACGTTTATCAGTGATTGTATTGATTCAAGTGGATTGAGAGTGCTGGTGTCCAAAGTGACCAAGGAAGAATGGACCTTATCTTGCCTTCTGTGCGCTCAAGCATTGTAAATGAAAAAGGATTTGGATTTCTGCTGCACCTGTTATCTACCCCAAGGCATCCCAAAGTGCTTTGAACCAATTAAGTACTTTTTAAAGTACAGGCACTGTTGTAATGTAGGAAACACAGCAGCTAATTCATGTCCAGCAAGGTGCCACAAAAAGCAATAAGTTGAGTAATGTTGGTAGAGAGCTGAATATTGGCCAGGCCACCAGGATTATTCTCCTGCTCTTGTTTGACTGGTGCCTTGGGAACTTTAACATCGACCTTGGGGTAAGATACTGCCTCGGTTTAAAGTTTCGTCCAAAATCTTGTACTAAATTGTCCCATAAGTGTATGAAAAACAGATTACGCACATGGAAACCAGTGCAGGAAACACACACACTCTACGGAAACACACAGAGGCTGCAGCTGTTGCCAATCTCTTCTCTGAATGAATGGACACTAATAGGCTGCTTGAGAAGCAATTCAAATATGACTTTGTTCAGATAGTATATTGAGAGGAAAATTACATGGCCATGTGTTGGGATGGATGCTGGACAAGCATGGAACAAGCCCTGAGGTCTGCTGTCTGGAGATTTAACAGGCCTTTATTGAGAAGTAGCAAGTGATGATTAATCTTTTATAGAAGGCATAATTACTTTCTGACATTAGTCCGGAACTTCTCCTTTTTCCAAGTGTGTACATCCTTCTGCCCTATGTTTGCTGTGCTGTCTGATCCACCTCCACAAAGGTGGCCTCTTTGCCCCCATTGAAGGGGAAACAATCTGTATGTGCCTGTCCTTTGCTATATAACTAAGTGCTTAGACTTAAGGGAACCTGCCTCATCGTGTCTCTTTGAACCACTCACAAAGTCTCGGTGCCCATAACAAAGTGCTCAGGGATTGGCATGTCCAGTGCTTGAGACAGCCCCATTACAATGACCACAGACCTCTCTGCAGTCAAGAATAAATTAGAGGACGGAAGATCTCCAACACCTTTCCAGGATAGTGGGTGTGTGGAAATTGGCCTAGGCTGGTGGGGTTAGGATGGGAAAGGTGTCAGGGACAGACAACTGCAACAGGTGATAGCTTTGAAGTTACCTGGGAATGAGGTTGGAGTGTGATCTCAATGCCTCCCACCCCATTTATCTTTGATGTCAATCTCAGATTAAGTGATGGAATGCACCTCTGTATAATAGAAATTTGTAGTTTTATTTCGAGCAGTTGAAGGAACTGTTCCATATTTAAATGAGGTGGTAATAATATACTGCAAAGTCATCTTGCTTTTATTTGTTTGATTTTAGTTTTGCCGTTGACAGCTGCACCAACATCAGCTACTATTTTTTTGCTTTGTCCAATGCAAAGAGCTCACCAATCAGAACATCCTGCCATTGGGAACATGGCTGTGTAAGGGGGTGGGGGAGTGAATATTAACTCCACAAAAAGGGTAGATTGTGGGTCAGGTGGGTTATTAAATTTTAAACCAATCACCAGACTGCCCACTTAATTAAACAGGAGTGGCATAGTAGTTAGCACTGTTGCTTCACAGCTCCAGGGACCACGCTAAATTGCCCTTTAGTGTCCAAATGTTGGGGGGAGGGGTTTACTGGGTTACGGGGACAGGGTGGAGGTGTGGGCTTAAGTAGGGTGCTCTTTCAAGGGCCGGTATAGACTCGATAGGCCAAATGGTCTCCTTCTGCACTGTAAATTCTATGTTTCTGTGAGCAGAACAAAGGCCAGGCACCCAATCCACTCCCTGGAGGCGGGTTGGAAATGTGAACATTTTAATGGGCTTGACAACTTCTGATTGAACCCGTTTTCCTGAAGGGAGAGCTGCAACAGCTGCCAAGGCACTCACCGTTACCTTGCCCCTGTGCTTCAAGGTGACGGTGAGTGCCTTGACAGCTCTACCTGTGGGTTGAGGAGGAGCAGGAATATTCCTACTTTTGCATTTTGCCTTGGATTAAATTCTCATCCCTACTCCCATCGGATCCCTTGTGTTTGGAATAAGTCAGTCCCTCTCTTCAGGGTCAGGGGTTTGGACGTTCTCTCGCTAAGAGCTGCAGCCTTCTTACGTGTGGCTGCGGCCTGCTCTGGATGTCTGCCCCTGTTGAAAGTCCAGGCTGTCTACTGAGTGGGTATTTTGGCAGAAAAACAAATGTACGCTCTGGAGTCAAAACTCTACATCATCATGTAAAGTAATGAAATCCAGATTTCCTGCCCTTGGCTGACCTCTTTGGCCCTTTAACAATTGCTTTTAAATGCTAGAGCAGTGGGTCATTTTCTATCTCCCAGCCAGTCAGAGTCTGTAACTTTCAGGAGCCCACTTACCATAAATAATTGAAGCTAACGGAAAAATACATTGATGGTGGAATTCCTGGGATTTTCACATTCTCCCAGATGTTCTCAAGATAACACTGCAGGAGTTCCTCAAGGTAGTGTCCTTGGCCCAAACATCTTCAGCTCCTTCTTCAATGACCTGCCCTCCAACAGAAGCTCAGCAATGGGGATATTTACTGATGGTAGCACAGAGTTCCCGACCATTTACCTTCTTCAGGTATTGAAGGAGTTTGTGCCCACTAGCATAAATTCCTTTCAACATTTAAGCTTGACCTGATAAATGGCAAGTCACATTCACGCCTCACAAGTGCTAGGCACTAACCATCTCTAACAAGAGAGAATCTAACCATCTGCCCATGATATTCAATGTCATTGCCATCACTGGATCCCCCATTATGAACATCCTGGGGAATTACCATTGACCAGGAATTGAACTGGACTAGCCATATAAATACTGTGGCCACAAGAGCAGATCAGAGGCTAGGAATCCTGTAGTGAGTAACTCACCTCCTTACTCCCCAAAGCCTGTCCATCATCTACAAAGCACAAGTCAGGAGTGTTATGGAATAGTCCCCACGTGTCTGATGAATGAATCTCCAACAACATCCGAGAAGCTTGACATTGTTCAAGACAAAGCAGCCCACTTGATGCACCCCATCCACCACCTTCGACAATTACCCCACCTCCAGAGGAACACAGTGGCAAATGTGTGCACCATCGACAAGATGCTCTGCAGCAACTCACCAAGACTCCTTCAACAGCACATTCCAAACCCATGCCCTCAGCAGATGCATGGGAACACCACTCACTACAAATTAGTCTCCAAACCATGCACATTCCTGACTTGCAAATATATCGGTGTTCCTTCGCTATCGTGAGGTAAAAATCCTGGAACTCCGTCCCTAACAGTACTGTGGCTGTAACTACACAACATTGACTGTAGCAGCTGTTGAAGGTGGCTCAACAACTTCTCAAGGGATGGGGAATAAATTCTGGCCTCGCCAGTGAAGCCCTCATCCTGGGACCAATTCTGTTGGCTTTTTCAAGTTCCTCTTCCACAAATTTTTTAATTGATGAAATTAATACGAGACTTTTCACAGAGCGGATGAGTCAGAAGAGGAAAAATCCGCAGACTCCGAAAACAGGAATGTTTGTGGAGGGGAAATTATTTGGCCCGGATCAATGGATGGGGAGGGGGTTATGGTTATCCCTGAGTTAGGAGAGGGGCGGGGAGAAACTAGTTAAGTTGAACAGTCCAATGAGAGCAACAGTTATTTATCTTCATCGACCAAAGAAAAGGTGAAAGATTTATACAGTCTGAAGAGAAACCAGAGTGTACGAAATATGATAATGATAATATGTGCCTAAATTAAGTCAGTTGCAAAAAGAGGGAAAATAGAATAGTTAAACCACCTGCGTCAAATGTATTTTCTATTAGAAACTCTGGGTTGTCCAGTCATAACCTCAGTGCCGAATGCCTCATTTAGGTGATGATTCCCCATTGCCTTGACACAGCTCCTTCTTCAGTAGCTCGTATCTCTTTGCCTTATCAAAGTTGGTGTCTTAGATAATGATATATTTATATACACCCTGAGTGCAGTGTATGCAATAATGATACAGTATCACCACCATTAGACCTTCATTGCAGCGACTCTTTCATGTAATTGTAATTGAAAATCATATACCTGCCCCTTCACACCAGGCTCCCATGCCACCTGATGTCGAGTGTTTACTTAGACAAATGCGCATGTTACCAAATCAGAGTATTAAATGGTTAATATATTGTAGAAAAACCTTGTTCCCTCCTCTTCCCCCCCCCCCCCCCCCCCCCCCCCCCCCATCCCCAGCATCAACATCTGGACTCTGAGAGTCATAATGTACCATTTAATGATGTCATGTGGAGTTAATTCATTCTCGGTTGTAGTCTGTTTCCGTTGTGCTTTAAACAAGAGGGGAAAAAAAACCCAAAACACCTAAAACAATATTGCTGCTTAGGTTCGAAATGAACAGATGAAATTTCAAGGGGAAAGGCTGGTGTTTACATCAACGCTGCTGTTTATGGAGCTGGCCTCTATAATTAACTCATGTCTTTAATGCCTATCGAGTGTGCAGCTGTATCTCTGAGAGAATAGATTTGATGAACTCTATTTGCTGTTTTCACAACCAAAGATTTAGATACCAATATATTTTTAAATATAAACTTGCTTGTCACTTTTTGCGCAACCGATTATATTGGTACTTAGTCCAGTACCGTCCGAATATATAAATGCATTATCATGTTTTCTGTATAATTTGCTTTTCTCTCCACTATATTTCTGATGATGTTTTCCAGTTGTTCTCCACTGCTACCAGTCTGTTAATGACAGGTAGTTTAATAGCTCACTGGGTTTTCAAGCTAACGGGTGGGGATGTTGTTTGAAAGCTTCAGGTGCCAAATTCCTCTCGCTGCTGTTTTAAAGAAGCTATTAACCCATTTCAAATAAATATTTAAACAAGCTACTCCCAGATGGAAATATCCTCCCTGCGGCGATACCCTGGCCAGCTTTGGTATTTTCCACTCCTTGAAAATGAGCACAGGCAGGCACCATGATCTGCTAAATTGCGCAGAATCCACTGAATTTGAGCTGTTGTGTATATATGCCGATCAGGTTTACAACAGATAGGGTTGGAAGGAGGCCACTCAGCCCCTCAAATCTGTCCCACATACAATAAGAGTATGGTTGTTCTGTATCTTCTGTTTACTCGCCTTGGTTCTATAACCTTCAGTGCCCTTCCCAAACTAAAGTCTATCAATCCCATCCTGATCATTTCAAGTGACTCCCCAGCCCAAATAGCTTATTGGGAGAGAAAACATTTCTTATTTCAATACGCCCAAAGAGACGTCATTTGAAAATTGAAACCATTTTTGCATTGATTTTATCCCATTATAATCAACTAATGATCATGCTAATGGTTTGATGCTGTAGCAAGTGATTTTATGATACCTGGAGGTGCTCTGACACTACTAGACAGCACTTACTCACTTTAAATGTCCAGTACAGAGGGCAGATGGGCTGTATCATGCCTCAGCTCAAAGACAGCATTTCCAACAGTGCAGAGCTCCCTCAGTACTGCACGAGTGTGTCAGCTTACATTTTTGTCATCCAGCCTTTGGCGTGGAAATTAAACCCACAACCTTCAGAGACGAGAGCTGGACTACCCACAAACCCATGGTTGGTATAAGTATCCGTGCATTTTCAAAAAGACACTCCACGTGGCATTCCATTGTCCTTTATTTGAGTTATCTGGTTGACATAGGGTGTGGGGTAAGATGAAAGTTGCTATGAGCTGTGTCTCCATCAAAATAACTAGGTTGAATTGGTGAGAAACCAGCTCCAGGTTATGAGCAGATGAATTAATTGAGCTATTTAAAGTGGTTTCCAGATTGTGTATGCCACATATGTATTGCAGTGAATATTGGCTCTCTATTCTGTATATATTGTAACGACAAAAGCAACTTTCTGCCTTTTTGATGAAATGATTATGGGGCATCTCCCCTGTCATTATACTGGAATGTATAACTTACTGCACAATGATCATTAAACATAACATGAGACATAAGCTGTTGACAGTTTTACAACATGGAGTGGTTACTGGAACTCGTCCTAGTTAATAACTTTTTTACCATCTGTGCGCCCAGTGCCTCAGACAATCTGGCCCTTGTATAAGAGGTGTGTACTCCATCTGAAGACCCACAGCAGTTGAAAGCCAATACCTTGAGACCAAATTCCTTTTGAGTTCCAGGTCAAACCCTTCAAGGTTCCCTTTGAAGCACAGTATATCTTTGCCTGACATAGAGGTGCTTCATTTTCTAAGAGGCAAAACTCTTCCTGGATATCATTAATATCATTCACGAAACAAGGCCGTTGCTTTGAAGTAATTAATTAATCTTCATCTCTCACTTCAAGGAGGCTTTTCTGTATTTCCTTCAGTTTGGCACACGGGTTTGGCAGTTCCTTTAAATAATGAACAGTGTGGATCTGGTTTGTGTTAAAGGTGTTTGTCATTGTTTATGTTACAGCTGTCACACTCTAATGAGCATAATTACACCGACCATTTGTGTGCTGTGCTTATGTTTTTCCAACAGTTGAACAATGCACCCAAGCTCTCATTTTCCCACTGCGATGAAAAATATTAAAAAAACATTTGCAGTGAGACTGTTACGTTCCTGATGGCTGCAGGTGCCGAGCAACACGTTGGTTTGTTGCAAACTGTCGAGGGTTATTTACCACTGAACTCAGAACAAATTAACAATAGCTCTTGTATGCCAAACCTGCATTAGTTGCCATTTCAACATTTTCCAAGGAAGAGCATCAAAGCAGATCATCTGGTCATTATCATATTACTGTTCATAGGACCTTGGTGCGCTCAATCTGACTGCCACGTTTCCTACAGTGACTACACTTTAAAAGCGCTGCATTGGCCGTGTAGCATTTCAAAACATCTGAAGTCATGAAAACAATATAAATGTAAGTTTTTATTTTAGTGTTGAGGGGACTGCAAGGGGAGTCAGTGGAAATAGAGTGGATGAGGCTCCAATCCCCTAACCCTGTTGCAGCTCACTGAATTAAGGCCCAACCGACTAATAGAACGGAAGAAGGGTGAAAAGAGGACCTGGAGATAGTAATCATCATCTTGAAAAGTGAGTGAAAAGACGACCCGGAGAGAGGAACCAATATCTAGAAGAGTGAGTGAAAAAAGGACCTGGAGTCCGTAACCTCCAGTTAGAACAGTGAGAGAAAAGACGACCCAGAGACAGTAACCTCCATCTCGAAGTGATGTGGAGATGCTGCCGTTGGACTGGGGTGAGCACAGTAAGAAGTCTTACTACACCAGGTTAAAGTCCAACAGGTTTGTTTTGAATCACTAGCTTTCGGAGCACTGCTCCTTCCTTCAGCTGAGGAAGGAGCAGTGCTCCAAAAGCTAGTGATTTGAAACAAACTTGTTGGACTTTAACCTGGTGTTGTAAGACTTCTTACCATCTAGAAGAGTGGATGAAAAGAGGAACTGCTGACAGTAACCACCACCCAGAAGAGTGGGAGAAAAGAGAATTCTCCGTGTCCCCTTTTCACCACTCCTCGAGGTGGTGGTTACTGTCACCAGGTTGCCTTCACTCACTCTTCCGTTGTATTCGTTAGTTTTGTATTAATTCAGTGAGCTACAGCGGGGTTAGAAGATTGGAGCCTAATTCGGTCATTTCCACTGACTGTTGGGAGTGTCACCGAGCGATCAACCATGACATTGCCGATCATGGGAGAAGTACCCCACGATCGTGACCGTCTTTTAAGAATACCAGCCGCGACCGGCTTTTGGAACGATACTGTCTTTAGGCCGAATGCGGCGGCAGTGAGCAGGTCACGCGCCTGGCTTGTACACTTATGTCACGCAACCTGTGAGTCTGCTTGTGCGTGAAATCATGCACATTCCTCCATTTTTTTAGCTGCAAGCAACCAAGGCAACAGGACTGGGAAGAACGGAAAATGGATTGTTTTAAACAAAGAAACATTGAAATCAGGGAGAAAGCAGTCTTAAGATGATTTCTTGAGGTATGGCTTTGTTAATTGTGCCAATGCAATTCAGAATGCAAAGCTCATGTGTGTTATAAGCAGGGAAGTACTGACAAATGATAGTTTAAAACCCTCAAAATGCCAAGGCATTTGATTTATTTATTGTCACATGCACTGAGGTTCAGTGAAAAATATTGTTCTGTGTACAGTCCAGACAGAATGCTCCATACATGAATACATAGAACATACTGTAAATACACAATGTAAATACATAAACATAAGACATCGGGTGCAGCATGCAGAATATAGTGCTACAACTGTAGAGAAGATGCGTAGAAAGATCAGTTCAGTCCATAAGAAGGCCATTCAGGAGTCTGGTAACAGCGGGGAAGAAGTTGTTTTTGAATCTATTGGTGAGTGTTCTCAAACATTTGTATCTTCTGCTGATGGAAGAGTTTGGAAGAAAGAAAACCAGAGTGGGAGGGGTCTTGGATTATGCTGCCCGCTTGCCCAAGGCAGGGGGAGGTGCAGCCAGAGTCAATGGATGGGAGACGGGTCCACGTGATGGACTGGGCTGTGTTCACAACTCTCTGTAGTTTCTTTCGGTCTTGGACTGCGTAGTTTCCATACCAAGCTGTGATGCAGCCAGATCGGATGCTTTCTATGCAACATCTGTAAAAATTGGTAAGAGTCAATGTGGACACACCAAATTTCCTTAGTTTCCTGAGGAAGTCGAGGCACTGTTGTACTTTCTTGGTCGTAGCTTCGACATGGGTGGACCAGGACTGATTGTTGGTTATTTTTACACTTATATACTTGAAGCTGTCAACTTCAGCACTATTGATACAGACGGGGAATGTACGACACTGCTTCCTGAAGTCGATGACCAGCTCCTTAGTTTTTCTGACATTGAGGGAGAGATTGTTGTCGTTGCTCCATGTCACTAGGTTCTCTATCTCCCTCCTGTACTCTGACTCATCTTGGTTTGAGATCCGACCCACTACGATCATGTCATCAGCAAACTTGTAGATGGAGTTGTAGCTGAATTTTGCCACAGTTGTGTGTGTATAGGGAATATAGTAGGGGGCTATGTACGCAGCCTCGAGGGGCCCCAGTATTGAGGACTATCATGGAGGAGGTGTTGTTGTTTATCCTTGCTGATTGTGGTCTGTGGGCAGGAAGTCGAGGATCCAGTTGCAGAGGGAGGAGCCGAGTCCGAGGTTTTGGAGTTTGGATATGAACTTGGCTGGGATTATGGTGTTGAAGGCGAGGGGTGGCATGGTGACGCAGTGGTTAGCACTGGTGTCTCATGGCACTGAGGACCTGGGTTCGATCCCGGCCCTGGGGCACTGTCCATGTGGAGTTTGTACATTCTCCCCATGTCTGGGTGGGCCTCACCCCCACAACCCTAAAAGATGTGCAATATAGGCCATGCTAAATTGCCTCCTAATTGGAAAAAAAAATAACTAAAAAAATAAATAAATGGTGTTGAAGGCGGAGGTAGTCAATGAACAGGAGTGTGACATAGGTATCCTTGTTGTCGACATGCTCCAGGGATGAGTGTAGGGCAAGGGAGATTGCATCTGCTGTGGACTGGTTGTGGCGGTAGACAAATTGCTTTCAATCAATGCAACCTGGAAGGTTTGAGTTGATGTTTCTCATGACTAACCTCTCGAAGCTCATCACAATAATAGCTGTCAGAGCCATCGGGTGGTAGTTGTTGAGGTGTGTTTCCTGCTTCTTCTTTGGCACTGGTATATTGAAGACTAAGCATGGCTGGTTTGAGGACAAACTTATTCACTTTTTTCCAAGGGTGCAGCGCAAGCTTAAATCATCAGCTGAAGCAGAAATGCAGAATTGAATGACAAAGCAAGTGAGATCGTGAGGACCAAGCAGGCTCTCCTGTTGCAGCAGAGATAAAGCCGGTGGGGCGGGGGAGTTTGCAAAACACTGTCCTGGACATCCATACGTGCAGGAAGTGTGCCAGTTGCCAGTTACAGAAACTTGAGCTCTTGGTTTCAGAGCTTGAGCCGCACTGGAGTCACTGTTTTGATTTACGAGGTTAGAGCTACGTGGATAGCATGTTCAGCGTTCAGAGGTTGTCTCACTGCAGCTTAGGAGGCAGAGAAGGAAAGGGTGACTACCAGGCAGTCCACGAGGACCAGGCAGGTCGTGCAGGAGACTCTGGGGTCCCACTCATAATTTGGTTTTCCATTTTGGAAGCTGGTGAGGGTGCTGTTCCTCAAGAGAGTGCAGTTAGAGCCAGGTTTGTGGCACCAGGAGAAGCTCAGCTGTACAGGAGGGGATGAAGAAGAAAAGAAGAGCAATAGTGATAAGGGATTCATTAGATGGGGTACAGTTTCTGTGGCTGTAGATGTAACTCCAGGATGGTATGATAACTCCCTGGTGGCAGGCTCCAGGGTGTCAAAGAATGACTGCAGGACATTCTTCTGGGGCAATGTGAATAGCCAGAGGTCATAGCCCACACTGGCACCAATGATTTAGCGAGGAAGGGGGGTATGGTCCTGCAATCAGAATTTCAGGAGCAAGGAGAACGTTAGCAAGCAGTACATCAAATAAAGATGACAGCATGGCTGGAAAGACGGTACAGGAGGGAGGGCTTTAGATTCCTGGGACTGGCTCTGGGGGAGATAGAACAGTACCATAGAACAGTACAGCACAGAACAGGCCCTTCGGCCCTCGATGTTGTGCCGAGCAATGATCACCCTACTTAAACCCACGTAACCCGTATACCCGTAACCCAACAATCCCCCCATTAACCTTACACTACGGGCAATTTAGCATGGCCAATCCACCTAACCCGCACATCTTTGGACTGTGGGAGGAAACCGGAGCACCCGGAGGAAACCCACGCACACACGGGGAGGACGTGCAGACTCCACACAGACAGTGACCCAGCCGGGAATCGAACCTGGGACCCTGGAGCTGTGAAGCATTGATGCTAACCACCATGCTACCGTGAGGCCCCTGCACCTGCATATTCCGGACAGGTTGCACCTGAGCAGAGCTGGGGGTGAGATCCTTGTGGGGCGGTTTTCTAGTGCTGTTGGAGGGCTTTCAGCTGACCTGGCAAATGTGTGTGAACCAAGAGAAAACACTGGAGAGGAATATCAGGGTGCACTAAATATTGGGTGAAACAGATAACACTGGTATACAGAATAGTAAGTTAATAGGTAGAGTCGGAGAAAGTAAATCATGGTTACTGTGCATGTATGTGAATACACAGAGTATGGTGAATAAATCAAAGAGTTCCAGGCAAAGATCATGATGTGAATGTTGCGGTGATAACAGAAACCTGGCTGAAGGAAGGGCAGGATGGAGTGTTGAATATTCCTGGGTACAAGGCGTTCAGAAAAGACAGGAGAGGAGGTGGGGTGGTGGCATTGGCTAAGGAGAGCATTGCAGGTGCTGGAGAAAGAGGATGTCCCAGATGATTCAGGGATAGAATCAATTTGGTTGGAGCTCAGGAACAAAAAGGGTACAATTACATTGCTGTGTGTCGTCCACCAACTAGTGAGAAGGATGTAGAGGAACAAACCTGCAGGGAGATTACAAAGAGATGCAAACATTATAATGTCACTTTGATAAGGCACAGGGAGTCCAAAATAAGCAAAAAGTACACATTTATTTTACAAAAATTATATGCATGAGTACTGGTAAAACCTCACCAGGTACTCTCTCCTATCAGTGGCTCCAGACTGACCGACCTTGTTTACAAATAAGCTACCCCACCCCTAGTGGCGGAGCTCGTACCCCTTAAGGAGCACATGGAAAACAATCATTCCCCCCACTGTATGTCCCATGCAGGTTATTATATTCCTCGCCCCCCCCACCAAAGTCCAAAGACCCCCTTGATGAGGAGAAGATAACAAAGTTGCAAAAATCATTGACAAAGAAGAAGAAACCAGTGCAGTACTTTCAGCAGTCAGATGACGGAGATGTTTCGACTATGGCAGGTCACCAACGAGCGGAGGAGTAGGATCGGCCAGCATGTACCTTGCCGGCGAATGACATTTACGGCGAGAATTAATTGGCTGATCATCAGCTCAGGGTGGCAGAGCCACGACGTTGGCAACGGAAATTCCAGGCATTTGGGTCTTGATGGTGAAGTCCGAGGACAGGACTTCAGGCATATCTGCATTACGTGATAGCAAAGGTGTCACAGCAGGACGTACCGGCAATGGAACCGGAGGACCCTAAGAAGAGCTCTCTCGCAGTACCTGACGAAGAAGAGACCGATGAGAGCAGATATGATCTAGGTGTCACCGCATAAGCTGCCCACGAACGTGAACCTGGTAAGACACAGGACCCAATTGACAAATGTTAATCTCAGAGATACAGCGAACGCCTTTGGCAAAGTTCCGCACATAGACTGTGTCGCTAGGTTCGAAGCTTGAAGAGGCCGACTTGGGATTCTAGGCTACGGCGCACCTTAGCACCAATGTCGGGCATTAGCAAACACAGTCGGGTCTGAAGCTGTCCACCCATTAACAGCTCAGCAGGGGCCACCCCAGTCACCGTGTGAGGAGTGGTCCTATACGAAAACAGGAATCTTGTCAGCCGGGTATCCATTGAGCCACAGTCAGCTTCTTCAGCCTCCTTTTCACCGTCTGTATGGCTCCCTTGACTAAACCATTTGATGCTGGATCATAATTGGCTGTGCAATCATAGCGAATCCCATTGCGCTTTGCAAAAAATGGAAAAATCTTTGCTCATAAATGAGACTCCATTATCAATGGCGAACATGGACTGAAAAAGAAGTACCTCGTACCCTAGCGCATTATTGTCGATAAGGACATGATGGACGCCATCCGGTGGACCTCTAGCCACTTTGAATGGCTGACAACCATGATCAGAAACAAATGGTCCAAAAAAGGACTGGCGAAATCTGCTTGAAGGTGAACCCAAGGGCAACCCGGCCATTCCCAGGGATGTTATGCTGCCGCTGCGGGGTGCTCCTGATGTTCCTGACAAATGGGGCAATTCTGGGCCAATACCACGATAACAGTGTCCAACCCTGGCCACCAAACGTAGTTTCTAGCCAACACCTTCATCCTGGATACACCAAGATGCCCTACATGACGATCCTTCAAAACCAAAGCCTGCTCTTTTTCAGGGAATGACGATCCTCGTCTCCCATAGGAGAGTACCATCTGCCATGGTTAATTTGGAGAACTTGGAAAAAAGCGCCTTCAACTCTCCTTGAAGCTGTTGCCACTGTCCACCATACAACACCAGCTGATGTACCTTAGCCAGCACAGTGTCGGTCTGTGTCCACCCGTGGACACTAGAAGCAGTCACAGGCAAAGAGTGGCAAAGTTGAGGACCACAATGACTTTGTCCGTCATGGGCGGGTCAGTGGCCTCCACCGGCAGGGGAAGATGACTCAACACATCCGTATTCATTATTTGTGTCCCTGGATGGTGTTCAAAAGAGTACTCATATGCGGCTAACAGCAAAGTCCAGTGCTGGGTCCGTGCGGACCCTATCGGTGGGACTGCTTTGTCCTCACGAAAGAGAACGAGTGGCGGCTCACGGTCAGTTTTGATGACAAAATGGTGCCTTAGACGTATTGATGAAAGCGTTTGCTGCAAGAAACCACAACTCGGCCTTCCTTCTCAATACGCGCAGAACTCCTCTTGGCAGCTGTCAGTGGTAAACAGGAGGTAAACACGATTGGATGGCATCGCTCTCACCCATACGACGGGACAGAACCGCTCTTGTGTCATATGGTGAGATGTCACATACAGCGGTTTGGATGAATCAAAATAAGGCAGCAGATTCGAAGAGGTTAAACGGTGCTGTACCACGCCGTCGGGAATATGGCTGGTCGGGGACGGAGAATAGCGGGGCGGGCCTCAAGCAATGGCCTGAGGCAGTGGATACTCGGTGGAGTAAACCGCTTTTCGGAGGGGGGGGGGGGGGGGGGGGGCAGAGAATAGAGGAACTGGCACCAGTCCCGATTTCGTGTGGGATAACGGATTTTCCACCCCATCGCCGAACTCGATTTCGGCGTCAGGGTGCGGAGAATCCAGCCAGATATGTTCTGTGCAGGTTGTTACAGTTGTTGTAATGGGGAACTTTAAATACCCAAATGTAGACTGGGACAGTGGTAGTGTGTGGTATTTTTAAAGTAAGAAGTCTCACAACACTAGTTTAAAGTCCAACGGGGATTATTGAAATCACAAGCTTTCGGAGCGCTGTTCCTTCATCAGGTAAAGTGGAGGCAGGTTCACAATCACAGCCTATATTGGAGAGACACAATTGGAAGCTAATTTCAGCTGGAATGAGAGCCTTTACAGGAACAAACAGTGTGAGTGGAGTGAATGAGAATCACAGGTAATCGAAGTATGAATTGTCTCAAGCCAGGACAACTAGTAGGATCCTCCAAACCTGGACAGTATGGTGGGGGTTATGTGTAATGTGGCATGAATCCGAGATCCCGGTTGAGGCCTTCCTCATGCGAATGGAATTTGGCTACCAGTTTTTGCTCGGTGATTCTGCGTTGTCGTATGTCTTGAAAGCCGCATTGGAGAATGTTTATCCAAAGATTGGAGGCTGAATGTTGTTGACTGCTGAAGTGTTCCCCGGCTGGAAGGAAACACTCTCTTGCCTGGCAATTGCTGCACGGTGTCCGTACATCCGTTGTCATACCGTCTGCATGGCTCGCTGATGTACCGCGCCTGGTATTATTCAAACAAGGTCCCCCTGTGCTCAGCCTGTTTCCTTCTGAGTTTTGGAACACTCCCAGCTCTAAACTATTGTTGCAGGGTAATTGCTCCTCACTGTGCACCCAGTAATGTTCCAGATCTTACCAGGCAGAGCACATGGCGAGCTTCTTTTCGACATTGTTTCCTTTTTCAGTCCCTTCGATGGCTGCTACCAATATTTGACATCCCTCCGTTGCCAGCTTTAGCAAAGCTTTTAGCTTCAGAAACCTTTCCGGATGTCTTCGCGTGGATCAACGATTTTTCTATGTTTTCCTTAACTTCCCCAGAAGTCTCCTAACATGGTTCCGTCATCCTTGTCGTCAGTTTTCTTTGTGGTATTTTTAAAGGATAGGCTTTCAGGCCACAAAGATACAAACAAACCAGAGCTTTATTAGAAAGGTGCTTACTCTACAGGCTGCTAGGATAGACAGCCTGTTTGCCTTCGCAAACGGCAGATGGTGTCATCAATTTGTCATGTGATCGGACTCTTAAAGTAACCTCGTTCCAAGGAGGAACAAACATGAATACACAGCATAGTGTAAAAGGCGGAGAGGGGCAAATGTTTCCAGATTGTGTCCAGGAAAATGTTCTATGCAGTATGCGTCCAGTCCAACAATAATTATACACTGTTGGATCTGGTTCTTGGATATGAGATAGACCAAGTGGATCAAGTGTGAGTTGGGGAACAGTTAGGAGTCAGTTAAAGGTGAGGGGCGGGATTCTCCGACCCCCCCGCCGGGCCGAAGAATCGCCGGGGGGGGGGGGGGGGGGGGGTAGCATGAACCCCACCCCCACCGGCTGCCGAATTCTCCGGCGCCGGGGATTTGGCAGGGGCGGGAATCGCGCACCTGCCGCCCATTTCCGGACAGTCCCGCTGGCGTATATTACACCAGGTATTTGCTGGCAGGACCTGGCTGCGCGAGCGGCCTTCGAGGTCCTCGGGCAGGGGGGGATCTGGCCCTGGGGGGGGGGGGGAAGAGTGCGGGGGGATCTGGCCCCGGTGGGTGTCCCCACGGTGGCCTGGCTTGTGATCGGGGCCCACCGGTCCGACGGTGGGCCTGTGCCGTGGAGGCACTCTGTTGTTCCACATCGGCCACTGTGGTCCTCCGCGATGGCTGAAGCGGAGATGAATCCCCCTCCCCGCGCATGTGTTGGGATGATGCCAGCACACACTGGGCCTCCCTCGCATGCGCCAACTTGCGCCGGCCAGCGGAGGCCCTTCGGCGGCGGTTGGCGTGGCGCCAAGCCCCTTCACCGCCGGCCGGCATGGTGCAAACCACTCCGGGGCCGGCCTAGCCCCTGAAGGTGTGGAGGATTCCGCACCTTTGGGGCGGCCTGATGCTGGAGTGGTTCACGCCACTCCTTGGCGCCGGGACCCCTCGCCCGCCAGGTAGGGGAGAATCCTGCCCAAGTTCTTTCGGTGAATCATTTTTCATTTCCCAGTAAAACATGTACTTATTCATTGATTCAATGCTCAGAGCCTGAAATGAATTAAATTGGACAATGCTCAAAAATATTCTAGAGCAGGACTGAAAAATATGCAAGGTACTTTCACCCTATTTCAAATTTATGCACTCCTGTTCACCAAGAACTTACTTTTGTTTCTCCCCTGCCTTGTCCTGAGTGAAAAGTCCCACCGACTCATTTCAATGGGAATTTCCATAAGGACATTTATAGGTGTCAGTTTTGCTCAATTGATCGCACCCACACCTACAGTCAGAGGTTTATAGCTTCTGATGCCGTTCTAGATTTTGAGTACCGATTGGAGCCAACGCTATTAGTGCGCGACCAAAGGAGTGCTTTGTGGTAAGAGACACCATCCTCCAGTTTAAACGTAACACTGGCATATGTTAGGTGTATGTAGAAGGTCCGTGCCATCATCTGCAAAGGAACAGGAATATCTTGTGTTAGTCTCCTGCCTTAACCAACAGCACCAAATTAAAACAGAATTACTGGTCATTCATCTCATTTGCTGTTTGTGGGGCCTTGCTGCATAAAAACTGCCTGCTGTTTGCCTACAAAGCAACTGCGAGTATAATTTATTGGTTCAGGGGAACTTAGTGAGGCCTTGACGATGTGATAAAATGCTAAATAAATTCCTGCGTTTTTTAAACCAGTAGAAACATTTATTATGGGGAATCAGAATCTATAACGCATGGAATGTTAATCATGTAGAAACCGACAACGCTACAGAAAGCTTTGCACCATCTGCTGCAGTGCTGAAACCTTTGTTTCCATATTATTTTATTGAACTGTCATTAGATTTGGAGATAAAATAGCAAGTTATTAATCAGTTTTATGATGTGCTAAAAAGCATGCAGGTCTTAAAAATTGACGCACGAGTGGAAAAGCAAGGAGGTTAGGCTACAGCTTTATAAATCACTTGTTAGACCAGAGGTGGGAGTATTGAGGCTAATTTTGGACGCCACACTTTAGGAAGGATGTCAAAACTTTGGGGGGGATGCAGAGGCGATTTATTAGAATGGTGCCAAGGATGAGGGACTTCAGTTTTTTTAATTTGTTCGTGGAATGTGGGCATCTTTGGCAAGACAGTCGCTGACCATGGGCTTAGTTGTCTCTGCACCGGGCTGCAGAGGGTGATAGTAACTGGAGGTAACTGCTTCCTGCAGATTGGAAAGACATAATCCTCGACTTCCTCACCAACAGACTGCAGTCTGTCAGGACAGGCAACAGCACCTCCTCCACAATAGTCCTCAACACCGGAGCCCCGCAAGGATGTGTGCTCAGTCCTCTACTGTAATCCCTATACACACATGACTGTGTGGCAAGATTTAACTCCAACTCAATCTATAAGTTTGCAGATGATACGACTGTGGTGGGCTCATCTCAAACGACGACAAATCAGATTACAGGAGGGAGATAAATCGCTTGGTCGCATGGTGTACCGAAAACACCTCTCTCTAAATGTTGGAAAGACCAAGGAACTGATCATCAACTTCAGGGTGTGTGGTACAACCCCCACCCCCCCATCTACATCAATGGCTCAGAAGTGGAGATGGTCAATAGATTTAAGTTCCTGGGTGTCACCATCACCAACAGTCTGTCCTGGTCCACTCACGTTGATTCAACAGTCAAGAAAGCCCCACAATGTCTCTACTTCCTATGGAAGCTAAAGAAATTTAGCATGCCTGCATCAACTCTCACAAATTTCTACAGATGTGCGATAGGGAGCATCCTATCTGGCTGCATCACAGCCTGGTATGGCAACTGCTCGGTCCAAGATTGCAAGAAACTGCAGACTGTAGTGAACTCAGCCCAACACATCACACGAACTTGCCCCCCTACATTGATTCTGTATACACCTCTCGTTGCCTCAGGAAGGCAGACAGCATTATCAGAGACCTGTCCCACCTAGGCATTGCCTTCTTCCAGACCCTTCCATCAGGCAAAAGGTACAGAAGTCTGAAGACTCGCACATGCAGACATAGGAACAGCTTCTTCCCCACAACTACAAGACTCCTCAACGGCTCCCCCTCAGACTGATCTGTTCCCTGTAAGAACACTATTCATGACGCCCTATGCTGCTCTTGCTCATGCATTTGCTTTGTTTGGCCCCTTGTTCTGCACTGTAACCAATCACTGCTTTGTCAATGTACCATTTTTCAATGTTCTCTGTGATGTGCCATCAATTAATCACAAGACAAGTAGTGGATGAAACTGAGGCTTTAAAAAGCTAAACAGAAAGCCTCCTAGCCTCTGATCCCGAACTGGGGCAGGGCCGGAGGTTGGCCACCTTTATAATGAGCCTGAGGGGAGGCGGAGCCACCAGGCAGTGGTTTACCGCAATACATGTAGTACAGTAACAATTTACCATAATACATATAATATACCAACAATGGTTAGCCACACTCTGTTGATTATTCTTGTGTCTACTATGTACGTACTGTGTACGTTCCTCGGCAGCAGAAAAATACTTTTGACTGTACTTCGGTACATGTGACAAGAAACCAAATCAAATCAAATAAAGGGGATGGTGTGTGAACCACTCTTGTGGGGGGGGGGGGGGGGGGGGGGGTGGTGGTGGTTCACTTTGGTAGGTGACAGCCCCCAGATAGTGTGGATAGAGGTCCAGATAGGGCATGGGCAGGAGGGTAGGGATGTTAACCACAACAAGAATGGGATCCAGTATTATTGGGAGAGGCGGGAGAATAACAAGAGGAAGCTCAACCTTTACATTGTCAGGCTCAAGGTATGCATCTGGCCCACGGACTATGAGGGAGCGTACAACACTGTCTGGGATTAAAATGAAGAACCACCTTCCAGTTAAACGGACTCCAAGCTGTGGTATAAAGAGACAAAAGTCCTGTTCCCTTTTCACCAACACACCTTTATTTCGCCCAACAGACTCTGCACAAGACTCTACACATCACCTGCCCCAGAGGCCACCTGAAGCCCCTTTACATATCAGTGTCAATCATTGAACACTTAACATAAATGAGACAATCATTGAACACTTAACATAAATGAGACAACTAATTGCAATGTCTCTTAACCCATTTCTTAACACCAGTAACTCCAGTAATGCCGTTGGCTCAGAACAATCTGATTGGGAGGTGTCTAAAGCAGTGTTTGGGGTGCGCAGTGCTGGGCTAAAGAGCCCCTTCTGCGGCACTCTCTCACTTTGGTGCAGCAAGAGTAAATAGGAGTCAGCTCAGTTAGACAGGGCGAAGACCTCATTGGGGAAAAAGCCACTGAGTGCCAATGCTTTCATTCACATTGTTGAAGGGATACTCCGAACTCAGTGCTTTCTAATCACAGTTGCTCAAGAGTGATCCCTAGGAATGTAGACTCTGTGAATGGAGGTAAATGTGAAGGTGACACCGTTGCATCACATATGGCATTCCATTAATGAAGGCCAGTCATGTGTTCAGCAGAATTGTAATTCATTATGGGTCAAAGGGCATCTGTCATTAACCATGAGCAACTGATTGGCCATTAGAATTCCACATCTGCGAGTGGTCATTAGAATTCCACATCTGCGATTGGAGTACAGAGATACTTTGGGTCATTTCATTTGCACCTTGTCATCCCACACAGGGCTCCTGATGCCACATTTCTGGGGTGTCATCTTAGTCACCTCAACATGTGTGCCAGCATCTCAGGGACAAGGCACATCGGACACCATGCAAGTCGGGCAGGAATGGCTGTGGACCCTTACATTCCCCATCAGCTTCATATTCAGAACTTCTCTTTCTTGACCCTTAGTTATTCTTGTCTTCAGTGTTTCCTTTCAGAGGGAAGATAAAAGGAAAAATGAATCCAATGCTCAATGCTGCCTTTGTCTTAGTTCTAATGCAATGGAGGAGGTGAAGGATGGAGAGACCTCCTGAGCACAGCTGCAGTAGGAGGCACTGTCTGAGGAACATGGTCAAGGGGAGCCAGAGCATGAACAGGAGGGAAGGCCCACAAAACTCACCAGACCTAGTGTTTATCGTGCAAGAGTGTTCTATTTACAACTGAGTGAGACGCAATGATGGGCAAGTTTGCACATGTTCCGAGATCTGGTACATCACTTATGCTAAGTTCTTCTGGAAGACCTGACTCTATGTGGGGTTTGGAAGCTATCTCCTGTCAGTGACTTTAAGGGTGGTGACAACGCTCAATTTCTTTGCCTCTGTGTTTTTCCAGGGATCAACAGGTAACCTGTGCAGCATCTCTCGGTCTGCAACACATCGATGCATAAAGGAAATCACAGATGACCTTTCCAGGAAGGCCTTTCATTATGACAGGTTTGCTCTGGATGAATATAACCAGGCTTCCCAAGAGCACAGGGTGGACCAGTTTGCACCCATGTTGCTGCCGGTCTCCATGGCAGCAGTGCCTAATCTTTATAAATTGTAGTGGTTATCATTCCATCAATGTACAAATGGTGTGTGATCATTGGCACCGCATACTGCACTTTGGTGCAGTGTACTCTGTCAGTTGCCATGACTCCAACACCCTCGTACATCCAGGTTTTCGATGGGCCAGTTTATCTGCAGGAATGGCTACTTGGGGATCAGGTACCTATTGAAACACTGGCAGATGACATTGGTGCGTTGCCCTCAAAGGCGTTCCGAGGAGAGGTACAACACTGCTCACAGCTTCACACGCTTCCTTATAGAGTAGACCAAAGGGCTTCTGAAAATGCACTTCAGATGCTGGAGCACTCAGGTGGCTCACTACAATACACTCCCAATAGGGTTTCCCACATCATCGTAGTGTGTTGTGGCCTGCACTGTTGGCAATGCAAAGAGATGATCCCTTGCCAGAGGGTGAATTGGAGGATAATGAGAGGTCATTGGAGGATGAAAATCCGGAGGATCAGGAGCCTCAGGAAGCTGCTGAGGGTCAGTATGAGCACAATGATGCAATGGAGGAAGGAAGATCATAGATAGAATCATCATAGAATCCCTGCAGTGCGGAAGGAGGCCATTTGTCCCATTGGATCTGCACCGACCCTTTGAAAGACCACGCTACCTAGGCCCAATCCACCCCCCCCCCCCCCCCCTCATTCCTACAACCTTACCATAAGGGGCAATTTAGCATGGTCAATCCACTAACCTGCACAGACTGTGGGAGGAAACCAGAGCATCTGGAGGAAACCCACGCAGACACGGGAAGAATGTACGAACTCCATACAGATAGTTGCCCGAGGTCGGAATCGAACCCGAGTCCCTGGTGCTGTGAGGCAACAGTGCTAACCACTGCGCCACCATGTCGCCCCAAAGATGCGGGAGACACATCCATGATAATTTAATTGCTGACAGGGTCCAGGAAGTATGGAGTTAAAGTGAGGGCGTTTGGCTACATCTCTCCAAGTACTCAATGCAATTTCCTTTTATGTCGGGAGATGCCCAACCGCTTGCAGCGAGACTGAGTCCTGCATTCACACTTTGCCATTCTGCTCTCAGGAATCGCTTTGTTCTGCACTGCCCTGTGAATTACATAAATGTTAATCTTAAAGTGGGACACTGTCACTGAGTCAGAGGAAGGCTAAATCTTGATAGGGGCTAGGTCACAAATCTGTATATACATTGTCACATTAAACACCTGTTCACACTGTTACAACCTGCCTTGGTGCTTTGTCAGATGGGTGTGAGGGGGGCGCTCGTCTGGGCTGGCCAGAGAGAGTGGGGGGAATGGGGTGGACATTGGTGGGGGGAACTGGCGGACATTGTGGATGGCCTGGGTTCCACCACCCTCCACCCTCCTGACCATCCCCATCACCGTTATCCCAGGGACTCGATGGGGCTGTGTGATAGAACGGCCAGCTTGCACTCAGGAATCACCCAAGTGGACGATGGAAGTGCTACCGTGGTCATGAGTCAGACGTTGTTAAGCGATGTGGAGCACCAGAGCTCATCACAGATCGGGTTAGCATCATCCTCCAACCAATGGCCCGCGCAGCGTAGTGCAGCAGGTATGTAGCACAGAGGGGGTTGCAGCCCAAGGGGTGGGGAGGACGGGGTGGGATGCGATGCGCTGTCTCTGTCCCTGGCCAGTCCTCTTCCGCCCCCCACCACCCTAGTTGGTGAATCTGGAGGCAATCAGAGCATCCCGTGCGCATTGGCCCTGATGCATCCTGCCTTGCCTCCATGTCCTGCCCATTGTCCCCCATCCTCGCATCCTCCCCATCGGATGAGGACTGGCATTCCTCCTCCTCCACCTCCAGCACGTCACCTCTCTGCTGCGCAATATTGTGGAGGACACAGCAGGCCGCCATGATGCAGGCCTGGTCCATTTCAAGTCTAACATGGGCTCCGCCAACGGCTTCCTTTGCGTGTCCGTGGTATTTATTCCACAACTGGGCCAATACTTCAACATCTACGAGGGGGACAGCCCAAACACACAGTGCTTCACCAGCCGCCTAAGGCGGTCAAAAGTGAGTGACCGACTCACACGGAGACCGCACAACCATGTTGAACCTACAACGTTGCATTATAACGGAAGGTTTCAGAGCATAGTGTTCAGCCACTTGTGCAACCAATTCATCAAATGATTTGGAGTCTGGTGTAGTTGGGTAAGTAAGACTCTTTATAAATCCAAAAGTCGGGGTTCGACAGGCGTTCAGGAGGATCACCTTTTGACGTTCTTTCCCGCAAAATAACGTTGTCCTGAAAAAAGTACCTCATACGTTCTGTGTATTGGCTCCAATACGCAGACTCACGTTTAAGGCCTCCAGCTTACCAAACAGCGGCATTTCCAATCTGTATACGCTCACGTTTCTGCACGGTTGTTGTGTGGGGTGGCTAGGCATTATAACCAGTGGGTCTGGACTATCCTTTGACCTTGTCTCCAGTTTAATGATCAAAGCAACCAGCAAAAGATTTATTTTACTTTTAAACAATAATCTGCCCACGGCAGTAACTATCTCCAATCATAGTCCCCTTTGGGACAACCGACATACCGGTCCTTGCTCGGGCTGGCTTCAGCGCTCAGTTCTAACGAACCCACCTAGTGGGCCTACCTGAGATGTTCGTACTCCATGAGCCCCACGAGGAGATTGATAATGTTTTCCCCGAAAGCCTCGTGGGAGGGTTTTGACAAACAGTAAGCAATTTCTTGTTTATCTGTGACTATTAAAAGTGCCTTGCATCGTGGAGAAAATATCTGTTCTCACTCTCTCCGGGTAGTACAGAAATTGCGCAAAATATTAAAGTTGCCTACATGCCTATTTTCAATGTAAAGTTTACCTTGTGTTCACTTAGGCAGCGCAGAAGGATTAGGGAAGCTGTTTAGATTCTTATTTGTGCTCATTATATGAATGGTCGAGGTCCGGGTTTACTCCTGGTTCATTGATTTTGCTGTGCCCACAACGTTAGATTTTGCACGTGGCCCGCGCAGTGGGGGGATTTGGCTGCTCCACAGTGACTGGTATCCCAGGCTTGGGACAGTGTTGTGTCCCTGGTTGAAAGGCGTGGAGAGGGCATTGCTGTGACAGCTGGTTGCAGATAGTGGAGGCTGGAATAATAACCGACAGCAAACTGAAATCTCCCTGCTTTTTCCCAGTGCAACTGGTCAGTAAGCAGGCTGGCTCTTTAACATTTCCGTTACCCTTCCCGGAGAAGAACATCAATTATTCCAGCACCCGACATTCCTGTAATGTGCAATGGAAAATAATCATTTCCTCATTGTGTAATATTCATTTTATTATGGCACGTTTGACACTGCTTTGGCAGCAATATACTGAAATGGATATTTATATATTTAAATGGAAAAAATTTAAGGGTAAAACGTGGGAGGGTTTGGACTAATTCAAAGAGCAAGCGGAGGTGCAATGGGTCAAATGACCAACTAGTGATTTGAACGATACTATGCACTGGTCGAGGGGGCTGTGTGACTCCCAGCTGATTTGGCCCATGGCTACTTCCACAGTTGCGCAGTACAGGTTGTATTTAACTCTTGCGGTGCTAAATGGTAAAATCCACCTCCACCGCCTGAATTAATGGAGTCACGTTTATGACAAACATAAGGAACAGCTATTTGGAAATTTTCAGTCCACATGTAGCCTTGGGTAGCTGTCCCTTGTCAACAGTAGCACTGAACCGGTCAGCAATAGCTACAGACCAGTCCATGGTGAACAGATTTTTCATCAGTGAACAAACTCCACGTCGCTGGATGAGAAAATTGCCTCCTGAAGTTTTAATTTCCTCCGTTGGAAAGCTGCTCTGCCTCTCTGTGAAAGCTCATTAATAAAGAGCTAATGAGCAGCAACAGAATGCTTGGGGGAGAAAATTGGTGATAGCCGCACCTTTATTGAGGGTGGAAGGAATGTGGAGTGATGCAGAACAGATCATTTTCATTTAATTGCTGGTTTTCCACCAATTTTAATGAACTCAATTTCTATAGTTCTTTTCCTGACCTCAGAATGTCAAGACGTGCTTCAAAGCCAATTAATTACTTTGGAAGTGGAATCTGTGTTTTAGTTCTGGAAGTGGAGCTAGTAATCTGCGCATAGCAAGTGTCCACATGTGGCAAATGATAAATATTAGCCAGGACTCTGGACAGAAACTCTTCCAAGTGGCGCCATAGGATCCTTTGAGCCCACCCATGAGAGCAGAAGGCCCATTAGCTTAATGTCTCAGTTGAAAGATGACACCTCCGGCAGCGCAGCACTCTCTCAACGTTGTATTGGTATATAAACCTGGATTATATGCTCAAACCACTGGAATGAAATTGACCCAGAGCCAAGAGAGTTCTCCATGAGCTAAGGCTAATACCTCGATGACACTGTGCATCTGAGGGGAGTAAAAAACACCAGAAAGCACCCAGAATGCGATAGATTATGACGCCTAAAGGCAGACGCACATATTTTCCAACTGGCTGCCAGCCTGACCGAGAGTTGGCCTCTGCTGGATCTCAGCCAAGTAAACAGGGTGGTTTATATAATGGGTGACCAATCCGTACGGCCAGTTTCCTCTCTGAAAGTCTATCCCATAAGTGCCCTCAGCTACGTTTGTGGGTGAGAGGCGCTGGTGGAGGATGCTTAATTGGAATCTGACCTTCTTCCCAGTTTTAGAAATGACTTGGTACAGGAGCACATTAAGAAGTCTCACAACAGGCTAAATGGGAGGGGGAACTTGGGGAACAGATAGAGGACGGGACTTGGGCGGATGCCTTGGAGAGAGTCAACTCTTCCTCTTCATGTGCGAGGCTTAGTCTCATCCAATTTAAGGTGCTGCACCGGGCCCACATGTCCGGGACGAGGATGAGTAGGTTCTTTGGGGGTGAAGACAGGTGCACCAGGTGTTCGGGGAGTCCAGCGAATCATGCCCATATGTTCTGGGCATGCCCGACACTGGAAGAATTCTGGCAGGGACGGTGTCGGGGGTGGTTGGATCCAGGGTCAAACCAGGGTGGCGACTCGCGATTTTCGGAGTTGCGGTGGAGCCGGGAGTGCAGAGGGCGAAAGAGGCCGATGTCCTGGCCTTTGCGTCCCTGGTAGCCCGGCGGAGGATCTTGCTGCAGTGGAAGGATGCGAGGCCCCCAAGTGTGGAGACCTGGGTCAATGACATGGCGGGATTTATAAAGTTGGAAAGGGTCAAATTTGCTCTGAGAGGATCAGGACAAGGGTTCTATAAAAGGTGGCAGCCTTTTCTGGACTTCCTGGCTCAAAGATAGGTATCTTGGTCAATCGCAGCAGCAACCCGGGGGAGGGGGGGGGGGGGGGGGGGGGGGGGGGAGAGCAAGGGGGGGGGTGTTCCTTATTATAGTTTATATATTTTTTCGCTACGGTTATGTAACTTAACATTGTGTTAACTTAAGTTGTTGTTTATATGTTGGGTTGTTCATTGAGGAGGGGCGAAGGTTCATGATTGTTGTCATTACTGTTATCGTTGGTATTTTAGTGTGGTTTGATGTTGTTGTATAAATTCAAAATTTTTCAATAAAAATTATTTAAAAAAAAAAGAAGTCTCACAACACCAGGTTAAAGCCCAACAGGTCTGTTTCAAATCACTAGCTTTCGGAGCACTGCTCCTTCCTCAGGTGAATGGAGCACTGCTCCTTCCTTCACCTGAGCAGTGCTCCGAAAGCTAGTGATTTGAAACAAACCTTTTGGACTTTAACCTGGTGTTGTAAGACGTCTTACTGTGCTCACCCCAGTCCAACGCCGGCATCTCCACATCATTGGTACAGGAGGTGGGACAGGCTCCCAATGACTGGTGATCCTACTTTATCAAAAGGATCCTGATAGTCATTTTGAAATCCGTTTACAGCCTATCTGAAGAGGATCCTGAAGGTAAGTTCCTCACCCATTGTTTTGTGGGGTTCATTGGTGGTGTGTGTGTGTGTGGGGGCAGGGGGGGGGGGGTGGTTTGCAGAATGTCTCCTCCAATTCCACCAGTCAGAATTGGCCAGGCTGTAACTAACAGGCAACATCCACCCTGTTGCCTATATAACTTGTTGGTCTGACAGTGATGGGTGAACTGCTGATCTGTTTGAGACTGTGGTGGCACTGAGGAAAACATGAGATGCTGCTTTTTATTTTGCAAGGGCGTTAAGGTTCTGGAAGGAGGCAGGTAGATAGAGTCAAGACAGAGAGCAGCAATCTAACTACATGGAGGAATGAGGGAATCTGGACTACCTGTGACCAACAACTATGCAGCTCTATTATTTATTACTAATAATTATGGATTTAAATTGTCATTACAGGATGGGAATTTTCATTTAATTGTTTATTGGTGACATGCCTTTTCAGTTGATGGATATATTCAGCTATTTGATACATGATGGCCCCAAAATCTAACCTACAACTTCCCTTTTACTTTAGCATTTAATGTGCGCTGGCCTGTGGTGTCTGGTAGAAGAGGACCAGCCATGCAGAACAAAATTGGATCCTCCGCTGGATGGTACAGAATGTGGTGTTGACAAAGTAAGTTAAAGATCTGTAAAATCCCAACAGATTCACACTTAAATAGTTTTAGTTCTGTGTTTCGATATTACACAGCCACTGAAGGTCAATCAAATCCTGCTATGCCACTCCACAAAACCTGGCAGGACAACATGTTATTTTAAAATTTTTCCACTCAATTTCTCCAAAGCATGTACTGTTTCAAATTATTATTCTCTGAGTGCCTGCCGTTGTTCCCAAACCATTTTGCGGCTGTCGAGGGAAGCTTTGGATGGGCTGCCATCCATGGCCGAATTGAGGCCCTTCACTGAGCAATTAATGTCCAATTAAGAGAAATTTGCGCTGTTGTTTTGATATAGTGGGCGGTGGGTGGGAGAGGCTGTTGCACAATGTGCAGCCCGACAGCTTTAGCTCTGTGAATTGTTGACCAGTAGAAGTAGGGGGAGCATCTCTTGCTGGACCCCGGTGCCAATTAGAAGCCACCCCCCCTTCTTCACAAATTTGGTTCCCCTCACACTATCAGCAGCACCAGCAGTTGCCACTATTCCTGCTAGTTGGCAGAGTTGCCAACCTTCAATTGGTTGGCAGTTCTTATGAGGCAGGACTTCCTCCTGGAGATGATGGATAGAAGTCTCACCTCGTGCTAATTAAAAGGGTTGAAATGGGATGAGTGGAGGTGGGTTTGCCCCTAACATTTACGCTGTGGTGTGCAGTGAATGTTCTGAGACTATAACCCAGCCTTATGCCCCTGTCATTCTCTGTTACTATCTGTGCCCTTTGCTGGTGCTCTACATCAGCCTGACCTCTAGCCTCTAGCTTTTTATAAAACTGTTTTTCATCACAAATTCCTTCTGTTCTGCCACTGTCATTTTTCCAATTGCTACAATTTCCTTGTTCCTTGTCTCTGCCAGAATCACAAATGGGTCCTTTCTTCAAGAGAAACAGCTCTAATTGAAGCAATAGCTGAAGAGTTTTAAAAAACTTGCCCAGCAGACGCACAAGAAGATGGAAATTAAACAGCATTTTAGCCGTCAGCCCTACAGTTCCACCCAATGTCAGGCCTCTGCTCATATCCTAGAAACCCACCCCAGCACGAATTCCAGCTGCTTCTTTATCATGAAAGGCGCAATAGTGCTTGACACACCTAGGATTTCCGTGAGGGGTGCATGTTGCTGAATGCACCCAGAATGAGCTGGACACTGTGCTTGTTTCACTGAGCTAGATTTACGCCCAACTTCCGACACAAACCCATGAAACCTCCATCAATTCCGTGGCGGCAAGGAGTGTCATTAATTGTTGGATGGGATGTCACAGTGAGGAGTGGGATTGGCAAGGAATGAGCCATTCTTACTTCTTCTTAAAATAAGTGATGGCTTCTGCAGCAACATAGTAGACCAATTGATTATTTGCTGCTGGTGCTTTCACTTTTTAATCGGCTTCAATGGACTGCTGGATTCTATTGACCGTAGAATGTACCCACAGTTAGATGAACATGACCCTGCCCCCCACCCCGCTCAACCCTAACCCTAATCCCTCCTTTGGCCAGTGCAGTAAAAGGGGCTCAGCTTCTCAATTCAGAAGGGGACCCCAGATCTGTGAATGGGCATTGCTGGGGGTGAAGCGACTGTTGAACGAGAGTGAGGAAGTCATGATGCTTATGTGTAAAGTAATTATGAGTGCACCTTATTTTTCTAAATTCTGCAATCTTTTCACTATTTCATTTAATTATGGATGAATCTTTTATCCTGTGAAAACTCCAGGCAACAATCTCATTAAAAACTTCCTCTGATAAAATGTGACTGAATCAGTGAGGGCGACATACAGAAGAGGGGAAGAGAGAGTTTCAGAAAAAGGTAGATAAAGAGTTATAAAGACACTGACAAGTTTGTAACAAAAGAAAGAAACTGGAGATGGAAAGAATTTATGATGAGGAAAGAGAGAGAATAGAGCAAGAGTTCGTTGCAGCAAAATTGAGGAATAACGGGCGGGATTCTCTGACGCTTCACGCTGGGATTGTGCCCGGGATTCCGGCGGGACGGCGTATCCGCGATTCTCCGCGGACCCGCCAGTCCCGCATGCGCGGTCAACACGCCGCCGGTTGAGGCTGTTGGAACAGGTCTCCACGGCGATTCTCTGGGGTCGACCGGCTGAACACCCGCTGGCATGGTTGACATGTGGTACCACCCGGCGGGAGCTGGGACCTGCGGCTGCGGTGGCGGTTCTGGTGGGGGGCGGGGGTATCTGACTCAGCGGTGGCCAGGCCTGCGATCAGGGGCCACCGATGGGCAGGCCATCGCGATCTGGGAGGGACGTACCTTTCTCCACGCAGGCCCACTGTGTGGCTCCGCCACGTCGGCGGCGCCCACGCTGAGGTGGGCCGTCACGCGCATGCGCGGCAATGCGGTCTGGCTAGCAGGGCCCTGCCGGCAGACAGAGCTGTGGGACACACGCCGGGGATCTGCTAACCCCCTGGAAAAGGGAGAATCACCCCGGACCTTCAAGGAAAAAGTCCGGAGTGATTCCCGCCCATTTTCCGACAGGCATAGGGACTTAGTCCCCAGAAGGGAGAATCCCGCCCAACACTTTTCCATCAGTTGCACAGACTGAAGTTTGTAAGTTCTCTATTCACAATGGACAAAAGTCTCAGAGTGAAACAGGAGCACTTGCAGATCAGAAGTTTCTAAAATTGTAGAGGTGTCACAGTTATCATGGAGAGGTGTATCGCAGCCTGCAGGTCTGAATCAAAGGCCGGCCTTGCGTGGCATTACACTTCGTTCCTGTTTTGTTATAACTCGTTTGGATCACCAGATGGAGCATATTTCACCACTGGAGTGCACTATCTGGAGAGTCAAAATGACACGATTTGTGTAACAGGCAGCAGTTGGCAAAACTGCTCCTGAGGCTGTTCCTTCTTTGTGCTAAGGAAGGAAATATGATTAAAAGGCAAATTGGCAGGAATAAATGGGAGCCAAATCTATAAAAACTGTTTGCGCAGAGTAGCTAGGTAAATGGTACTAATTGATGTTAATGATGCTTTTTGTCTGTGTTTTTTTTTTGCAGTCTTAGCGTTTATTTGATCCTGAGCAGAGTGTCCACCCCATACCCTCTCCATCACCAAGACTGCTTAATCCTCCCTCTGTAACACTCAACCGCTGCCCAGACTTCCCAGGTGCCAAAGGAGGGGATAGCTTAGGGTGTAAAAGACTGTGGCCAGGTTTCCCCATTGCGGAAGTGGCAAGCTATTGGCCACTAGCGGGAACTTCTGGTCCCGCCGAACCTGCTGACAATTTGCATGGCCCGCCGGCCTCTGCGTCAGGGAACCTGCCATTGGGGGGGTCGATTCGGGCAGGATCGGAAGATCCCACCAGTGGAAAGGGCCAAAAGGGCAGGGGTTTCCGGCCTCAACACTAGAAGGCATCGTCGCAGGCGGGGCAGGAAAATTGAGAGAGATGTTGATTTTTCACAGCTCTCCAAATTTTCCCGTCCCGCCTGGGGTCGGAAAGTCCCACTCTTTGAAAAGGGAAGGGGAGGAGGAAGGGAAGAGTCAAAAGCTGTGGTTCATGTTCGAATCAGTGAAAGAAGAAGATATCAAATTGGGAGCCTGAAGAGGGTGTTCAGGAATTCTGTGTGATTTATTAAGGGTTGAACCTTGAAGATAGGAATCTGAGAATTACTTCCAGTACCACCTCTGGTCCGTATGAAAACAGTAAGGTAAGAGGTAAATGTAGCTGCAGAGATAGTTCAGAAGGAAAGAGTTCAGCCACCTGGAACATTGGGCTCAGTCTGGGGCCATGGACAACTGAATGAAATATCGTGTGAGAGTACCTTTTAGAAATGGGTGTTTACTAACGCAGTGATGTCAGAGAGTGGGTGGAGCTGGGCTGTCTGTCAGCTTTTTACTTTCGTTTTAGGCTGTTTGCTGCAGTGTGTGTTTTAGTTTAGATTTCAGAGCTGGATAGCTGCAGTCACAGCCAGAAGGTGTATTAGTATCTCTCTCTGTAATCTAAAAACTGTAAATCGATCCTTTGGTGATTTAAAACTAATAACTGCTCTCAGTAGTGACTTTAACCTGATGTGTTTCTGTTAAAAGTGTTTTTTTTTAAGTCTTATGGATGTTAAAAGGACAGCTTAAGAATTACTTAGTGTTGTATTTTTTGTGAGTTATATTTGAATTGATGGTTGCTAAGATGTTCACTGTATGTTTTAAAACGGTTAACTTGAGTTCATAGAATAACCATTGTTTTGCTTTAAAAAATACATTTCCATTTCTGCTCTATCACACCTGTACAATCATAGAATCATAGAATTTACAGTGCAGAAGGAGGCCATTCAGCCCATCGAGTCTGCACCAGCCCTTGGAAAGAGCACTCTGCCTAAGCCTCCACCCTATCTCCTTTATCGCCGCAACCCGTCAACCCCACCTCACTTTTTTTTGGACACTAAGGGCAATTTAGAATGACCAATCCGCCTAACCTGCAAATCTTTGGACTGTGGGAGGAAATCAGAGCACCCTGAGGAAACCCACGCAGACACGGGGAGAACATTGGGGCAGCACAGTAACCTTGTGGATAGCACAACGCTTCACAGCTCCAGGGTCCCAGGTTTGATTCCGGCTTGGGTCACTGTCTGTGCGGAGTCTGCACATTCTCCCCGTGTGTGCGTGGGTTTCCTCCGGGTGCTCCGGTTTCCTCCCACAGTCCAAAGATGTGCGGGTTAGGTGGATTGGCCATGATAAATTGCCCTTAGTATCCAAAATTTCCCTTAGTGTTGGGTGGGGTTACTGGGTAGTGGGGATAGGGTGGAGGTGTTGACCTTGGATAGGGGGTAGGGTGCTCTTTCCAAGAGCCGGTGCAGACTCGATGGGCCGAATGGCCTCCTTCTGCACTGTAAATTCTATGTAAAATAAAAACATGCAGACTCCGCATGGACAGTGACCCTAGCTGGAAATCGAACCTGGGACACTGGAGCTGTGAAGCAACTGTGCTAACCACTATGCTACCGTGGTATGGGCTGTGTGCTCCCCACACCACAATCTATTAAAAGTTGTGGGTCAGCTGAACTCCATGATACACTTTGGGGTTCTCTAAACCCTGGCCCATAACAAATTGGGGGCTCGAGGGGGATAAAAGTCTATCTATTGGATTGGCTTAGTGAACTTAAATACAATGAGGGGTGAGCATATTGTCGTTGCTTTTCAGGTGTGGTATTTTCGTTTAAGTAGGGAGTGTGTTGTGGACAATGGCTCTTTCAGAGGCTCTGAAGTTTTTGGGGGTGGAGACGGTCACACGCAGTACCTTACGGACAGGACTAAAAGCAGATTGTTAGATTTGGCAAAAGCATTGCAGTTAACATTACCTGACAAAATGAGGTAATTATGGCGTTGGCTAAGCATTTAAAATTGCCTAAGATACAGTTTCACTCATTGGAAATGGCAAAAATCCAGTTACAAATTAAACAAATGGAACATGAGAAATAATTAAAGAAGCTTGAATACGAGAGAGAGAAGAAAAAGAAAGAGAGGGAAAGAGATATCGAGGAAAAAGAAAGAGAGAGAGAGGAAAAAGAAATGGAGAGAAGAAAGGAGAAAAGAATGAATAGCCCTAGCAGAACAAAAAGAAAGAGAAAGGGAGATACAGATCAGGGAAAAAGATAAAGAGAGAGAGTTGAACTTCAGAAAATGGCCATGAAACATGGCAGTCAGTTAAAATTGACATACGTAACGGGAACCGCACAGTTGGATAATAGAGATGAGGATAGTGAGAAAGAGCATCAAAGTCGAAGGCTTGGTGGGAATCTATTTAAATATGTCCAAGCATTATAGAGAAATTATACTTTTGGAGGAGTTTAAAAATTCAATTCCTGATGCAGTGAGAACTCATGTGGAAGAACAGAGGGTTAAAACTGCGAGATTAGCAGCAGAAATGGCAGATGATTATGAATTAGTTCATAAATCAAAGCTTGGTTTCCGACATCAGTTTCAGCCTGTGAGGGAGAGAAACTGGGGACATGAGGAATACTCAAGTGGTAAAGGTAAAGGTGATCTGATGGGAGATAATAAGGAGAGTGTACCTCAGACTAAAAAGGAAATCCAGGAGGGTGGAAGAGATATGAAAAGTTTCAAATGTTTTCACTGTAATAGACTAGGCCATGTAAAGTCACAGTGTTGGTGGTTGAAGAAAAGCACTGGGAAGGCTGATGTGGTAAAACAGGATAAGACAGTGGGGTTTGTTAAAGTGGTAAAGGAAAGCCCAAGTGAAGTGAAGAAAGTTCAAAAGATTGTACAGCCTGATCAAGAGGTGATTGATAAGAAGGTGCCAGATGTCTTTAAAGAATTTACTTGTGTGGTAAAGTTTACTCATGTGTATCAGGAGGAGCAGGTAAAGAAGTCACAACTTTAAGAGATACGGGAGTTAGTCAATCTTTAATGGTAAGAGATTAGGAATTATGTAGTTGGGAAGAATGTTGCCAGAAAAGGTGGTAATATATGGAATTCAGGGTGAGAGGAGTAGTGTTCCATTGTATAAGGTAAGGTTGGAAAGTCCACAGAAGAGTGGTGAAGTGGTAGTAGGGGTAATAGAGAAACTATCTTGTCTAGAATACAGTTTATCTTGAGTAATGATATAAATGTAATTATATCTTTATGTAGTCCAGGCCAATAAAAATGTTTTTGTATTTTAGCTTGAGTTTTCCTTATTCCCAAATGACCTCCCACTGGTACCTCATGTGCAACTCGCAACACCTCCTTTCTATACCCTACCGGCAATACTACTTGATGAACTTCTGTCCATTTTTCATCCGCCTGCATATGTAAAGGTCTCCATTTTCTCACCAAGACATCGCAGGTGGGATGATGCCTACTGTGGTTGATAAGCCAGTGGAAAATCAGACAACTGAAGTGACTGAAGAGTTGAAGGACGAATATCCTGGGATTTTTCCGGATTGTGTAGTGACAAGGTCGCAAATTCACAGGTTAAGACAAGAGGAGAAATCAAAGAATGAAGATGACGTTGAAGTGCAATTGTCAGAAACGATTTTTGATGAGATGGTTGAAAAAGAACAAGAACAGGTGGAGGATGAGGCGGATATTTTTAGTTCAGGAAAATTGGTGGAGTTACAACAGAAAGAAGTAGAAATAATACGGATGTATCAGAAAGCATACACAGAAACGAATCTGCGTGTATACCAGAGCGTTATTACCATAAAATTGATGTGTTGATGAGAAAATGGAGACCTTTACATATGCAGGCGGATGAAAAATGGACAGGAGTTCATAAAGTAGTTTTGTCGGTGGGGTATAGAAAGGAGGTGTTGCGAGTTGCACATGAGGTACCAGTGGGAGGTCATTTGGGAATCAGGAAAATTCAAGCTAAAATACAGAAACATTTGGCCTGGACTACATAAAGATGTAGTTAAATTTTGTCAATCATGTCACACATGTCAAGTGATAAGGAAATCTCAAGCGGTGGTAAAACCAGCACCCTTAATACCAATTCCAGCGTTTGAGGAACCTTTTACAAGGGTCCTAATTGATTGCGTAGGACTGCTTCCCAAAATGAAAAGTGGGAATCAATATCTTTTGACTGTAATGGATGTGTCTACCAGGTTTCCAGAGGCTATTCCGGTATGTAATATTACAGCTAAAAAGATTGTGGAGGAGTTACTTAAATTCTTTACTAGATATGGACTACCCACAGAAATACAATCGGATCAAAGATCAAATTTTGGCTCAAGGTTATTCAAAGAAGTTGTGGTTAGCTTAGGAATAAAACAATTTAAATCAACTGCGTCCCATCCAGAATCACAGGGAGCGTTAGGAAGGTGGCATCAGACATTAAAGACAATGTTGAGGGCATATTGTCATGATTATCCAGAGGATTGGGATAAAGGAATTCCATTTGTACTGTTTGCAATTAGGGATGCACCTAATGAATCAACCAAATTTAGTCCTTTTGAACTAATTTTTGGTCATGAGGTAAGAGGACCTCTTACATTGATTAAGGAAAAATTGGTGAGTGAGAAATCTGAAATTACATTATTGGATTACGTGTCAAATTTTAGGGAACGATTAAATAGAGCAGGTGAATTGGCTAGACAACATTTACAAGTTGCACAAAATGTGATGAAACGGGTAGCGGACAAGAAATCCAAAGTTCATAGTTTTGCCAGTGGAGATAAAAATTTAGTATTGTTCCAAGTGCTTGGTGAACCTTTAAAAGCAAGGTTTGTGGACCTTTTCAGACTGCAAGGAAATTAAGTGAGGTGAATTATGTGGTAAAAATACCAGATAGAAGGAAGACTCACCGAGTGTGACATGTGACTATGCTTAAAAGGTACTTTGAACGGGAAGGAGAGAAAAAAGGAGGTTTTAATGATTCTAACTCAAAGTGACGAACCAAATCCAGATGACTGTGAATTTGACATAACTCAAATTAAATTAGAAAATGAGGATGTTCTTAAAAATTGGGATAAATTGTTGAATTACCTTCCAGAGGAAAAACAGACTGACCTGAAAGAGTTACTGATATCACGTGGGCACGTTTGTAGAGATAAATCGGGATGTACTAAAATGGCTATACATGATGTAGATGTGGGACAGGCTGTTCCAATCAAACAACACCCATGTAGATTTAACCCTTTAAAATTGACACAGATTAACAAAGAGATTGAGAGTATGCTTTAAAATGGCATAATTGAAGTGGGTTGCAGCCAATGGAGCTCACCCATAGTGATGGTACCAAAACCAGATGGTATCCAATGGTTGTGTGTGGACTATAGAAAGGTCAATACAGTTGCAAGAATGGACTCTTATCCTATCCCACGTTTGGAGGATTGCATTGAGAAAATTGGACAATCAGCTTTTATTTCCAAACTGGATTTACTTAAAGGTTACTGGCCGGTACTTTTATCCGAAAGGGCGAAGGAGATTTCAGCTTTTGTGACTCCAGATGGTATATACCAGTTCAAAGTTTGGCATGAAAAACGCACCAGCCACATTTCAACGGTTAACGAACAAAATCGTTTCAGGATTACCCAATTACCATGTGATAATTTTCAGCCAGACATGGAAAGAAAATTTAAAACATCTGATGGAGTTATTCGATCGACTTCAGGAGGTGGGTTTGGTGATAAACCTAGCCAAAAGTGAATTTGGAAAAGCCCAAGTCACTTTCCTTGGCCATACAATCGGACAAGGTCAAATGGTCACACGGGATGTGAAACCAACAGTTATTGAGGAGTTTCCGAAACCCTCAAGATGAAGGGAAACAATGCGATTTCTATGCATTAGTGCATTTGATCGAACATTTGCGCAAACGTTTTGTAGCGTGATTGCTTGCTGATGGACTTGCTGAAGAAGAGTAACAAATTCCAGTGGATAGCGGAGTTTCAACAGGCATTTTAAGAGAAATGCCGAGGCGTAGAGAAATGGAAGTAACGTGCAAGGACCTTCTTGTTCAAAGAGACTGTCAATCGAGAAGGATTTCAGTTGGAGGAAGAAAAACGAGAAAAAAAAAGGACTATATTATTATACCTGTTTGCGTGTGTTTTTGAAAATAAAAAAGTATATTTACTGTGTGCATTTCTTAAAGGATAGTGAAAAGGTGAAAAATGAAACTATCTTGAAGTCGATGGTTTATTTTTTTTCTTGGGCGGAGGTGTCATGTGAGAGTACCTTTAAGAAATGGGTGTGTTTATAAATGGGTTTGTATGTAAATATTTGTAGTGAGAGTACCTTTAAGAAATGAGTGTTTACTACTGCAGTGATGTCAGAGAGTGGGGGGAGCTGGGCTGTCTGTCAGCTTTTTACTTTTGTTTCAGGCTGTTTGCTGCAGGGTGTGTTTTAGTTTCGTTTTCAGAGCTGGGTAGCTGCAGTCACAGCAAGAAGGTGTATGAATCTCTCTCTGTAATCTAAAGACTGTAAATCAATCCTGGTGAGTTAAAACTAATAACAGTAGTGACTTGATGCGCTTCTGGTAAAAGCTGTTTTAAGTTGTATGGATGTTAAAAGGAAAGCTTAAAGTATTACTTAGTGTTGTATTCTTTGGGTTTGTATTTGAATTAACGGTTGCTAAGATGTTCACTGTTTGTTTTAAAAAGATTAACTTGAGTTCATAGAATAAACATTGTTTTGCTTTGAAGATACTTTTCCATTTCTGCTGTACCACACTTGTAGAGTGGATTGTGTGCTCCCGATACAACAATCTATTAAAAGTTGTGGGTCAGGTGAACTCCATGATACACTTTGGGGTTCTCTAAACCCTGGCCCATAACAGAAACTAGGTCCAGCACCCTTATTGAGTGATTAATTATAATCAGCATTAATGAGCTATAGCCACACATTGACATTGCTATGTTCAAAGTAAGTGAGTACTCTAATTGGCAGGACGTGAATACTGATGTACACTAGGGATCTGTGTTGGTGCTTTAATTATTCATATTATTCATTAACGACTTGGATGATGGCATAGAAAGTCATGTATCCAAATTTGCTGATGATACAAAGTTAGGCATCGTTGTAGCCAGCCTGGCATAAAATTGTAAGGAGATATTGACAGATTATCTGGAGTTGGGGACCAAGTATAATGTGTCAAAGTTCGCTGATGACATTATGATGAGTCATAGAGCCAAATGTGAAGAGGACATTGAAAATCTGCAGAGATATAGATGGTTTAAGTGAAAGGGCAAGGGTTTGGCAGATGGAGTACAATGTTGTTAAATGTGAGGTCATTCACTTTGATATAAAAATGAACTATTATTTAAATGATAAAACTGCTGCTGTGCAGAGGGACCTGGCTGACCTTGTGCATGAATCGCAGAAAGTTGGTTTACAGGTGCAGCAAGTAATTAAGAAGGCAAATGGAATTTGTCCTTCATTGCTAGAGGGGTGAAGTTTAAAAGCAGGGAGGTTATGTTGCAATTGCGTAAAGGATTGTGGAGCCACACCTGGAGTACTCTGTACAGTTTTGGTCTCCTTACTTGAGAAAGGATGTACTGGCACTGAAGATGGTGCAGCGGAGATTCACTAGGTTGATTCAGGAGTTGAAAGGATTGGCTTATGAGGAAAGACTGAACAGACTGGGACTACACTCATTGGAATTTAGAAGAATGAGGGGAGATCTTCTAAAAATATATAAAATTATGAAGGGGATAGATACGATGGAAGCAAGGAGGTTATTTCCACTGGCGGCTGAAACAAGAACTAGGGGGCATTGCCTCTAAATAAGGGGGAGCAGATTTAGAACTGAGTTGAGGAGAAACATCTTCACCCAAAGGGTTGAGAATCTGTGGACTTCTCTGCCCAGTGAAGTAGTTGAGGCTACCTTGTTAAATGTTTTTAAGGCAAAGGTAAATAGATTTTTGAACAGTAAAGAAATAAAAGATGACGGTGAGCAAAGTGGAGCTGAGCCCACAAAAAGATCAGCCATGAACTTATTGAATGGTGGAGGAGGCTTAAAGGGTCAGATGGCCTACTCCTGCTCTTAGTTCTTATGCTCTTATTGGGTGAATAGGCAGAATTGTGGCCAATGGAATTCAGTGTTAGCCAGTGTGAGGTTATCCATTTTGGACCAAAAAAGGATATAGCAGGGTACTTTCTAAATGGGAAGAGGAAATACAGAGTCGCCCACTTTTGTGTTGTAAATAATTTTTCCAGGTGTACAGAGTTGCTGCTGCTGAGCTGGTGCACAATACCCTACCAGTTATTCTAGTTTATTTTTTATTGTATTTTTTTATTATTTACTATTTTCTTTTCTTTGGTATGTTTGGGTGTGCCCTTCTCTTCTATATATGTGTATATATATGTCTCTTATCCTGTGTACATAACAGTAAACATAGTTTGTTCAAAAACCCAATAAAAAACATTTATTAAAAAAAAGTACAGCGGATGTCCAAAGAGACTTGGGGGTTCAGGTGCATAGATCCATACAATGTCCTGTACAAGTGCAGAAAACAATCAGAAAGGCTAATGGTCTTTATATCCAGAAGATTGGAATAAAAAGACACAGGGATTATGCTGCAGCTGTACAAAACCCAGGCTCATCTTCAAGATATTAACAAGAAAAGACAGGGTAGCTAAAGATAAACTATTTCCACTGGTTAAGAGATTCTAGAACTAGGGGGCATAACCTAAAAATTATGGCCAGACCGTTCAGGAGAAATGTTACTAAGCACTTCTTCATGCAAAGGGCGGTAGGGGTTTGAAACTCTCTTCCCACAAACAGCATTGAAGCTAGAACAGTGGTTAATTTTAAATCCGAGATAGATAGTTTTGTGTTAAGCAAAGATATTAAGGGCTATGTGCCTAAGGTATATGGTGTTAGGCCACATATCAGGAATTAATGGAGGGTCAGGCTCAAGGGATTGAATGGCCCACTCCTGTTCCAATGATTTATAAAATCAGTAATAGACTTATCATTCATGATAAGGCAACACTGGGATTATTAGTTTCAAGATAGTTAGTAGATATAAGAGTGAGCTTGTCTGTGCAAAACCCCACCATGATAGAGGAGTTAGACTGAGCAGTGAGTGTTTATGTCCGAATGCGATTGGCACAAGTGGAGTTTCAGATCACTTCACCTCAGACCCCTTAGTTAAAAACGCAAAGACACTGCGCCTCTGCCTTTCCCGCCGGCACGGTACTCCACCAGCCCCGTGGTGGTGGCGGCCCTGAGAGTCTGGGGGCAATGGAGGAGACATGTGGGAGCAGAGGGAGCATCGGTCTGATCTCCAATCTGTAATATTCACTGGTTTGCCCCGGGAAGTATGGATAGGGGGTTCTGGATATGGCGGTGAGCAGGGATTGAGAGGATGGGGGATATGTTTATAGAGGGGATCTTTCCGAGTATGAGGGCACTGGAGGAGAAGTTTGGGTTGGCGAGGGGAAACAAATTCAGGTATCTGCAGGTGCGGGACTTCTTACGTAAACAGGTGCCAACCTTCCCACTCGTACTGCTGAGGAGGATTCAGGACAGGGTAGTTTCCAGAGGGTGGGTAGGAGAAGGGAGCATCTCTGACATTTACAAGGAACTTATGGGGTCAGAGGAGATACAGACCGAGGAGCTGAAGTGCAAGTGGGAGGAGGAGCTGGGAGGAGAGATAAGAGGATGGTCTATGGGTGGATGCGTTAAGTAGAATCAAACCATCCGCAACATGTGCCAGGCTCAGTCTGATACAATTTAAGGTCATTCACCGGGCTCACATGACAGCGGCCCAGATGAGCAGATTCTTTGGGGTGGAAGACAGGTGTGCAAAATGTGCGGGAGGACCAGCGAACCATGTCCACATGTTCTGGGCATGTCCGAAGCTTAGGGGATTTTGGCAGGGGTTTGCGGATGTCATGTCCACGGTGTTAAAAACAAGGGTGGCGCTGAGTCCAGAGGTGGTGATTTTTGGGGTTTTGGAGGACCCGGGAATCCAGGAGGAGAAAGAGGCAGACGTTCTGGCCTTTGCTTCCCTGGTAGCCCGGAGACAGATACTATTAGCTTGGAGGGACGCAAAGCCCCCAAAGTCGGAGACCTGGCTGTCGGACATGGCTAGCTTTCTCTGTTTGGAGAAAATCAAGTTTACCTTGAGAGGGTCACTGTGGCAACCGTTTGTCGATTTCTTCGCGGAAAATTAATTGTCAGCAGAAGGGGGGATGGGAGTTAGTTTAGCTTAGAGTAGGGGGTTAGTAAAGGTGGGACCTGGAAGGGAGGGAGATGGCTTTTGCACTATGTTTATAGTTTCATGTACATTGTTTGTTGTGTTGTGATAATATCAAAAATACCTCAATAAAATGTTTATTAAAAAAACCGCAGAGACAGAGATGTTCTTTTATCAGCTTCACTTTGTGTAAAAGAGGCCACTCCAAAATTGGCCTTTTTCTCTTAAATATCATTATCTATGGCTGTCCCATATTTATTTCAGTTTTTATATTCATGTGATTCAATTGAGTAGATACAGAGAAATAGCTTGCTCTGGGAGGAGAAGCTAGAACAAGGGCACATTCTAAAAAACAGAGTTATCTCACGAAAAGGGAAATGGCTTTTTTTCTACGTAATGGGTAATGACAATCCGGAACTCACTCTTAATAGCTGACATTAAACTGGCTGGTCTCTCTCCCGCCCTCCATAAATAATAATTAATATTTCTCTGGCCAGTTGGTTCTCTAGGCTCTTTAGTTCTGTCCTCAATCTCTGGGCATCAACTCCTCCTTCCTCATATCTCACAGCACATTGTGATCACTCCAATCAGCTGCCCAGAGACATCTATAGGAGGACACATGAGGTATTGAACCTGATGGGAGGGCATGAGGGTGATTCACAGAGTGGGGCAGAAAAGGCTGTGCAATTGTTTCTCACTTGCTTCATTCTAGGACACCGGAGGATTTCCTGTCACAGTTTGTGAAGGAGGAGAGCTCTTTACTTCCCACCTTCCTATAATTTTATTGCTTCCTTCTCCAAAAATTGCAATGTTTTCTACTTGCAGAGGTTGAGGGTGAGGGTTTGAGCTCTCCCACTTGTCGGCACTCTCTCCAGATTGTTGTCTGCTGTCTTGCTCTAAGAACGGACAGTGAAATGGAAACATTAGCTTCAATAATTATAAGATGCAGTAAAGCCAGGTGTCTAATTGCAGTCCTAAAAGCTGTAACTAGCAATGACATTCCACATAAGGTATCGAGTGGGCTGATTCCAATACATGAGTGAAGGAATGGGGGGGGGGGGGGGGTGTAAAAGGCATGACATGTTCATATAAGCATTGACAATAAGCTCTTCAAATACTTTGGTGATTGCAGGTTGCAGACCCATGTGATGCAGGTGGTGGCGTTGGCAACCATTGCCCTGCTTGATCTGGGAGGGTTGTTAAACATATTCTGCAGCATTGACTGATCATTTGCCAATGTTTGCATCTGGCACAAAATATCTTGGAATCTCCTCACACTTCTCAGCAGCTACACTCTTTGGACCCTGTTGCTTGCTGAATAAAGCTTCCTGTCAGCCTTCTTCTGGGCCTTTCCCAGGAGATTATCTGAATTGTGGGTGAAAGGATGCTGGGTGAGTTGGTGCCATTTCTGATGGGCTAACCCTGGCTTCTGTTCACTTCACCGCCATTTTAATCACAATGGCAACAATTTGCATTTGTATCGCACCTTGAACAAAGCAAGAGTACTATCAGGCAGGATTTGAGGTGTATACGAAAATGTTAAAATAGTTTGCCAAAAACACGGTCAAAGAGACAGGTTTTGAGAAGTATATTGAACAAGGAGAGCGAGACAGGGATTTTTTTGGGGGAAATTGCAGAGCTTATTGCCTTTGCAAATGAGGGCACGGCCGCCATTGATGAATCAGTTAACATCAGGCATGAAAAATGAAATAGAATTGGAGGAGCGCCGAGATCTCACATTTTGTAGGGCTGGAAGAAATTGCTGAGATAGAGAGGGTGAAAGGAATTTAAAATAAGAAATCAGAATTTCAAACTTTAAAAAAAATGAATTTAGAGTACCCAGTTCATTTTCTTTTCCAATTAAGGGGCAATTTAGCGTGGCCAATCCACCTACCCTGCACATCTTTGGGCTGTGGGGGCGAAAGCCACGCAAACAAGGGGAGAATGTGCAAACTCCACACGGACAGTGATCAAGAGCCGGGATCGAACCTGGGACCTCAGTGCTGTGAGGCATCAGTGCTAACCACTGCGCCACCATGCTGCCCTTAGAATTTCAAACTTGAGACTTCTGCTCCCATTTCTGATGCCTAGAACATAATAGCTAGGGGAATCAAAGGTGCCACATCAAAAGTTACTATGTAAAATAAGAGCTCATGGCATCGGAGGTAACATTATCATGGATAGAGGATTGGTTAGCTAATAGGAAGCAGTGTAGGCATAAAGAGGTCATTTTCCCATTGCTGTAACTGGCGGAATGCCGCAGAGATCAGTGTTGAGGCCTCAAATATTCACAATTGATATAAATGATTTGAATGAAGGGATTGAATCTATGGTTGCGTAATTTGCTGATGACACAAAGATAAGCAGGAAAGTAAATCATGAGGAGGACATAGAGTCTACAAAGGTACTTAGATAAATTAAGTGAGTGGGCAAAGAATTAGCAGATGTGTAACCCTGGGAAATATGAGGTTATTCACTTTGGCAGGACGAATAAAAAAGTGACAGAGACTGCAGAACTCTTGAGGTATAGAGGGATCTGGGTGTCCTGGTGCATGAATTATAAAGTGTTTCAGCAAGTCTGTGTGGAGTTTGTACGTTCTCCCTGTGTTTGCGTCGGCTTCCTCCGGGTGCTTCAGTTTCCTCCCACAATTCAAAGATGTGCAGGTTAGGTGGATTGGACATACAAAATTGCCCTTTGGTGTCCAAAGGTTAGGTAGGGTTACGGGGACAGGGTGAGGCCATGGGCCTTGTGAGGGTGCTCTTTCAGAGGCTCAGTGCAGACTCGATGAGCCAAATGACCTCCTTCTGCACTGTAAAGATTCTACCATTCTCTGTGATTAAAAGGGAAATGAAATGTTGTTTATTGCAAAGGAAATTAAATATATAAGTAAGGAAGTTTTGCTGCACTTATACAGAGCATTTATGTGACCATATTTGGAGCACTGTGTACAGTTTCCTCTCCTTGGTTAAGAAAGGATATAATTCCCACATGTCCGGGACTAGGATGAGTAGGTTCTTTGGGGGTGAGGACAGGTGCACCAGATGTTCGAGGAGTCCAGCGAACCACGCCCATATGTTTTGGGCACGCCCAGCACTGGAAGAATTCTGGAAGAATTCTGGAAGGGGGTGGCGGGGACAGTGTCGAGGGTGGTTGGATCCAGGGTCAAACCAGGGTGGGGACTCGCGATTTTTGGAGTTGCGGTAGAGCCGGGAGTGCAGGAGGCGAAAGAGGCCGGTGTCCTGGCCTTTGCGTCCCTAGTAGTCCGACGAAGGATTCTGCTGCAGTGGAAGGATGCGAGGCCCCCAAGCGTGGAGACCTGGATCAGCGACATGGTGGGATTTATAAAATTGGAAAGGGTCAAATTTGCCCTGAGAGGATCAATACAAGGGTTCTATAAACGATGGCAGCCTTTTCTGGACTTCCTGGCTCAAAGATAGGTATCTTGGTTAATAGCAGCAGCAACCCGGAGAGGAGGGGGGGGTGTTCCTTATTGTAGTTTCTATTATGTAACTTAATACTGTGTTAATTTGCGTTGTTGTTCATGGAGGTGTGGCGAATGTTTATGATTGCTATTATTATTGTTATTTTTGGTGTCTTATTATGGTTCGTTGTTGTATAAATTCAAAATTTTTCAATAAAAATTATTTTAAAGAAAAAGAAAGGATATAATTGAAGTTCAGAGTTGGTTTACTCGACTGATTCTTAACTTGAAGTATTGGCTTGTGAGGAAAGGTTGGACAGGTCAAGTTTGTATCCATTGGAGTTTGGAAGAATGAGTGGTGATTTTACTGTATAAGATCCTGAGGGAATTTTACAGGGTGAATGCTGGGAGGATGCTTCCCCTTGTGGGAGAGACTAGAACTCGGGAGCACAGTTTACAAATCAGCGGCCGCCCATTTGAGACAGAGATGAGGAGAAATCTGACAAGGGGGTCAAAGGGTATTGGGGGTAGTGAGGAAGGTAGTGGCTACAACCAGATCAACCATGATCTTATCAAATGATTGAGCAATCTCAAGTGATAGAATGACCTATTCCTGCTCCTAATTGATATCTTCTATATGTTCACCTGAATCTCGCTTAATACTAACATTTACAGTCTTGTCACCTTTCAGAAAATGTTATGATTTCCCATTCTTCTTAGCCAATTGAATAATTTCACACTTGTGTCCCACTTACCTTCCTGTCTTCTCACTTAACCTGTCTACATCCCTTTGTATCCTCTGTCTGTTAATCAATCCTCAAATCATGCTGATACACCACCCCAGCCCCGTGAGCTCAAATCTAGTCCAACATCTTATTGCATACCTTCTGAAAATCCAAATATACTCTGGTTCCTCCTTATTTACCCTGCTAATTATACCCTGAAAGAAACATAATTTCCCTTTGGTAAATCCTGTTGGCACTGCCTAATTGTAATATTATTTTCCAAGTGTCCTGTTACCACGTCATTAATGATCAAATCGATCATGAATGATGTCCTCTCATTTTCCCTTCTGTTGATTCCAGACTAACTGACAATGGCCTTGATGTGAATTTCCACAGCTGATGGCCTAGTATAGCGGTATTATGGTGATGGTGGTAGGCAGTATTGGTGATGGAGCTGAGATGCATCTGAAAATTCAGCTCATGGACAAATAGAGGTAGTGAACAGTCTGATTCAGGCTTAGACTGTTGGCAGGGAGAGACCGCCTCCCGATACGGGGCCTTGCACTTCCGGTCGGGGGTCCGCGCATGCGCACGGCGGCGGCCCCTGTCGGCCGCCTCGCGAGACATGGCCGACCCACACTGCGGACTGGCACCAAGAAAATAGGCCTCCCCCCAGATCACGCGCGCCCGCAGATCGGTGGCCCTCGATCGATAGCCTGGCCATCCTGGGCACCCATCCACCAGTGAATGATCCCCCCCCCCCCCCCGCCTTCCACCAGGGTGGCCACGGACTGAGTCCGCAGCCACCACGCCGAGTACACGCCGGGTGCAACCATGAGAGAACCGCGCTGGCGGGAACTCGGCCAGCTGCACTCGGTGAATCGCCGTGGGGGCCTCTTTCAATGGCCCCCGACCAGAGTCGCGTCGACCGCGCGCGCCCGATTGGCGGCGATTCACCGGAGACCAATCACTGGTTTGATGCCCATTCTCCGGCACGCGCCGATCGCGATTTTGGTGCAGAGGCTTGGAGAATCCTGCCCCCGGATTGTGTGGCTGAGAAACGGAGCAGTGTAGGAACCGAAGACAGTGCCTTTGATCTTCAATATTTAATTTATGTTCATCTGATCCTGGATGTTGAAGGAACAAATCGAGGCAGCCGATGGGACAATTCCCCAGGATGGAGACTTTCCAGGCTTCGGAGTATGTTTAAATCTCAATGTAAGTCTTAAAGCCTGAAGCCTCAGTGATTATGTTCCAGTTGCCTGATCCCTGACCAACTCTTGCCAAACGTACCCAAGATTCAGTGAGGTATTATTAGAGGCCTCAAGAGCTAACTGGGCCCCTTTAAAATGGAATTCTCCAGTGAAGAACAGTGACTAACTGAGAATCACCTCAAGCACAAATGGCTTGTCTTTGCCGCAGACGCAGGTTTTCCTGCCACTGATTGTAGAAATGTTGCACATGCAGAGAGATGGAATGCAGGGATTTGGGAATCAAAGACCACAAGCCACTTAAAGCTATTGCACTGATGCAAAAAGGAATCAAACAGGAAAAGAAAATGTTGACCTTTATCTCTAGAGGGCTGGAATATAAAGGAGAGGAAGGGATGCTTCAGTTGTACAAAGCAATAGTCAATCTGGAGTAACAGTGAGAAGTCTTCCAACGCCAGGTTGAAGTCCAACAGGTTTGTTTCAAACACTAGCTTTCAGAGCACTGCTCCTTGCTCAGGTGAAATCCCCACATCTGGAGAAGTGGGTTCAGATCCGAGCACCGCACTGCCAGAGGGATATATGAGCCTTGGAGATTCACCAGAACAAACCTGAGACATTGTTATATCCTTTTGCAGGATGTGGGCTTCTTTGGAAAGGTCGGCATTTATTGCTCATTCCTAATTGCCCTTGAGAAATGGTGGTGGCGATTCTCCTTCTGGACCCGCTGCTTGCCTTGTAGTGTAGGTACACCTATAGTGCTATTACAGAGGGAGTTCCAAGATTTTAACCCAGTGACAGTGAAGGAACGGCAAAATATATCCAAGTCAGGATGGTGAGTGATTAGGAAGGGAATTCGCACATGGTGATGTTCCCATGCATCTGCAGCTCTTGTCCTTCTAGATGGTAGAGGTTACGGGTTGGAAAGTGCAGCCGAAGGAGCCAAGGTGTGGTGTTCCATTGCATCTTGATTGTGGTACAAGCTGCTGCCACTGTGCATCGGTGGTGGAGTGCGTGAATGGTTAAGCTGGTGTGTCGGGTGCCAATCAAGCTGTCTGCTTTGCTGTTGGAAAATGGGACTTGGAAACAGGCCATTTGCCCCTTCGAGCCTGCTTCTCCATTCAGTAAGATCATGGCTGATCTGATCATGGTCTTGATTCCTCTTTCTTGCCTGTCCTCCATAATCTTTAACTCCCTTGTCTATCAAAAATCTAGCTAATTCAGCCTTGAATATATGCAACAACCCAGCCATCACGGATTTCTGAGGAGGAAAATTCTAGGGATTAATGACCCTTTGAGAGAAAACAATTCTCCTCATCTCTGTCATTAAAAAAAGGAGACCTCTTATTCTTAAACTATGTCCCTTGGTTGTAGTCTCCCCCACAAGAGGAAATATTCTCCACCTTATCAAGTCCCCTCAGGATTTTACATGTTTCAATAAGATCACTTCTTATACTTCTAAACTCCAATGGGTTTAGGTTCAAGCTGTTCAACTTTTTTTCATAAAATAAGCACCATCCCTGGAATGAGTTGAGTGAACCGTCCCTGAACTCCTTCTAATGTAATTGTATCTGTTTGCAAATAGTGTTATGAAACCCTGGGCAAGTTCGCAGTCAATTCTAGCCCCATGTGCCCCAGAGTCGCAGCACAAGTGAATTACCATATAGTTCTCGTAGAAATTCCCGAATTATTTGGCCTTTGGCTGCCCAATGATTACAGTCACCAGGATTGTAAGTTGAAACACCATTATTATTTATTTAAAATAAGAATAGTAATGAGTTATGCAATACATACAACAGGATAACAACAAGCTAATACCTATTACCCCCTTTAACTGTCCCACCCTCTATCCACATACACAATACAGACAGACATAGAGGGGAAAAAGGGGAGAAATGATAAGAATGAAGATAAGAGTCTTTGTTTCAAATGGTGGTAGTTTAGCACATCCTTTTTTACAGCGTGCCGGTTGATCAAAACCTTTGGTTTACAGCTAGTAATGGTCTTGCATGCTGACTCATTCAATACAGCACTTACAGGCAGAAAACTTTCTGGAGAGATGCTTTTTTTCTTATTAAACTGGGCCTTCAGCTCGGGTTCACATTCAGGCCATATCTTTCTGTGTAGACACTTTATATCACATCAAACCTTGCTTTCAGCTCGTGGTTTGACGTCACGCCTTTGTAGCCTTGAGAGAATGACACCCAGTCTTGCTTGAGAGACAGTCAGCACTCACAGTGGCCTTATGGAGAGGATTTGTCAGATATTTTTGGAGAGAGTTTGTTAGATTTCTGCATCCCGGCTGCAGAATCAAAAGTGAAATCAAACTGGAACCTCGTGACTCTAAAAAGTATTTCAGTGGTATCAGATCCAATCGCCACCTTTTACCAGGCAGAGCACAGCCCTTTGGGCCAATTCATTAGTCACCAGCCAAATCAATTAAAGCAAGTCAGCACTGATGTCAGCCAGTCTGCAATCATCAGCCTAGAACAGCACAACCTTCTAGATCGTTCTGTTTGAATTAAAGATACAGGTTGCTTTGCCTTAAAAATTACAGGTCTATTGAACACCCATGGATCAAAAATGTAACAGGAAAAAGAAAAGATAGGGGGAAATAAGGGAATAAGCAGGAACATACAAGGAAGGCGCTTACAATAGGGATTTTGCGCACAAAATCCAGATGTGGTCACAGGTAGTCCCTGTATAGCTGAAGTAAAATTTCTATTATAGGGCAGCACGGTAGCGCAGTGGTTAGCACAGTTGCTTTACAACTCCAGGGTCTCAAGTTCGATTCCCGGCTTGGGTCACTGTCTGTGTGGAGTCTGCACATCCTCCCCGTGTCTGTGTGGATTTCCTCCAGGTGCTCCGGTTTCCTCCCACAGTCCAAAGATGTGCAGGTTAGGTGGATTGGCCATGCTAAATTGCCCTTAGTGTCCAAAAATGTTAGTTGGGGTTACGGGGCTGAAGTAGGGTGCTCTTTCCAAGGGCTGGTGCAGACTTGATGGCCGAATGGCCTCCTTCTTCACTGTAAATGATTCTATGATATTATATTCCTTTCGCGACAAACAACAACATTCTATTTCCCACCTAATCACTTGCTGTACCTTCAGACTAACTTTCTGTGCATCATGTACCCGGACAACCAGATCCCTCTGCGCCACAGAGATCTGAAATCTCTCTCCATTTAAGTAATATATTTTTCTATTCTTCCTGCCAATGTGACTAGTTCATATTTTCCCACATTCTATTTAATCTGCCAAATTTTTGCCCAGTCACTTAAACCGCCTATCTACGTTTGGGATACTATGTTCTCCCACCAGAGCTATATTGCTCCTGGTTCGGGCTGGCGCTGGAGCTGTACTGTAGCAGATTCAGAGTCGTTGAATTTAAATTTTGATGGCAGGCTGCATAGACTACACCTGTACTCCCTTGGGTCTTAAAAGTGAGGGGTGAACTGATTGAGGTGTTTAAATACTAAAATGATTTGCTCGATAAAATATTTGCTCAGGTGAGGAACGAGGAACAGAAGCATTCGGGAGGAAATTCAAAAAGCACTCTGTGGTGGTGGAAATCTGACCAAAATGGATTTTTGTTGAATAAGTGAATCGAGGTACTTATGGAAGGCTGTGGGGGCAATAAATGGCCTCCTGTTCTTGTGTTACTGCTAAACAGCTGGTGTGGAGGTGCAGGTTTTAATGTATACTTTCTACTGTGATTTAAGTGGTGCAGAGCAGGGGAGTGTGTCAGCAAAACGCCAATCCCGGAGCACGTGGATGGAGACTGGAGTATGTGGAGCCAGTGGAGTATGTGTAGCAGGACCTGTGGAACTGGAGCCAGGTTTAGACAAAGAAAATGCGACAATCCCCCGTAAGTGATTTTGACAAAGCTCTACTGCAAAATGTGCTGTAATTTATTGCTGTGCTGCCAAGTGTGGAGGTGCCTCCTGATGCCAGATTACATACTGTCACCCTGATTCTTGGAGCACATGGTGGTAATGATTCAGTATTCAAAGCAATTGCTTAGATTACAGGAAGAACACTTGTTTCTCATCTCAAATGCATAGGAAAAATTAAAAAGCCTCGAGTCATGTGTAAGACATTGCTCAAGATTCAACTCACTGCAGGCAAAAGAAAATCAGGTTTTGCATTCATGTTAAATTCTTCTTCTGTCTTCCTTTAGAGGGATAAAGACAGTGCATATGCAGGCAGGCGGAGGATTGCTTGGGAATCTCTGTTCCATCCCTGAAAATACTGAATCTCCCATTTCATCATTCAGCCACTCCTCACCTATATTATTTTGGACACAAAATATGACAGCAAACTACACACGGCACTATATCCAAAACAGGCTGGAGAGGTGGAAGGATTGGGGATATGGAATATGATGTCCCTGATAGAGCCGCAGGGGCTATTATTCCTGAGTCGAATTCATACATTTGGAAAAGTGTTCATCTGAAAAACATGACCACCATGTACAGACACCATCAACAAATATCATTGTGTGCAGGCACTATGAACAGTCTCTCTACATAATAATAATAATCTTTATTAGTGTCACAAGTAAGCTTACATTAACCCTGCAATGAAGTTACTGTGAAAATCCCCTAATCGCCACACTCCGTCGTCTGTTCAGGTACACAGAGGGAGAATTCAGAATGTCCAATTCACCTAACAAGCATGTCTTTCGGGACTTGTGGGAGGAAACCGGAGCTCCGGAGGAAACCCACGCAGCTCCAGCGTCCCAGGTTCGATTCCCAGCTTGGTCACTCTCTGTGCGGAGTCTGCACGTTCTCCCCTTGTCTGCGTGGGTTTCCTCCGGGTGCTCCGGTTTCCTCCCACAGACCAAAGGTGTGCAGGGTAGATGGATTGGTCATGTTAAATTTCCCTTAGTGTCCAAAAAAAAAAGGTTAGGTGGGGTTACAGAGATACGGTGCCCAAAAAGGTTAGGCGGGGTTACTGGGATAGGGTGGAGGTATGGGCTTAAGTAGGGTGCTCTTTATAAGGGCTGGTGCAAACTCGATGAGCCGAATGGCCTCCTTCTGCACTGTAAATTCTATGATATGATAATTCTAGTTAGCCTCATATCAGAAATGGGAAAGTTGCGTGTGTCTATTATGAAAGATGTGATAAGAGGACATTTGGAAAGCATTAACAGAATTAGACAAAGCCATCATGGGTTTATGAAAGGCAAACCATGCTTAACACATCTACTGGAGTTTTTTGAGGATGTAACTAGTGGAGCAGATAAGGGAGAACCAGTGGATGTGGTGTATTTGGATTTTCAGAAGGCTTTTAATGATGTCCCTCATAAGAAGCTAGTAGGAAAAATTGAAAGCCCATGATAGGGGGCATGGAGCGGGAATTGGTTGACAGACAGGAAACAGAGTGGAAATAAATGAGTCTTTTTCCGAGTGGCAGGCAATGGCTAGTGAGGTACTGCAGGGATCAGTGCTTGGTCCCCAGCTGTTTACGACATACATAAACGATCTGAATAAGGAACCCGAATGTAACATTTCCATGTTCGCTGATGGCACAGAATTGGGTGGAATTGTGAGTTGTGAGGAGGATGCAAGGAGACTTCTAAATTGATTGAGTGGGAAACACATGGCAGATGCAGTGCAGTGCAGCTAAATGTGAAGTTATAAACTTTGGTGTGAAAATCAGAAAGGAAGAGTATTATTTAAATGGTGACATATTGGGAAGTGTGGATGTGCAAGGCGGTCTGGATGGCCTTGTACACCAGTCAATGAAAGTGGAGAGGCAGGTGCAATGAGCAATTAGGAAGGCAAATTGGATGTTGGCTTTCATTTGTGAGAGGATTTGAGTTCAGAAATAGGAATGTCTTACTGCAGTTATATAAGGCCTTGGTGAAACCACATTTAGAGAGTTGCATGCAGTTTTGGTCGGCCTGCCTAAGAAAGGATATACTTGCCATCGAGGGAGTGCAGCAGAGGTTCTCTAGGCTGATACCGGAGTTGACAGGACCGTCCTATGAGGAGAGGTTGGTTCGACTGGGCCTGTATTCACCAAAGTTTAGAAGGATGAGAGGAGATCTGATTGAAACGTATAAAATTCTAACAGGGCTGCACAGACTGGATGCAGGGAGGATGTTTACCTTGGTTGGGGAATCTAGAACCCAGGGATACAGTCTCAGGATACGAGATGGACCATTTAGGACTGAGGTGAGGAAACATTTATCCACTCAAAGGGTGGTGAATCAGTGGAATTCTCTACCACAGATGGCTGTGAAGGCCAAGCTACTGACTATATTCAAGAAAGCGATAGATAAATTTTAAAATTTTAATGGAATAAAGGGTTAGGGGAGAAAGCGGGTATTTGGCATTGAGATGGAGGACCAGCAATGATGATACTGAATGGTGGAGCAGGCACAGAGGGATGAATGGCCTATTCCTCCTAGTTCCCATGTACAGAGGCTCCATAGACAGCTTCTCTCACCTCGCACACAGGCACTGTAGACAGTCTCTCTCACCCCATTGTCATGTGAGAGTACCTTTAAGAAATGGGTGTTCATCTATATAAATATCTGTAGTGAAAGTACCTTTAAGAAATGGGTGTTTATTACTGCAGCGATGTCAGAGAGTGGGTGGAGCTGGGCTGTCTGTCAGCTTTTTACTTTCGTTTTAGGAAGTTTGCTGCAGGGTGTTTTAGTTTCGTTTTCAGAGCTGGATAGCTGCAGTCACAGCCAGAAGGGGTATTAGTCTCTCTCTCTGTAATCTAAAAACTGTAAATCGATCCTTTGGTGATTTAAAATTAATAACTATTCTCAGTAGTGACTTTAATCTGATGTGCTTCTGTTCAAGGTGTTTTTTTTAAAGTCTTATGGATGTTAAAAGGACAGTTTAAGGATTACTAAGTGTTGTATTTTTTGGGGGTTATATTTGAATTGATGGTTGCTAAGATGTTCTCTGTATGTTTTTAAAAGGTTAACTTGAGTTCATAGAATAATCATTGTTTTGTTTTAAAAAATACTTTTCCATTTCTGCTGTATCACACCGGTAGAGTGGGCCATGTGCTCCTCATACCTCAATCAATTAAAAGTTGTGGGTCAGGTGTACACCATGATACACTGCACTGACAGTGCAGTGCTAGTACTGACTCTCTGACAGTGCAGAAGTCTCTCAACACTGACCCTCTCATAATGCAGAACTCTCAGCACTGACTCGCTGACAGTGCAGCACCCTTGCAGCACTGAATCTCATAGTGCAGCACCCTCGCAGCACTGACTCTCTGACAGTGCAGCACCCTCGCAGCACTGACTCTCTCACAGTGCAGCACACTCTCATCTCTGACAGTGCAGCACCATTGCAGCACTCACTCTCTGACAGTGCAGCACCCTCGCAGCACTGACTCTCTGACAGTGCATCACTCTCTCTGCACTGACTCTGATAGTGCAGCACACTCTCAGCACTGACTCTCTGACAGTGCAGCACCCTCGCAGCACTGACTCTCTGACAGTGCAGCACTCTCTAGCACTGAGACTCTGACAGTACAGCACTTACAGCACTCTCTCTGCACTGACTCTGACAGTGCAGCACTCTATCAGCACTGACTCTCTGTCAGTGCAGCACTCTCTCAGCACTGACTCTCTGTCAGTGCAGCACTCTCTCAGCACTGACTCTCTGACAGTGTCGCACTCTGTCAGCACTGACTCTCTGTCAGTGCAGCACTCTCTCAGCGCTGACTCTCTGAAGCACTCTCTCAACACTGACTCTCTGAAGCACTCTCTCAGCACTGACTCTCTGTCAGTGCAGCACTCTCTCAGCGCTGACTCTCTGAAGCACTCTCTCAACACTGACTCTCTGAAGCACTCTCTCAGCACTGACTCTCTGACAGTGCAGCACTCTCTAGCACTGAGTCTCTGACAGTACAGCACATTCTCTGCACTGACTCTGACAGTGCAGCACTCTCTCAGCACTGACTCTCTGACAGTGTCGCACTCTGTCAGCACTGACTCTCTGTCAGTGCAGCACTCTCTCAGCGCTGACTCTCTGACAGTGCAGGACTCTCTCAGCACTGACTCTCTGACAGTGCAGGACACTCTCTTTTAAAAAAAATAATTTTTATTAAGATTTTTACAAAATATAAACAACACAACAATATTAACAACACAACCGCGGTAAAAACCCAAGAACAACACCCACCCAACTTCAAAAGCAACTGCAAACAAAAGAAAAAACAAAAAAACACCCAAACAACAAAAGGGAAAGAGATAACACCCGCCATATCCCACAAACCTATGTTGACAGTTCTCCCTCCCACCGAACCAAACCCCTCCCCTCCCTGGTTGCTGCTGCTGCCGGCCTATTTCCCTACCGTTCCGCCAGGAAGTCCAGGAAAGGCTGCCACCGCCTAAAGAACCCTTATACTGATCCCCAAAGGGCAAATTTCACCTTCTCCAATTTAATGAACCCCGTCATATCATTGATCCAGGCCTTGACACTTGGGGGCCTCGCATCCTGCCATTGAAGCAAAATCCTCCACCGGGCTACTAGGGACGTAAAGGCCAGAACACCGGCCTCTTTCGCCTCCTGCACTGCCGGCTCCACTGCAACCCCAAAAATTGCAAGTCCCCAGCCTGGCTTGACCCTGGATCCCACCACCCACGACACCGTCCTTGCTACCCCCTTCCAAAACTCCCCCAGTGCTGGGCACGCCCAAAACATATGGGCGTGGTTCGCTGGGCTCTCCGAGCACCTAGCACACCTGTCTTCACCCCGAAAAACCTACTCACCCTCGCCCCTGTCATGTGGGCCCTATGCAGCACCTTGAACTGTATGAGGCTAAGCCTCGCACAGGAAGAGGAGAAATTCACTCTCTCCAGGGCATCCGCCCACGTCCCCTCCTCAATCTCCTCACCCAGCTCCTCTTCCCATTTCCCCTTCAGTTCCTCCACCGAGGCCTCGTCTACCTCCTACATTACCCGGTATATGTCCGAAATCCTCCCCGCCTCCAACCCACACCCCCGAGAGCACCCTGTCCCGTACCCCACGTGGGGGCAGCAAGGGGCACCCCTCCACTTCCCGCCTGGAAAACGCCCTAACCTGCATGTACCTAAACATGTTCCCCGGGGGGAGCCCAAACTTCCCCTCTAACTCCCCCAAGCTCGCGAACCTCCCCTCCACAAACAGGTCCCTCAACCTCCTAACCCCTACCCTGTGCCAGCCCAGAAATCCACCATCAATGCTCCCTGGGACAAACCGATGGTTCCCCCGCATCGGGGCCTCCATCGAGCCCCCCACTTCTCCCCTATGCCGTCTCCATTGCTCCCAAATTTTGAGGGTAGCCGCCACCACCGGGCTCGTGGTATACCTCGTTGGAGGGAGCGGCAATGGCGCCGTTACCAGCGCCTCCAGGCTCGTGCCCACACAGGACGCCACCTCCATCCTCTTCCATGCTGCCCCTTCCCCGTCCATTACCCACTTACGCACCATCGCTGCGTTGGCAGCCCTATAGTACGCACAGAGGTTGGGCAACGCCAGCCCCCCTATCCCTACCCCGTTCCAGGAACACGCTTCTCACCCTCGAAGTCCCATGCGCCCACACAAAATCCCGGAATACTCCTGTTGACCCTCCTAGAAAAGGCCTTCGGGATAAGGATGGGGAGGCACTGAACAGGAACAAAAGCCTCGGGAGCACCGTCATCTTAACGGACTGCACCCTCCAGTAACAGCGGTAACATATCCCACCTTTTGAACTCCTCCTCCATCTGCTCCACCAGCCTCGTGAGGTTACGCTTATGCAAGGCTCCCCAGCTCCCAGTCACCTGGACTCCTAGGTACCTGAAGCTCTTCCCTGCCTGCTTCAGTCGGAGCCTACCAATCCCCTCCTCTTGATCCCCCGGGTGCACCACAAACAACTCATTCTTGCCCAGGTTCAGCTTATACCCAGAGAAGCCCCCGAATTCACTAAGAATCCTCATCACCTCCGGCATCCCCCCCCACCGGGTCCGCCACATACAGCAATAGGTCGTCCGCATAAAGTGACACTTGATGCTCCTCCCCACCCTGCACCAGGCCCCTCCAGTTCCCTGACTCCCTCAACGCCATGGCCAGGGGCTCAATTGCTAACGCAAAGAGCAAGGGGGACAGGGGACACCCCTGTCTCGTCCCCCGGTACAGCCGAAAGTACTCCGACCTCCTCCTATTCGTGGCTACACTCGCCATCGGGGCCTCATAGAGCAGCCTCACCCACCGGATAAACCCCTCCCCAAACCCAAACCTCTCCAACGCCTCCCACAGATACTCCCACTCAACCCTATCAAAGGCCTTCTCCGCATCTAATGCCACAACTATCTCCGCCTCCCCTTCCACAGCCGGCATCATAATAACGTTGAGGAGCCTTCGTACGTTTGTATTCAACTGCCTTCCCTTCACAAACCCCGTCTGGTCCTCATGAATGACCCCCCGGCACACAATCCTCTATTCTTGTGGCTAGGATCTTTGCCAGCAGCTTGGCGTCTACATTGAGCAGCGAGATCGGCCTATATGACCCACACTGCAGAGGGTCCTTGTCCCGTTTCAGGATCAAGGAATTCAGCGCCTGTGACATAGTTGGGGGCAAAGCCCCCCCCCCCCCCCCGCCTCATTAAAGTTCCGGACCAACAGGGGGCCCAACAGGTCCTCATACCTTTTATAAAATTCCGCCGGAAACCCATCCGGCCCCGGCGCCTTCCCCGACTGCATGCTCCCTATCCCTTTGACCACCTCCTCCAGCTCGATCGGCGCCCCCAGTACTTCCACCTGCCCCTCCTCCACCCTCGGAAATCGCAGCTTGTCCAAGAAGCGCCCCATTCCACCCCCCTCCACCAGGGATTCAGACCGGTACAGTTCCCCATAGAAGTCCCTGAAGACCCCATTAACATCTACCCCCCTCCGCACCAACTTCCCAGCTCTATCCGTCACTCCCCCAATCTCCCTGGCCGCGTCCCGCTTTCGGAGCTGGTGTGCCAGCATCCTGCTCGCCTTCTCCCCATATTCATACACTGCCCCCTGTGCTTTCCTCCACTGAGCTTCTGCCTTTCTCGTAGTCAATAGGTCGAACCTGGCCTGAAGGCTACGCCTCTCCCCCAGCAATCCCTCCTCTGGAGCCTCCGCATATCTCCTATCCACCCTCACCATCTCCCCTATCAGTCTCTCCCTCTCCCTCTGCTCCCCCCTCTCCCTATGGGTTCGGATGGAAATCAACTCCCCTCTAGTCACCGCCTTCAATGCCTCCCAGACCGTCCCCACTCGGACCTCCCCGTTGTCGTTGGCCTCAAGGTACCTCTCGATACACCCCCGAACCCTCTCGGCCACCTTCTCATCTGCCAGCAGCCCCACCTCCACGCACCAGAGCGGACGTTGGTCCCTCTCCTCCCCAGCCCGAGGTCCACCCAGTGCAGGGCATGATCTGAAATGGCAATGGCAGAGTATTCAACATCCTCCACCCTCGAAACCAGCCCCCTGCTCAGGACAAAAAAAATCAATCCTCGAATAGGTCTTATGCACGTGGGAGAAAAACGAGTACTCCCTGGCCCTTGGCCTCACACACCTCCAGGGATCCACCCCCCAATCTGGTCCATAAATCCCCTCAACACCTTAGACGCCGCCGGCCTCCTACCCGTCCGGGACTTAGATCGATCCAATGGGGGATCCAGTACCGTGTTGAAGTCCCCCCCCATGATCAGGCCCCCCACCTCCAGGTCCAGAATGCGGCCCAACATACGCCGCATAAACCCCGCATCGTCCCAATTTGTGGGGTAAACATTCACCAACACCACCCGCTCCCCCTGCAGCTTACCACTCACCATCACATACCTCCCGCCACTGTCAGCAACCACATTTAACACCTCAAACGTCACCTTCTTCCCCACCAGGATTGCCACCCCCCCGACTCTTCTCATCCAGCCCTGAGTGAAATACTTGGCCCACCCACCCCTTCCTCAGCCGAACCTGGTCCGCCACTTTCAGGTGTGTCACTTGGAGCATGGCCACATCCGCCTTCAGCCCCTTTAAGTGCGCAAACACCCGGGCCCGTTTGACCAGCCCATTCAGCCCCCTCACATTCCAGGTTATCAGCCGGATCAGAGGGCTCCCTGCCCCCCCTTCCCTGCCGATTAGCCATAAACCATCCCCTGCCCACCACTGGCCAGCGTCCCCCGCTCTGCCAGTTACCCACGGCGGCAACTCCCCCCCTCCAGCACCTCCTGCATCCTCCAGCTCCTTCCTGACCGTTTCAGTGCAGGGCTCTCTCAGCACTGACTCTGACAGAGCAGCACTCTCTCAGCACTGACTCACTGACAGTGCAGCACCCTCGCAGCACTGACTCTGACAGTGCAGCACCCTCGCAGCCCTGACTCTCTGATAGTGCAGCACTCTCTCAGCACTGACTCTCTGACAGTGCAGCACTCTCTCAGCACTGACTCTCTGACAGAGCATCACTTTCTCAGCACTGACTCTGACAGTGCAGCACCCTCGCAGCCCTGACTCTGACAGTGCAGCACCCTCGCAGCACTGACTCTCTGACAGAGCAGCACTCTCTCAGCACTGACTCTGACAGCGCAGTATCTCTCAGCACTGACTCTGACAGTGCAGCACCCTCGCAGCACTGACTCTCTGATAGAGCAGCACTCTCTCAGCACTGACTCTCTGATGGAGCAGCACTTTCTCAGCACTGACTCTCTGACAGAGCAGCACTCTCTCAGCACTGACTCTCTGATAGAGCAGCACTCTCTCAGCACTGACTCTCTGACAGAGCAGCACTCTCTCAGCACTGACTCTCTCGCACTCTCTCAGCACTGACTCTGACAGTGCAGTATCCCTCAGTACTGACTCTCTGATAGAGCAGCACTCTCTCAGTACTGACCCTCTGACAGTGCAGTATCTCTCAGCACTGACTCTCTGACAGTGCAGTATCTCTCAGCACTGACTCTCTGACAGAGCAGTATCTCTCAGCACTGACTCTCTGACAGAGCAGCACTCTCTCAGCATTGACTCTTTGACAGTGCAGTATCTCTCAGCACTGACTCTCTGACAGTGCAGCACTCTCTCAGCATTGACTCTTTGACAGTGCAGCACTCCCTCAGCACTGACTCTGACAGTGCAGCACCCTCGCAGCACTGACTCTCTGACAATGCAGCACTCTCTCAGCACAGACTCTGACAGAGCAGCACTCTCTCAGCACTGACTCTCTGACAGTGCAGCACTCTCTCAGTACTGACTCTTTGACAATGCAGCACTCTCTCAGCACTGACTCTGATAGAGCAGCACTCTCTCAGCACTGACTTTCTGACAGTGCAGCACTCTCTCAGCACTGACTCTCTGATAGAGCAGCACTCTCTCAGCACTGACTCTGACAGTGCAGTATCTCTCAGCACTGACTCTCTGACAGAGCAGCACTCTCTCAGCACTGACTCTCTGATAGAGCAGCACTCTCTCAGCACTGACTCTCTGACAGAGCAGCACTCTCTCAGCACTGACTCTCTGATAGAGCAGCACTCCCTCAGCACTGACTCTCTGACAGTCTCGCACTCTCTCAGCACTGACTCTCTGACAGTGCAGCACTCTCTCAGCACTGACTCTGACAGTGCAGCACCCTCGCAGCACTGACTCTCTGATAGAGCAGCACTTTCTCAGCACTGACTCTCTGACAGTGCAGTATCTCTCAGCACTGACTCTCTGACAGAGCAGCACTCTCTCAGCACTGACTCTCTGATAGAGCAGCACTTTCTCAGCACTGACTCTCTGACAGTGCAGGACTCTCTCAGCACTGACTCTCTGACAGAGCAGCACTCTCTCAGCACTGACTCTCTGACAGAGCAGCACTCTCTCAGCACTGACTCTGACAGTGCAGTATCTCTCAGCACTGACTCTCTGACAGAGCAGCACTCTCTCAGCACTGACTCTGACAGTGCAGTATCTCTCAGCACTGACTCTCTGACAGAGCAGCACTCTCTCAGCACTGACTCTGACAGTGCAGTATCTCTCAGCACTGACTCTCTGACAGAGCAGCACTCTCTCAGCACTGACTCTCTGACAGAGCAGCACTCCCTCAGCACTGACTCTCTGACAGTCTCGCACTCTCTCAGCACTGACTCTGACAGCGCAGTACTCTCTCAGCACTGACTCTCTGACAGTCTCGCACTCTCTCAGCACTGACTCTGACAGTGCAGTATCCCTCAGTACTGACTCTCTGATAGAGCAGCACTCTCTCAGCACTGACTCTCTGAAGCACTCTCTCAGCATTGACTCTTTGACAGTGCAGCACTCTCTCAGCACTGACTCCGACAGTGCAGCACCCCCACAGCACTGACCCTCTGACAATGCAGCACTCTCTCAGCACTGACTCTGACAGTGCAGCACCCTCGCAGCACTGACTCTCTGACAATGCAGCACTCTCTCAGCACTGACTCTGACAGCGCAGCACCCTCGCAGCAATGACTCTCTGACAATGCAGCACTCTCTCAGCACAGACTCTGACAGTGCAGCACTCTCTCAGTACTGACTCTTTGACAATGCAGCACTCTCTCAGCACTGACTCTGATAGTGCAGCACCCTCACACCACTGACCCTCTGACAGTGTATTACTCTCTCAGTACTGACTCTCTGATGGAGCAGCACTCTCTCAGCACTGACTCTCTGAAGCACTCTCTCAGCACTGACTCTCTGATAGAGCAGCACCCTCTCAGGACTGACTCGCTGACAGTGCAGCACCCTCGCAGCACTGACTCTGACAGTGCAGCCCCCTCGCAGCACTGACTCTCTGATAGAGCAGCACTCTCTCAGGACTGACTCGCTGACAGTGCAGCACCCTCGCAGCACTGACTTTCTGACAGTGCATCACTCTCTCAGCACTGACTCTGACAGTGCGCACCCTCGCATCCCTGACTCTGACAGTGCAGCCCCCTCGCAGCACTGACTCTCTGACAGAGCAGCACCCTCGCAGCACTGACTCTGACAGTGCAGCACCCTCGCAGCACTGACTCTCTGATAGAGCAGCACTTTCTCAGCACTGACTCTCTGACAGTGCAGCACTCTCTCAGCACTGACTCTCTGATAGAGCAGCGCTCTCTCAGCACTGACTCTCTGAAGCACTCTCTCAGCATTGACTCTTTGACAGTGCAGCACTCTCTCAGCACTGACTCTGATAGTGCAGCACCCCCACAGCACTGACCCTCTGACAGTGTATTACTCTCTCAGCACTGAATCTCTGATGGAGCAGCACCCTCGCAGCACTGACTCTGACAGTGCAGCACCCTCGCAGCACTGACTCTGACAGTGCAGCACCCTCGCAGCACTGACTCTCTGATAGAGCAGCACTTTCTCAACACTGACTCTCTGACAGAGCAGCACTCTCTCAGCACTGACCCTCTGACAGTGCAGCACTGTCTCAGCACTGACTCTCTGACAGTGCAGCACTCTCTCAGCACTGACTCTCTGATAGAGCAGCACTCTCTCAGCACTGACTCTCTGACAGTGCAGCACTCCCTCAGCACTGACTCTCTGACAATGCAGCACTCTCTCAGCACTGACTCTGACAGAGCAGCACTCTCTCAGCACTGACTCTGATAGTGCAGCACCCTCACAGCACTGACCCTCTGACAGTGTATTACTCTCTCAGCACTGAATCTCTGATAGAGCAGCACTCTCTCAGCACTGACTCTCTGAAGCACTCTCTCAGCACTGAATCTCTGATAGAGCAGTACTCTCTCAGCACTGAATCTCTGATAGAGCAGCACTCTCTCAGCACTGACGCTCTGAAGCACTCTCTCAGCACTGAATCTCTGATAGAGCAGTACTCTCTCAGCACTGAATCTCTGATAGAGCAGCACTCTCTCAGCACTGACGCTCTGAAGCACTCTCTCAGCACTGACTCTCTGATAGAGCAGTACTCTCTCAGCACTGACTCTCTGATAGAGCAGCACTCTCTCAGCACTGACTCTCTGATAGAGCAGCGCTCTCTCAGCACTGACTCTCTGAAGCACTCTCTCAGCATTGACTCTTTGACAGTGCAGCACTCTCTCAGCACTGACTCTGATAGTGCAGCACCCCCACAGCACTGACCCTCTGACAGTGTATTACTCTCTCAGCACTGAATCTCTGATGGAGCAGCACCCTCGCAGCACTGACTCTGACAGTGCAGCACCCTCGCAGCACTGACTCTGACAGTGCAGCACCCTCGCAGCACTGACTCTCTGATAGAGCAGCACTTTCTCAACACTGACTCTCTGACAGTGCAGTATCTCTCAGCACTGACTCTCTGACAGAGCAGCATTCTCTCAGCACTGACTCTCTGACAGAGCAGCACTCTCTCAGCATTGACTCTGACAGCGCAGCACCCTCGCAGCACTGACTCTCTGACAATGCAGCACTCTCTCAGCACTGACTCTGACAGAGCAGCACTCTCTCAGCACTGACTCTGATAGAGCAGTACTCTCTCAGCACTGACTCTCTGATAGAGCAGCACTCTCTCAGCACTGACTCTCTGATAGAGCAGTACTCTCTCAGCACTGACTCTCTGATAGAGCAGCACTCTCTCAGCACTGACTCTCTGATAGAGCAGCACTCTCTCAGCATTGACTCTTTGACAATGCAGCACTCTCTCAGCATTGACTCTTTGATAGAGCATCACTCTCTCAGCACTGACTCTCTGATAGAGCAGCACTCTCTCAGCACTGACTCTCTGATAGAGCAGCACTCTCTCAGCACTGACTCTGACAGTGCAGTATCTCTCAGCACTGACTCTCTGAAGCACTCTCTCAGCACTGAGTCTCTGATGGAGCAGCACCCTCGCAGCACTGACTCTCTGATAGAGCAGCACCCTCGCAGCACTGACTCTGACAGTGCAGCACCCTCGCAGCACTGACTCTCTGATAGAGCAGCACTCTCTCAGCACTGACTCTCTGACAGAGCAGCACTCTCTCAGCACTGACTCTGACAGTGCAGTATCTCTCAGCACTGAATCTCTGATAGTGCAGCCCCCTCGCAGCACTGACTCTCTGATAGAACAGCACTTTCTCAGCACTGACTCTCTGAAGCACTCTCTCAGCACTGACATTGACAGTGCAGCACTCTTTCATCACTGACTCTCTGATAGAGCAGTACTCTCTCAGCAGTGACTCTCTGAAGCACTCTCTCAGCACTGACTCTCTGAAGCACTCTCTCTGCACTGACTCTCTGACAGTGCAGCACTCTCTCAGCACCGACATTGACAGTGCAGCACCCTCGCAGCACTGACTCTCTGAAGCACTCTCTCAGCACTGACCTTCTGACAGTGTCGCACCCTCTCAGCACTGACATTGACAGTGCCGCACTCTCTCAGCGCTGACTCTCTGACAGAGCAGCACTCTCTCAGCGCTGACTCTCTGACAGTGCAGCACTCTCTCAGCACTGACATTGACAGTGCAGCACTCTCTCAGCGCTGACTCTCTGACAGAGCAGTACTCTCTCAGCAGTGACTCTCTGAAGCACTCTCTGAGCACTGACTCTCTGACAGTGTGGTAGTCACCACTGATGTCTATATTGTATATAGAAGATGTCGGTGTAGAGGTTTTGTGGTAAGGCCCTGTACAATAGGTACGGGGGTACTTCCCTGCCTGCTGGCTCCGCCCAGTAGTCAGAGTATAAATATGTGTGCTCCCAGTACAGCAGCCACTTCGCCAGCTGCTCTAGGAGGCCACACATCTTAGTGTAATAAAGCCTCGATTGCATCCAACTCTCGTCTTTGTGTAATTGATCGTGCATCAATTCATTACACTACGATGTGTGGCCTCCTACAGCAGCTGGCAAAGATAGTCATCAAGGCCCTCAACACCATCTTCCCCGCCTACGTCCACAGCGACAAGGGATCCTCATTCATGAGCGAGGAACTGTGTCAGTTCCTGCTCAGCAGGGACATTGCCTCGAGCAGGACGACCAGCTAGAACCTCTGGGGAAACGGGCAGGTGGAGAGGGAGAATGGTATTGTCTGGAGGGCCGTCCAGCTGGCCCTACGGTCCAGAAATCTCCCGGCCTCCCGCTGGCAGAAGGTCCTTCCCGACGCCATGCATTCCATTCGGTCGCTCCTGTGCACCGCGACCAATGAAACACCCCATGAACGACTCTTTGCCTTCCCTAGGAAGTCCACCTCGAGGGTGTCGCTCCCGACTTGGAGCTCCAGGACCTGTACTCCTCTGTAAGCACGTATGACTCCACAAGGCGGACCCATTGTTTGAGAGGGTACAGCTACTTCACGCCAACCTACAGTATGCGTACGTAGCATACCCCGACGGCCGCCAAAATACTGTCTCCCTCAGGGACCTGGTACCAGCTGGTTCCTCACACAACCCCCTCCCCGACCCGGCGCCACCCTCCCCTCGCCCGGCGCACCCCACCGCAGCCCCCACCCTGGGACAATCCGTCCTCCCCTTACCCACACGCGAGGATGAAGAGGATTTTGACACGGTCCCGGAGTCACGGAAGATCAAACCGACACTGGAATCACTGCCAGCACTGCGGTGCTCCCGACGGCAGATCAAGGCTCCGGACCAACTAAATTTGTAACATGACCTAGACTTTTAAAACACCATCCCTCTGTACATAATATTTCCCTCCATCCCGCAGGACTCAATTTTTTTTGCTCTCTGTAGTTTGCAAAGTCTACCTGTATATAGTTCTCCACCGCCCCCGCTGGACTCCATCTTAACAGGGGGTGAATGTGGTAGTCACCACTGATGTATACATTGTATATAGAGGTTGTCAGTGTAGAGGTTTTGGGGTAAGGCCTGTACTACAGGTACGGGGGTAGTTCCCTGCCTACTGGCTCCGCCCAGTAGGCGGAGTATAAATATGTGTGCTCCCAGTACAGCAGCCATTTCGCCAGCTGCTGTAGGAGGCCACACATCTTAGTGTAATAAAGCCTTGATTGCATCCAACTCTTGTCTTTGTGTAATTGATCGTGCATCAGACAGTGCAGCACTCTCTCAGCACTGACAGTGCAGCACACTTGCAGCACTGACTCTCTGACAGTGCTGCACCCTCGAAGCACTGACTCTCTAACAATGCAGTACTCTCTCAGCACAGGCCTGTTGACAGTGCAGTACTCCCTCAGTAAAGACCCTCTGACAGTGCGGCACATCCTTCATACTAACCATCCAACAGTGCATTGCGAGCTCAGTACTGACCTTCTGACGGTATAGAACATTCTCAGTTTTGCCATTCCAACAATGCTGCGTTCCCCCAGTACTGATCCTCTGACATTGTAATGTGGCCTCAGTACTGTCCCTTGGTCAGTGCAGCACTGTCCCTCCATCAGTACCTTCCCTCTATGAAGATCCAGATGGGCTTCTTCACCCTGACTCTCAGCAATGCTTGTGGAGACTGTACATCACCTCAGTAAGCAATAGCTGAGTTATGCAATCTGCTATAGACAAGGGCAATAAGTCAGAAATCCAGCTGACAAAGCTCTGAACCCACTACGTGCCTAGTTCCACATTGACAACAGCCCCAACTTGATTGCTTTCTGCCCCTGGTCACTGCTTGGCAAATTCAAAGACTATCATTTGGAAGTGGTTCTGCAGGCGTCCCTTCACGTTATCACAAATCATTTTTCACATATCTTGTCAGTGCCACTATCAACAAACCAGAATCTTTTAAAAATTCTTTCATGTCTGCTGTTGGGCACCTTTTCCAAATTGGCTCCATCTCCTTAAGTGACAAGGTTGGCTGAGGTGACCAGTTGACAATTTGCAGCAGGACGTTTGAGGTTGACAGATTGCATCTTTAACTTTGTTTCTGGAAATAGAGAGCAGAGTGGAAATGAATGTGAGCATCACAAAGCACTTCACAGCCAGTTAAGGCATGTTGTATTGCAATTAATCAAAACCTATCTGAATCTGGAATGAATGTGCACTGAGGAAAATCGGGAAGGTTTACAGAGGTAAAACAGGGAGATTAGCAAACAGTTTCAGTGCATTAACTGCCAGTATAAATCCACAGTTGAAGAAATCCTATTTTATGACTTAAGAATACCACTCATTAGCCTATTTGATCAGTTAACTGTAGATTACTGAAATTTTGACCTGTTTTTACTCCTCAGTTGCACATTGGTTGTCACGCAGACCAGCTGGAAGAGGTTGCACTGAGTTGAGTTGTGCTCTTTAGTGAGCATGTTTAAAAAGAGGTAGAGTACAATAATGCTTCTGTTAACCAGAGCACCACCAAGAGGACATCCACTCACATTATTCCTTGTGTCAGGTTGGTTCAGTGTCAGCAGTTGTGTCCTGAATCTGAAGGTGTGGGTTTGACCCTCAGTATGGGCCTAGACGTCTGTGCAGTCATGCATTGTTAGCGACGTCGCGTCCTTGGGGAGATGTTAATTGCACGCTCCTGGTTGTCTTTCCAATGCAGGATAAAGGATCCTATTGCAGATTTTGAGCAATTTTGTGCCATGGTCAACATTCACACCCTAACCAAAGGCTTGACGTGGTTCCATTTGTGTCACTCAACTGTGCACAGATTGACTACCTTATTTCCCTCAATAACAATAGCAGCCACACTTCAAAGGACCACTGTGACATTTTTTGGGACTTTCATTAAGACTCTCTCCAAATTTAATGATGTTACAGCTACTGTAACTGTACAACTACTGTTTATATGAATCATTTTTTATCTGGCTGTTGCAGCTCTAAGGTAAGCACCTATGAAAGAATTGTCATTTTCCGTTTAAGCTAATTTACAAAATAGAAAACCCTGCAATCAGCACATGTTCTGGTTTTCCCCTCTGATTTGTTCAGCTCTCTTGCTGTGCATGCTGCCGATTGGAAGTCAGCTTGTGTGTCTCCATCCAGCAGTTTTGATTTCCACGTTACTTCAGGAAAAGTTGAAGAGTTCATACTTTACTTTGTTGTTGATTTTTCATTAAAAATGAACAAATTCTGGTTACTGTCGTTGCTTTCAAAAATGGATTCTCTTGGGGATTTCTCTGTTGCAGTAATTTTCCATTGTTAAACCAGAATGCAAGAGGGAACCAGGCCTGTGAACAGCAGGTTCTAGCACGCACTGCTAATGACCATTGTCGCTGTTAATCATAGAGGCACTACAGTGCAGGAGGAGGCCATTTGTCCCATCGAGTTTGCACCAACCCTCCGAAAGAGCACCCTACCTAGGCCCACTCGCCCAGCCCGAGCCCTGTGACCCCAACTAATCTGCACATCTTTGGGCTGTGGGAGGAACTGGAGAACCGTGAGGAAACCCACGCAGACAAGGGGAGAACGTGCAAACTCCACGCAGACAGTCACCCAAGGCTGGAAAAGAACCCGGGTCCCTGGCGCTGTGAGGCAGCAGTGTTAACCACTGTACCACCGTACCGCACCTGTCTGATTGGAGACATTCTAGAGATTGCAGATACATGCTAAGCAAAACTTAGAATGTATCCTGGTTAACTCTTGACAGTCAAGGCTGTGAGTGGGGGCTGAGGCCCGGCCTCTCACATCGGCAAGAGTTTGCAGCCAAAGTCCATGTTGCTGCAGAAGGTATTATTGTATCAGTAAGTTTAATACATTTTCTTGTAATTTTGTCATATTTTTTTCGATCCTTTTATCTGTGTTTCCTGAAGGATTTTCATGTTCTTTGGTTTTCATGGTCATTTTCACAACTAATTATTTGGTCGCTTTTGTACATCTGTCAAAGGTTTTCCACTGGAAGCTTTGCCTACTTCCCATTGGTCCTGGCAATGTCGATTCCGCTGTAATTTGGTTAGTTTTATGAACAACAAATGTGAGGCCAGTGTCTGTCAGAAGAGTTTGATTCATAGAATCAGAGTTTGCCATGTGCTGCAACACCTAATTTCTCCAATCATGCAATTTGCAAACGTGCTAAGAATGTGAAGGAAATATTATTTATTCATCGTTGGGGTGCGAAAGAAAATGTTCAACTCATTTAGAGGGTACGAGGATCTGCACCTAAAGGGCTGGAACCTGCAAGGTTACGGACCAGGGGCTGGAAAGTGGGATTAAAATGAGCTGGCGCAGACCTGATGGGCTGAATGGCATCTCCTTAATTTTTTAATGGTCACTGAGAATCTTTAAGCCAGTCTCTTTACCAAAAGCGCTGGAAAAGCTCAGCAGATCTGGTAGCAGTTTCCAGGCTACTCTTCCTTGGAACCCTGCCAGACTTCCTGCGTTTTTTCAGTACTTTTATTTCAGATCTCCAGCACCCGCTGTATTTTGCTTTTATTCTTCTATTTACACATCGGCTTTTGAATTGTGTAATAGTTGGTTTAACATAAAGAGACCAGAGACTTGACAACATCTGAGAAGGTGCCAGAATGGTGCAAGATCATTTATTTGTGCCCAGCTACTAACCTATTTGGCGATGCCTTGTATCTTGTGCTTACCAGTCCAGGGCCAGGAGGGACAAACTGCCAGGGAGCCAGTGTGGAGCACAAAGTGTGTGAGAACGTGCCATGTACCAAGGGATTACCCAGCTTCAGAGATCAACAGTGCCAGTCCCAAGACAGACAAGGTCATAAGAAAAAACACTGGACTGCAGTCCTCAATGATGGTAAGCACATGTTAAACTGTTTGCTTGTTGAGTAAGAAAGCACGATAAGGCCTAAAGATTATTAACCAAGTGTGGATTAAAGACGGAATTTTGTTTTTCTTTTCAGTTACTTCTCTCTGTTGACTGCTAAAATAAACCCTTGCACTGAATTACGGCGTGTTATGTTCCAATGCATGTCAAATCAGACAATGAAGTGTTGTTGGGTTACAGTCACTGTTCGTTTATCGGCAAATGCAGTGCCTAAGTTCTGGCAGAACAAGGCCCCACAGTCAGTAACGAGACAAATGGCCAACTACTCAATTTTGTTGGTGTTGCTTGAGGAATAAATGATGAGGATTTTAGGGTTAACTCCCCTCCCTCCTTTTAATCAGTGTAATGGGATTTTTTTTTACATTTCCCTAAGCAACGTGGCAAAAATGTTGTACCAGTAGGTCTAACTGTGAACGTAACATGGCGTAAAGTTATGTGACACACAGCGCAGAAACAAAGATTGCTATCCAACTCACCATTTTTTTCTGCTAACGTTGGTCACAGAGAAACCCTATGGTTATGATTGGTGGTGGGGGCCCTCTGTCGGGTTTCAACATGGGGTCCTTACATTTTGCTGCACCAAATTCTTAATCTGATGCCAATTCCACACATGGACAATTGTGAGAAGCATGTTTACAGTGGGTAATTTAAGAATAAGTAACAAAATGATCAGTGATTGATCACACAAAAAAAGATTGCATCAGCCAATTGGAAGGATCCTGAAAGGTCATTTCAAAGGTGGAGAGACACAACACTCAGAAACCAGGGGCGAGATTCTCCGCAAATGTGGAGAATCGTAAAGGCTGCCGTGGGACAAGCCGTGACCCACGGCAGCCTTCACGCCCACTTCCGGGGCCGATTCTCCCCCCCCGGGTGGGATTAGGAACGCGGCCCCGTGCGTCACGGCGGCGCGGCCTTGATGACGGTCGTCAAGGCCGTCAAGGCCGCACGCCAAGCGTCACGCCGGCTGACACGGCCGATGACGTCAGCCGCACATGCACAGGTTGGACAACGCCAACCCGCGCATGCGCAGTTGGCGTCTTTTCCCTCAGCCGCTCCGCAAGATGTGGTGGCTTGGTGGGCACCGATCGCGGGCCTATGCCCCCCTTGGCACGGTCGTGGTTCTGCCATGCCAATCGGGCCCCCAGATGCCCCAAATGGGCATCTGGCGCCCGTTTCACGACGGCAGCAAGCAGGTTCAGAGAATCGCCGCTCGCCGTTCGTGACGTGGGTCGGGCGTTGGGGGGGGGGGGGGGGGGGGGGCGAATAGCAGGAGGGCGTGAAAAATGTCGGGAGACCCTCCCGCTATTCTCCCACCCGGTGTGGGGGGCGGAGAATCGCGCCCCAGCTTCCTTTGCTTTACCTGTAGTGAGGGGCAGCACAGCAGCATAGTGGTTAGCACAGTCGCTTCATAGCTCTAGGGTCCCTGGTTCAATTCCCGGCTTGGGTCACTGCCTGTGCGGAGTCTGCACGTTCTCCCCGTGTTTGCGTGGGTACCCTCTGGGTGCTCCGGTTTCCTCCCACGGTCCAAAGATGTGCCGGTTAGTTGGATTGGCTATGCTAAATTGCCCTTAGTGTCCAAAAAGGTTAGATGTGGTTACGGGGATAGGGTGGAGGTGTGGGGGTAGGGTGGAGGTATAGGTTCTTTCCAAGGGCCGATGCAGGCTCAATGGGCCGAATGGCCTCCTTCTGCACTGTAAATTCTATGATCTATGATCGAGGACTTGTATAATGGGCTGGATGAGTTGTGTTGAGTGGCGTTTACACCTGCTTCTCCTACTTCAGCAATGACTGTGCGAGGGAGCTTGTGCTGGGCGAGAAGTCAGCTTCTGAGGTCAAAGGCTGTTGCAAGTTTCTGCATGACCACCTGTGCTCACACATTGATACACACCTTTCCACTCACTCACTCCACTCACACTCACTCACTCACTCAATTTCCAAACACACGGTCTCACTGTAACTCACCACCTCTTATTTCTTCATTCAGTCTTCCACTCCGTCACTCATTCCCTCGATTTTCCTCAGGAACCCAGTCCCTTTACCCACGAGCCTGGGCCAAGTCAGTGGGAATGGTTTAGGGGGGCAATTCAAATGAAGCGCTTTTTATTTCCAGCTTCGTTCTCAGTGATTCACTGTTTTAACAGTACTGGTTCGGACGGTGGTTGAGACACTCGCCAGCAAGTTCTGCTGTTTAAAAAATGACTCCACAGCGAACTGTGGTGGGAAAAAGGAAAACTCAGAAACAATCAGTCATGAATAAGAGCAGGTTCGTTTATTTCTTAACTCTGCAGAGGACACGTTCCTCTAATCACAGGAGAAAGAGGAAAGCGCACCGAGCGCCGTAACCTTCAGTCTTGATACATTCAAAAGATAAGCAGGTTAAACACAGGCATTCATGTAGACAATGGCTGGCTTTCTCTTCTTACTAGTATTTCTCCATTCCATATAAGGAGTTATTTTTCTCCTGGCTTTACTATCTCGTCCTTCACACAGCTGGCATATCAGTTTCTCTCTCTGTCTCTCGCTAACCTTGCACACACACACACACACACAAACGCCTGCAGCTTTAGTTAATCACACTATTAAGCAGTCATTCAATATTAAGTATTAAAATTGTCCATTACAACACTCTGCATGGAAATTATTTTCCTTTGATGCCTGGATTCTCGCCCTCCTTCACTGGCAGTTCCTGGCACCATCGCATCTCTCCCATACTTACTTTGCTGTTGGCAACCTCCTCCCTGTGCCCGCAGGCAGCAATATGCCCAGTCGTCACCCACCCAAATGGGCCAGCTGCCACTTTCTGCCCAAATGAGCAAACAGCCATGCAAATGAGGGGCAGCAGTTAAAATCTGCACTTTCAAAGACTGTCAGAATAAATTGTGGCTTCTCCTGCTAGGAGTTTAAATTATCCTCTGCTCTCAGCCTGTCGTGGAGCTTATTCTCATTGTGCTCACCAGTAGCTCTCCAGGCACACTGCTACAGGGGTGGCAGAGGCTGAGGCATGAAGAATGTGCTGTGTGTGGTCAGGGTTATAGCTCACTGATAATATTACCAGCACTAAAGAAATAATTGCAAAACTGTCCCAGCAGTGAGAAAGAGGAAAGAGTGAGGAATGGGCTTCCCAGGAGGGTTTGTTTAACTTTGCCTCCAGGTTTCACATCGGTTGAAGCGAACTACTTTCAACATTCCGGTTTTCTCAAGTCCTGCAAGGTAAATGTGCAAATGTGATGGGCTTGTGCTGTGCAACTTGTGATGGACATTCCATCCTTATTTCTTTATTCATGATACAGTTATTCAACTGAAATTTTAAAAGTCATACACCAGAAGAAAAAGGTGTTATTTATAAACTTTTAATGAGCTCAAAAGAAAGTCTGGGATCATTTCTCATTCAGTTGGAGAAGAGAGAGAGCTGCCAATGTTGAGGTACTGTGCATTGACCAGAACTCTCCCAGTCCGTACAGGGCATTGAGCCAGAACTCTCCCAGTCCGTACAGGGCATTGAGCCAGAACTCTGCCAGTCCGTACAGAGCATTGAGCCAGAACCCTCCCAGTCCGTACAGAGCATTGAGCCAGAAACCTCCCAGTCCGTACAGAGCATTGAGCCAGAACCCTCTCAGTCCGTACAGAGCATTGAGCCAGAACCCTCCCAGTCCATACAGAGCATTGAGCCAGATCCCTCCCAGTACGTACAGAGCATTGAGCCAGAACCCTCCCAGTCAGTACAGAACATTGAGCCAGAACTCTCTCAGTCCGTACAGGGCATTGAGCCAGAACTCTCCCAGTCCGTACAGAGCATTGAGCCAGAACTCTCCCAGTCCGTACAGGGAATAGAGCCAGAACTCTGCCAGTCCGTACAGGGAATAGAGCCAGAACTCTGCCAGTCCGTACAGGGAATAGAGCCAGAACTCTGCCAGTCCATACAGGGCATTGATCAGAACTCTCCCAGTCCGTACAGAGCATTGAGCCAGAACCCTCCCAGTCCGTACAGGACATTGAGCCAGAACCCTCTCAGTCCGTACAGAGCATTGAGCCAGAACCCTCCCAGTCCATACAGAGCATTGAGCCAGAACCCTCCCAGTCCATACAGAGCATTGAGCCAGATCCCTCCCAGTCCATACAGAGCATTGAGCCAGAACCCTCCCAGTCCGTACAGGACATTGAGCCAGAACTCTGCCAGTTCGAACAGAGCATTGAACCAGAACCCTCCCGGTCCGTACAGAGCATTGAGCCAGAACTCTCCCAGTCCGTACAGAGCATTGAGCCAGAACTCTCCCAGTCCGTACAGGGCATTGAGCCAGAACCCTCCCAGTCCATACAGAGCATTGAGCCAGAACCCTCCCAGTCCATACAGAGCATTGAGCCAGATCCCTCCCAGTACGTACAGAGCATTGAGCCAGAACCCTCCCAGTCCATACAGAGCATTGAGCCAGAACTCTCCCAGTCACTACTGTGCATTGAACCAGAACTCTCCCAGTCCATACAGAGCATTGAGCCAGAACTCTGCCAGTCCGTACATGGCATTGACCAGACTCTCCCAGTCCGTACAGGGCATTGAGCCAGAACTCTGCCAGTCACTACTGTGCATTGAACCAGAACTCTCCCAGTCCATACAGAGCATTGAGCCAGAACTCTGCCAGTCCGTACATGGCATTGACCAGACTCTGCCAGTCCGTACAGGGCATTGATCAGAACTCTCCCAGTCCGAACAGAGCATTGAACCAGAACCCTCCCAGTCTGTACAGAGCATTGAGCCAGAACCCTCCCAGTCCGTACAGAGCATTGAACCAGAACTCTCCCAGTCCGAATAGAGCATTGAACCAGAACCCTCCCAGTCTGTACAGAGCATTGAGCCAGAACCCTCCCAGTCCGTACAGAGCATTGAACCAGAACTCTCCCAGTCCGAATAGAGCATTGAACCAGAACTCTCCCAGTCCGTACAGAGCATTGAACCAGAACCCTCCCAGTCCGTACAGGGCAGTGAGCCAGAACTCTCCCAGTCCGAACAGAGCATTGAACCAGGACTCTCCCAGTCCGTACAGAGCATTGAACCAGATCCCTCCCAGTCCATACAGAGCATTGAGCCAGAACTCTGCCAGTCCGTACAGGCATGAAGCCAGAACCCTCTCTGTCCATAAAGGGCATTGAGCCAGAACTCTGCCAGACCGTACAAGGCATTGAGCCAGAACTCTCCCAGTCCGAACATAGCATTGAGCCAGAACTCTGCCAGTCTGTAAAGGGCATTGAGCCAGAACTCTGCCAGTCCATACAGAGGATTGAGCCAGAACTCTCCCACTCCATACAGAGCATTGAGCCAGAACCCTCCCAGTCAATACAGGGCATTGAGCCAGAACCCTCTCTGTCCGTACAGGGCATTGAGCCAGAACCCTCTCAGTCTATACAGGGCATTGAGCCAGAACCCTCTCAGTCCATACAGGGCGTTGAGCCAGAACCCTCTCAGTCCGTACAGGACATTGGGCATTGAGCCAGAACCATACAGGGCTGCGAAATAGCTTCAACGTGATTGGCCGCTTGCCAAGTACTTCATTCCTAGAAACTCGCTGAAATTAATTTTCACATGAGATGCAGCAGGGCCTGGAAGGTGCAGGATGGGGGTTGGCGCGGGGGTGGGGGGGGGGGGGGGGGGGGGGGGGGGGGGGGGGGGGGGGGGAAATATTCCCCACTGGATGACATTAATGGAAATAAAAGTCAGACGGTTTCTGGAGCAAGTAACTAACCTAAAGGGAAAACATTAACCACTTCAACATTAATGAAGTTGTGAGACAGAAGGACTGGCAGAGACTAGTAGGACCGAATGGCCCGTCCCGGTGCTATAAATTCTAGGGGCTGGATTCTCCCGAAATGAGACTATGTCCCCACGCCGGCGTACAAATGGTGAGGTTTTACTCCAGAAATCCCTTACAAAATATCTTTGGCTAACAGGGTTAAGGAAAATCCCAAAGCCTTTTATTCGTATATAAGGAGCAAGAGGGTAACTAGAGAAAGGATTGGCCCACTCAAAGACGAAAGAGGGAATTTATGCGTGGAGTCAGAGGAAATGGGTGAGATTCTTAATCAGTACTTTGCATCGGTATTCATCAAGGAGTGGGACAGGACGGATGTTGAAGCTAGGGATGGATGTTTTAATACTCTAGGTCAAGTTGTCATATGGAAGGGGGCAGTTTTGGGTATTCCAAAAGACATTAAGGTGGACAAGTCCCCAGGACTGGATGGGATCTATCCCAGGTTACTGAGGGAAGCGAGGGACGAAATAGCTGGGGCCTTAACAGATATCTTTGCAGCATCCTTGAGCACGGGTGAGGTCCCGGAGGACTGGTAATTGCTAATTTTGTCCCTTTATTTAAGAAGGGTAGCAGGGATAATCCAGAGAATTATAGACCTGTGAGCTTGACGTCAGTGGTAGGCAAACTGTTGGAGAAGATACTGAGGGATAGGATCTATTCACATTTGGAAGAAAATAGACTTATCAGTGATAGGTAGCATGGTTTTGTGCAGGGAAGGTCATGTCTTACAAACCTAATAGAATTCTTTGAGGAAGTGACAAAGTTAATTGATGAGGGAAGGGCTGTAGATGTCATATACATGGACTTCAGTAAAGCGTTTGATAAAGTTTCCCATGGCAGGTTGATGGAAAAAGTGAAGTCGTATGGGGTTCAGGGTGTACTAGCTAGATGGAGAAAGAACTGGCTGGGCAACAGGAGACAGAGAGTAGTGGTGGAAGGGAGTGTCTCAAAATGGAGAAAGGTGACTAGTGGTGTTCCACAGGATCTGTGCTCGGACCACTGTTGTTTGTGATATACATAAATGACCTGGAGAAAGGTATAGGTGGTCTGATTAGCACGTTTGCAGATGATACTAAGATTGGTGGAGTTGCAGATAGTGAGGAGGACTGTCAGAGAATACAGCAAAATATAGATAGATTGGAGAGTCGGGCAGAGAAATGGCAGATGGAGTTCAATCCAGGCAAATGCGAGGTGATGCATTTTGTAAGATCAAATTCAAGAGGGGACTATATGGTCAATGGAGGAGTCCTGGGGAAAATTGATGTACAGAGCGATCTGGGAGTTCAGGTCCATTGTACCCTGAAGGTGGCAACGCAGGTTGATAGAGTGGTCAAGAAGGCATACAGCATGCTTGCCTTCATCGGACGGGGTATTGAGTACAAGAGTCGGCAGGTCATGTTACAGTTGTATTGAACTTTGGTTAGGCCACATTTGGAATACTGCGTGCAGTTCTGGTTGCCACATTACCAGAAGGATGTGGATGCTTTGGAGAGGGTGCAGAGGAGGTTCACCAGGATGTTGCCTGGTATGGAGGGTGCTAGCTATGAAGAAAGGTTGAGTAGATTAGGATTATTTTCGTTGGAAAGACGGAGGTTGAGGGGGGGCCTGTTGAGGTCTACAAAATTATGAGAGGTATGGACAGGGTGAATAGCAACAAGCTTATTCCAAGAGTGGGGGTGTCAATTACAAGGGGTCACGATTTCAAGGTGAGAGGGGGAAAGTTTAAGGGAGATGTGCGTGGAAAGTTTTGTACGCAGAGGGTGGTGGGTGCCTGGAACGCTTTGCCAGCGGAGGTGGTAGAGGCGTGCACGATAGCATCATTTAAGATGCATCTGGACAGATATATGAATGGGTGGGGAACAGAGGGAAGTAGACCTTGGAAAATATGAGACAGATAAAGGATCTGGATCGGCGCAGGCTGGGAGGGCCGAAGGGCCTGTTCCTGTGCTGTAATTTTCTCTGTTCTTTGTTCTTTAAAAAGTTGAACAAATTCAATGCCCTTCAGGGGACTAGCAGGGACCCGGAGTGAATCTCGCAGCTTTTGCTGCGGATACGGGCCCCTGTATTTCCGGTTCGAAGTCCGCGCATGCGCATGGCGGCAGCCTCCAATGGCGCGTCGAGATCCATGGCGGACTCGGACCACCGAGCCACAGAGAGCTAAGAGACCCCCCGATCGGCCGCGCGCCCGAGCCTGAAATTGTTCAGATTTAATCCCTGGCCGCCTACAAAGCCCCCCCTGGCCTCTGATCCCCCACAGACTGAGTCCACAGCTGCCACGCCACCATCCCGACCGGCAATAGGTGGTTAGTTCCACGGCGTCAGGGACTCGGCCGGGCGGGAGCAGAGGACTGCTGGGCGGCCTCTGGCAATGGTCCCCTGGCGTCTTGGCGCTCTCCAAGGTCACGACGATTTTCAGGACCCGGAGAATCGCCAAACCGCCGCCGCGCCCGATTACGGCGTGAAAGTGGATTCTCCGTCCCTGCGCCGGCCGTGATTTTGGTGCGGGGCTGCGGAGAATCCAGCCCTAGGTACTTCTGATCATGGACTAAACTTTAGACCAGGAAAAAAAGTCTACATAGATCTCATCCGATGATGTGAAGTTAGCAAGCATGTTTGTGGAGAAATACAAGGGACTTCCAATGTCGGTAGAGCTAGCTCTCGGGCTGAATGGCATTCTCTGATTGATTGCTGATGGCTCATATGAGGGGTTAGCGATGAAAATGAATACTGAGGTATGTTGCAAACTGGCCAGTTGCTTGATTTTAAAGCTCGTCAAAACTGGAAAGTTGGCAGGTGGAGTTTCCAGCCTTTACTCTGCACAATAACATATTTAAAAAGCTCGAGTGGAGCCAAATCAAAGAGAGATTTGAATTTGGCGTCAGACCAGAGAAATCAGGTATGCTAGTATTTTGAGTTTGTCTCTCCTCTCAAAATACAGTGCTATTGGCATTGGCCTCTCTTCACATAACCGAGTGCTGGCCTCGGTTGTTCGCAGTGCAGCCCCACCCTTATTATAACTAATTTTCTGTTCTTCTCACTCATCTGGTCAACTGACATTGGAATGCACAGAAGTGGGAGAGACCATTGTGGTTAAACTAGGCAGTCCCAAAGTTCTAAACATACAGCACACTGTCTTTTCCATGCCTCAATCCCTTTGTCTACAAGAAGGCAGAGCTGTGTAGGAAAGAGAAGAGACCATTCTTCTCCATTTGGCTGGCCTCAAATTCAGCAATTGAAAAGGATGTTTTGTGCCCTGATTTATCAGAAGAACATGAAAGTTGGCCCCATGTTGGTATGTGTGGAGAAATGATGAATTGCAGCTCATAATTTACTCCCAATGTTGCAAAATATTTATTTTCTGTGAATAACCTGTGGTAATGAACTAATTAACTGAACCTTGTCCCAGTGCAAATGGTATGGAAGAACTAAATAAGGATCCCAGGCTAGATCTTTTATTTCTATCATGGGGATCCGACGACGTTCTGGAACCGTTACCTCGGGCACTCACTGTTCCCTGCCAAATCAAACACTTCTATTTTCTTTTGAGTATCACCTTCTAAAAGAACCCATGTATTGCAAACCTATCACCCAGGTGGAACTGGTAAACAAACTGGAAAATTCACATGGTCAATGTTCCTCATCTTTGACTGCAGATAATACCCAACTCGGGGCAGCACGATAACACAAGTGGAAGCACTGTGGCTTCACAGAGCCAGGGTCCTAAGTTCAATTCCCCGCTGGGTCACTGTGCGGAGTTTGCACGTTCTCCCCGTGTCTGCGTGGGTTTCCTCCGACTGCCGCATTTTCCTCCCACAGTCCAAAGGCATGCAGGTTAGGTGGATTGGCCATGCTAAATTGTCTTAATGACCAAAAAGGTTAGGAGGGGTTATTGGGTTACAGGGATAAGTGAGGGCTTATGTGGGTCGGTGTAGACTCGATGGGCCAAATGGCTTCCTTCTGCACTGTATGTTCTATGTTCTTATGTTAACTCCCAGATGCAAAAATCAGCAAAATGGGGCAGTAACTTGCTTCAGATTCTCTTGTCTACAATTCATTTCCCCATTTACATGTGCAAGATCTTTAACATACCGTAAGTATTGAGCTGGTTTTGAGCTGCCTGAAGAAGGTAGTATCACAAGTACAGTCTTAGCCAGGAATTTAAAGTAGTGGCCAGGGGTTAGCTAAAAGCTGATCTGAGCCACAGCATGAACACAGTTAGCGTGTGAGCTCCAATTTTACAACACACTAAAGATTGATGTTGTGCATGCCCACGATGAAGGCACATCTACATTATTTGTTCTGGGGATGGATTGCAGTGAATGTTTGCAAAATAAACCTCACCCCATATTTAGATGTAGGTTACAGACTCAGGAGAGTTTGGCCCGTAGAACTGTTGGTTGAGCAGTGTAAAATATGGTATTGGAGAGTTCTTACAAGGATGCCGTTCCCATTGAAGGAAAAGTGTATGATTAGGAGAAAAGTGAAGCAGTCTGTTCACTGTATCAGAGCAGAGAGTTGTCGAAAACATTCGAAATATTGAGATTCTTGCTGAAGGTGTTCCTATTCATCACTGAAATATACACTCCAGTGAAAATACATGTACCAGCTACATGAAATGAAATGAAATGAAAATCGCTTATTGTCACGAGTAGGCTTCAATGAAGTTACTGTGAAAAGCCCCTAGTCGCCACATTCCGGCGCCTGTCCAGGGAGGCTGGTACGGGAATCGAACCGTGCTGCTGGCCTGCTTGGTCTGCTTTAAATACCAGCGATTTAGCCTTGTGAGCTAAACCAGCTAAAACATCCAGGGTTGTTGGTCAGTTTCCTCACAGTGGCTTCAAATGAGGAGGAAATGTGCCATCAGGGAGAAAGTGAGAATGTTTCTCACTTCTCAACCCATCGAAACTTGTTCATCTCCTTACCTCGCTCTCATTCACCAGCCAACTTACATTTGCTAGTGCAGCAGGCACTGCTTGAGGCCCCTCCCCACACCATAGAAACACACCTATCACTCCCAAACCCTTCCAACCGCCCAGCACAATTCAGTACAGGAAGCCCCTAATCCCCAAAACACCCCTTACACAAAAACACATAAAGATAAACTGCCATAACGATAAGGAACAATCTACAGAAAAAGCAGAACAAAAACCATAAAAGTCCAACTCAATCCAGCCCCAAGCCTCCTGCCTTCACAAATGCCTCCACCATTGTCTCAAAATAATAACCTCTGCCATTATGTGTAACCCTACTTGGTTGGGTAGACTACAGTAAACCGTATGTTGTATTCATACAACGCCGCCTTCACTTAACCAAAGGCTGTCCGTCTCCTCACCAGCTCTGTCGTGAGATTCTGGTGTACAGGTATACCACTCCCTTCCCACATCACCTCTTCCCACATTGCCTTCGACACTATCTCAGCACCTTATCCTTCATCTGATTACGATGGTAACAAGTGATCAAAGCTCTCGGCGGTTCATTCTCCTTTGGGTTTGACCAAAATGACCGGAGGGCCCTATCCAACTCAAAGAGAGAAGGTCTTTTCCCCTCTCCCATCAGTTTGGCAAACATCTCTCCAAAGTACTCTATAGGCCTCTCGCCCCTCAGGCAAACCCATTATCCTCAAGTTCTGCCTTTGTGACATGTTCTCCAGGTCCGCCACTTTGGATCTCAGCCCTCTATTACTCTCAACTACATCAGTCCAGCCTGTTGCATCATTGGATAGCTTCTTAACTCCTGATCCCCAACTGAAGTTATGGGGAGAAGGCAGGAGAATGGGGATGAGAAAATATCAGCCATGATTGAAAAGCGGAGCAGACTTGATGGGCCGAGTGGCCTAATTCTGCTCCTATGTCTTATGGTCTTATGCCTATATCTATCTCCAAATTCGGACAACAATTTGTCGACCCTACCTACATTGTCTTACATTGAGTATGGACACCTTCCTATTGTGTCCTATTGTTCCAATCCTTTTTGAGACCAATAACCTTTAAGACTTTGACTGCAAGAAAGAAATGAAAAGCCACATTGATCAAACATTACCTACCAGATAACTAATACACTAACCTGAAGAGAAGGTACTTTTGCATTAGCTAACTAACGCAATTCGGATATGCCTTACAACATCTTTATGCACCACACAGCTGGCAGGCATGTGGCATTACAAGAGCAGATCTTCCAGATTGACTTTCAACAGCAAAGCCCATCTCAGTGACTCTTTCTTCCTTAAATCTTCCAAAATCCAATTGGTGTCTCCTTCTTTCAGACAGAAAATAAGCTCTTACAAGCAACCTGCTTGGTTGATAACTAAAAAGTACTTCTGTGCTGTGCCCAGCAGATGCTGTTTTGGTTCTCCTCTTTATCTTGCTCTCTCTTTTTTTTTCTCTCTCTCTCTCTCTCTCCTTTTTCTTTGAGTTACATTGTCAGGGATGAAAATTGTCACTTGGTATTTCAACAGGTTTCTGTTAAGGTTATCCCCATGATAACCCGATCACAAAAGAACATAAGAACTAGGAGCAGGAGTAGGCCATCTGGCCCCTCGAGCCTGCTCCGCCATTCAATAAGATAACGGCTCATTTTTTTGTGGACTCAGCTCCACTTTCCGGCTCGCTCACCATAATCCTTCATTCCTTTACTGTTCAAAAATCGATCAATCTTTGCCTTAAAGACATCCAACGAGGTAGCCTCAGCTGCAGCACAGGACAGGGAATTCCACAAATTTACAACCCTTTGGGTGAAGAAGTTCCTCTTCAACTCAGTCCTAAATCTGCTCCCCTTATTTTGAGGCTATGCCCCCTAGTTCTAGTTTCACCTGCCAATGGGAACAACCTCCCTGCTTCTATCTTATTTATTCCCTTCATAATTGTATATGTTTCCCTAAGAACCACCTTCATTCTTCTAAATTCCAATGAGTATAGTCCCAGTCTACTCAGTCTCTCCTCATAAACCAATCGTGCGCCAGACCTCTTTTGAGCGCCCCCCCCCCCCCCCCCCCCCCAGAGGCCGCCCGCCCAGCGTTCCCACGCAGTTCCCGCCGGCAGCGACCAGGTGTGCACGGCACCAGCAAATATTAAGACACTGCGGCTTGTTGATAGACAGTGAGAAAAATAAAGTTCAGTTTGCTTCTCTCCCCTGTCTGTAACAGAGAGGTAAAAGGAAAAGAAGTAAAGAAGAGCAGAAGTAGAAATTGAGTGATGGGGTCCAGAATGGCAGATAAAATGCACAAGTAAATGGACTCAGAGATCTCCAGTTACATAGATCTGGTTACGTAAAAAATTTGAGACATAAAAGTTAACTGGAAATAGTGTCAGAAATGCTCGACTTTACAAGACAGATGTATTTTAAAACATCTCCTTTAAAGTGAGGTGCAACAGGTCATTCTGAAAAGGGGCTGGTGAGATCATACTAAAAGCTCATCTTGTATAGGTTCTATGGAGAAAAAGGTTGAATCCATTTGGGTGGAAATTAGAAATAGTAAGGAGAAAAGGTCGCTGAAAGGCATCGTCTATGGCCACCAAATAATAACATCACGGTCAGCGGGCAATAAACAAAGAAATAACTGATGCATGTAAAAATGGTACGGCAATTGTCATGAGTGATTTTAGTTTACATGTCGATTGGTCAAACCAGGTCGGTCAAGGCAACCTTGAGGAGGAGTTCATAGAATGTATCTGCAATAGTTTCCTCGTACAGTATGTAATGGAACCTATGAGGGAGCAAGCTATCCTAAATCTGGTCCAGAGACAGGAAGAATTAATGATTTAGTAGTTAGGAATCCGTCATATGGCTAGTGATGGGAGATGAGGAAATGGCTGGAGAACTTAATAAGTACTTTGCGTCTGTCTTCACAGTGGAAGACGTTAGTAATATCCCAAAAATTTTGTTTGTGAAATCAATTTTAAAGTGACGTGAAGCAAACTCTTTTTAGGGTTAACTTAGAAGTACTACTGATTCATACATTCAAAACCGGAGGGGTCTTGTAACTATAAGCACACGCATAAGAGCATATGAAGGAGACAGGAAAGAAAAGAGTTTTCCAACCAGGAATAACTTGAAACAAAATAAAAAATAAAAATCTGGATATTAATTCACGTGAATGTCAGAGTCCAGAGGGGTGCTTCAAAATGGAGTTAAAGTTCAGGTGGGTTTAGCTATCTTAAAGCGAGAGCTACAAAATTCCTTTGAACATAGAAGCCTAGAAAATAGGAGCAGGAGTAGGCCATTCGGCCCTTCTAGCCTGCTCCGCCATTCATTATGATCATGGCTGATCACCTAACAGTGTAACCTATTCCTGCTTTCCTCCCATATCCTTTGAACCCTTTAGCCCTGAGCTTTATCGAGCTGCTTCTTGGAAGCATCCTTGGTTTGGGTCAACTGCTTTCTGTGATACAGAACACCACAGGCTCACCACTCTCTGGGTGAATACATTTCTAATCATCTCAGTCCTAAATAATTTACCCCGTATCCTCAGTGTGTGACCCCTGGTTCTGGCCGCCCCCACTATTGGGAACATCCTTCCTGCAGCTACCCTGTCTAGCCCTCTTAGGATTTTATAGGTTTCTATGAGATTCCCCCCTCATTCATCTAAACTCCAGCAAATATAATCCTAGCTGACTCAATGCCTCCTTATAAATTAGTCCCGCAATCCCAGTAATTAGTCTGGTGAACCTTCACTGCATTCCACGAATAGCATGAACACCTTCCTCAGATACGGACATCAAAATTGGTATTCCAGTTCTGGTCTCATCAAGGACCTATATAACTGCAGCAAAACATCCCTGCTTCCGTACTCTGATCTCTCGCTATAAACGCAAACATACCATTTGCCTCCTTCATTGCCTGCTGCACCTGCATGCTTACTTTCAGTGACTCGTGTACAAGGACACACAGGTCTCATTGCGCATTCCCCTCTCTCAATCTGTAGTCATTTAGATAATTAGCCACCCTCCTGTTTTTGCTGCCAACGAGGATAACCTCACATTTGCCCAAATTGTACTACATCTGCCATGCATTTGCCCACTCACTCAACTTGTCCAAATCACACTAAAGCATCTCTGGATCCTCCTCACAGCTCACCCTCCCACCTACTTTGTGTCATCTGAAAATTTGGAGATATTACATTTAGTTCCCTCATCTAAATAATTAATATATATTGTGAATAGCTGGGGTCCCAGCACTAATCCCTCCGCTACCCCACTAGTCACTGCCTGGCGCATGGAAAAAGATCCATTAATTTCTACTTTGTTTCCTGTCTGTCAACCAGTTTTCTATCCATCTCAATGCACTATCCACAAACCCATTCGCTTTCATTTTACACATTGATCTCTTATGTGAGACCTTGTCAAAAGCTTTCTGAAAGTCCAAAGAAACCACATCCACTGGCTCCCCCTCATTAACTCTACTAGTTATATCTTCAAAAAATGCCAGTAGATTTGTCAAGCATGATTTCCCTTTCGTAAATCCATGCTGACTTTGTCCAATCCTGCCTGTTTTCCAGCTGCTCTGCAATTAAATATTTTATAATGGACTCTAGCATTTTCCGCACTACTGACATCAGGCTGACTGGTCGATAATTCCCTGTTTTCTCTTTACCTCACTTTTTAAAAATAGTGGTGTTACATTAGCTACCTCCAATCAGTCAGAACTGTTCCAGGGTCTGTAGAATCTTGGAAGATGACCACCAATGCATCCACTATTTCCCGGGCCACTTCCTTACGTACTCTGTGATGTAGATTATCAGACCCTGGGATTTGTTGGCCTCAATCCCATCAATTTCCCCAACACCATTTCCCTACTAATACTGATTTCCTTCAGTTCTTCTCTCTCACTAGACCTTGCGTTCCTCAGCATTTCTGTACGCTATTTGTGCCCTCCATTGTGAAGACAGAACCAAAGTATGTATTTCGTTGGCCAGCCATTTCTTTGCTCCTCATTATAAATTCCCCTTTTTTGAACTGTAAGGGACTTACATTTGTCTTCACTAATCTTTTTTACTTCACATTCCTAGCTTTTACAGTCAATTTTTATGTTCACCACAAGCTTACTCTATTACTCTATTTTCCTTTTCTTAATTAACCACCTCTGTCGTCCTCTGCTGCATTCTAAACACTTCCCAACCCTGAGGTCTGTTGTCCTTTATGACCAATTTGTATGCCTCTTCCTTGGATCTAATACTATCTCTCATTTCCCTTGTAAGCCATGTTTGGCCACCTTTCCTGTTTTAGTTTTGTGCCAGACAGAAATGAACAATTGTTACAATTCACCCATGCGCTCTTTGAATGTTTGCCATTGCCACGCCACATCGTCCCTTTAAGTAACATTCCCCAATCCATCATAGCCAACTCGCACCTCCTACCATTATAGTTTCCTTCAGTTAGATTCAGGACCCTAATCTCAGAGTCAACTACGTCACTCTTCATCTTGATAAAGACTTTTATCTTTTTATGATCGCTCATCCCCAAGGGGCCTCGTACAGCTAGATTGCCAATTGTTCCTTTCTCATTACACAATGCCCAGTCTAGGATGGCCTGTTCTCTAGTTAGTTCCTCAATGCAGTGGTCCAGAAAACCTCTCATATACACTCCAGAAATTCCTCCTCTACAGTATTGTTACTAATTTGATTTGCCTTACCTATATGCAAATTAAAGTTACCCATAATTACTGATGTTCCTTTATTGCATGTGTCTCTAATTTCCTGTTTAATGCCATCCCCAACATTACCACTATAATTTGGGGGTCTATATACAAGCTCCACTGATGTTTTTTGCCCCTTGGTATTTCTCAGCTCTATCCATTTTTGGAGCTAATATCCTTCCACACTATTGTGTTAATTTCCTCTCTAACTAACATTACAATCCCATTGCCTTTTCTTGTTTGTCTGTCCTTCCTAATTACTGAATACCCCTGGATGTTCAGTTCCCATGCCTGGTCACCCTGCAACCATGTCCACAATCCAGACTACATCGTATCCTTTTACATAATTTGTGTGATTAATTAATCCACTTTATTGTGAATACTCTGTGCATTAAGGCACATACCTTAAGGCTTATCTTTTTAACATTCCTTGTCCCATTTCCGTTATTTTTCTCTGTGGCTCTGTTTGATTCAGGACCTTGATTTATCTGCCTATTCCCCTCCTCTTATTCCCTTTCTGTATATTGTTCTTATCCTTATACTCTGACTCCTTGCATCGGTGACCGGAGAAGCCCGCCCACAATATCCTCATCATGCCCTTCCACCTATTTTTGTATCATAGGCAAATTTGGAGATCTTGCATTCTGTTCCTTCCTCCAGGTCATCAATGGAAATAGTGAACAATTGCGGGCCAAGTACTGATCTCTGAAGTACTCCATTACTTACATATTTCCACTCTAAAAGGACCCATTTATTCCAACTCTCTGTTTCCTATGTGTCAGCCAGTTTTCAATCCATGCTGACACACTTTCTCCTGTTTCATGGGCTTTTACTTTATGCACCAGCCTCTTATGCAGCACCCTGTCAAATGCCTTTTGGAAATCTAAATACTATTCATCTACAGGTTCCCCTCTATCTGCTCTCCCTGTTACATCCTCAAAGAATTTGAGCAGATTTGTCAAACACGATTCACCTTTCATAAAACCACTTTGACTGGGTTTGATTACATTCAGCTTTTCTAAATGATTAGCTATTTCTTCTTTGATTATTCACTCCAGCATCTTGCCAATAATAAATGTTAAACTAACTGGCCTATAGTTCCCTGATTTGTGCCTTTCTCCTGTTTTGAACAGAGGAGTCACATTGGCTGTTTTGCAATCTTCTGGTGTCCTCCCGAAATTTACCGAGTTGAGAAAAATTTCAACCAATGGGTCCACTATCTCTGCAGCCGCTTTCATTAAAACCCTAGCGTGCAGTTCATCGGGTCCTGGCAACCTGTCCGTATTTTCCTCTCTAACTAATTCTTCCATGGTGAAGACTGATGCAAAAAGCGTATTCAGCAGATCCACCATTCCTTTTTTTAAATTAAGGGGCAATTTAGCTTGGCCAATCCACTTACCCTGCACATCTTTGGGTTGTGGGGGTGAGACCCACATAGATATTGAGAGAATGTGCAAACTCCACACAGACAGTGACCCGTGGCCGGGATCGAACCTGCGTCCTCGCGCTGTGAGGCAGCAGTGCTAACCACTGCACCATCGTGCCACCCATATCTGCCATTTCTTTGTTTGCTGTCATTATTTCACCAGTCTCTTTCAATAGAGGTCCCACATTTACCTAAACCACCTGCTTCCTATTTATATATCCACAGAAACTCTGCTGTTTGTTTTTAAATTAAGTGCCTTAATTAGTTAGAGAGGAAATTAACATGCAAGTTTTCTCTCAAAATTCTTTTTCTCCCTTTTTATGAGCTTTTTAGTCTTTTGCTGCTGGATCCTAAAAACATTCCAGTCCTCTGGTCTCCCACTATCCCTTGCCACTCTGTATATCCTGCTTTTCAAGTTAACATTATCCTTGACCTCCTTTGGTAATCATGGATTTTGCCTCTTTCTTGTGGATTCTCTCTTTTGATTGGGATAATCTCTTGCTGAACATTATGGATAAGTTGTTTGAATATCTGACACTGCTCATCTACTGACCTGCAGCTTAGCTTGTTTACCCAGTTCACCTTAGACAACTCCTCCCTCATACCATTATAATTGTCCTTATTTAAGTTGAAGATACTGGTTGTGGACCTATGGCCTTCCCCCTAAAACAGTACCTGGAATTCGATCATATTGTGGTCACTACCCGCTAGGTAAACACATGATCCCTTATTAATCCTTCTTTGTTACACAGAACCACAAGTTTAAAATAGCCTGCTCCCGGGGAGGTTCCACAATACACTGCTCTAAAAAGAAATCCCTGATGCACTCCACAAATTCTTCTTCTATGATACCCTTGCCGGTATCGTTTGTCCAATCAATATGCAGATTAAAATTTACCATGATAATTGCAGTTCCCTGTAAACATGCTCTTGATATTTCCCCATTTATGCTGTCACATTTTGGGGGTCTATCGACTACTCCCACCCTTGTCTTCCTTCCCCTGCTATTCATGATTTCAACCCAAACTGATTCTACATCACTATCCACTGCCTTTATATCATGACTCAACACTTCTCTGAAACTTCCTTGACTAACAACGTGACACTACCTGCTTTGGTTTGTTCTGTTGGAACTCTAGCAGATACACCCCCAAAGACATCAGTCCGGTCCTGCCCAACCCGTTCAGTTTGTACTGGTCACACCTTCCCCATAACTAGTCTCAATGTCCCAGGAATCTGAAATCCCCACCCTCGTGCCATCTATTAAGCCTGTATACATCTGGTATATCTTGCTATTTCTGCTCTGACTCCCATGTAGCACTGGCGGTAATCCTGTGATCACTACCTTTGAGGTCCTACTTTTCAACTTACTTCCTAACTCCTTATGTTCTGCTTTTAGGACCTTATCCCTTTTTTTAACCTATGTCGTTTGTACCAATGTGTACCATGACAACTGGCTGTTTACCCTCCCCATCCAGAATGTCCTGTAGCCGCTCTGAGACATTCTTGACCCTGGCAGCAGGGAGGCAACATGCCACCCTGGAGTCTCGTTGACGACCACAGAAACATATGTCTATTCTGCTTATAATTGAATCTCCTATCGCTATTGCATTCCTACACTTAATGCTCCTCCTGCACCGCCTGCCCAATCCTGATGTCCTGCCGGCTGGTCACTCATTCCCGCCCTGCTTCTGTAATTTTACCCTAGGTGTAACCATTTCTATACATGCTATCCACGATACTCTCTACCTCACGGATGCTCCACAGTGTCCCCACGTCCCACTCCAGCTCTGAAACCCAGGCTTCTAGGAGCTGCAGCTGGAGACACTTCCTTCACACATGCTGGCCCTGGGCTTTGGAAACGTTCCCAATTCCCACATAGTGCAGGAGGTGCCCACCACGGCTTTGCACTCTTCTGCATGATTCGCCCCTTTAAATATCTTCCAAAAGGTTTAATTTAAACTCAAATAATATCAATTACTATAAGGCCCTTCTTTCCTAGTTGTCGTTACTACCAAGTATAGTGCTTACAAACTATAAACCATGAAGTACAGACCTTACAAGCTATAAGCGATAAAAGTGGTAAATATTTGCCCGACTGTGCTCACCCAATCAGCTGCTTCCACTTGCCCTGCATCAATTTTGAATCCTGATGTCACCGCAGGACCTTCAAATTCCAAGCTAGGACTCAAATTTCTCCCTGCACTCTTGCGCTGTTTTCAATCTCTCAACAAATAGCTCTCCCTTGTCTCTATTGAGTTCTACGTGCTGCTGACTGTCTGTCTTGGTGTCCTCTCACGCTCTCCTCTGGATGTTGCTGACTGTATGTCCCAATTTCCTCTCGTACTCTCCTCTAGGTGTTTCTCTCTACCTGTCCCAGTGTCCTCTCACACTCTCCTCTCGGTGTTGCTCTCTGTCCCAGTGTCCATCTCACTCTCCCCTAGGTGCTTAAGTTGGTGATGACACAGCAAGATGAGGTTAGTATACAAAGGTTTGGGGCGGGATTTTCCCATCGGCCCACCGCGTGTTTTTCGGCGGTGCACCTGTGGGCTCTACTGGTCCTGTCGTTGTCAATGGAACTTCACCCCTCATCGCTGAGAAACCCGTGCTCCGGCGTAGGACCGGAATCTCCCGCCAGCTTGAACAGCCGGTAAATCCCGTCTGGTCCGCTCTACAGGCAATGGCAGGAAACTTCCAGAGAACCAGGATTCAAGGAGGTTTTCGCTGGATCCTGACTTTGTTGTCAACCTAGAATGCTGTTTTGGTGTTGACAGGCTGGATGTTTAACAGAAAGACTGACTTGGAGGGACTGCAGGAATATAACATCTGAACTTCCCACTGGGCAAAGGAGCTTTGATCTTGTGGTGTTGTCCATTGATGTGTTAGTGTTGGGTGAACAATCAGTTTTGATGTCTCTGGTCAAAATCTGTTGTTGAACTTGAGAGATCGATGGTAGTTATTTGCACCTCTGAAGGTATAACAGGTTTTGAAGGCTTTTTGTTCATTATAAGTCCAGGCTGGGGAGACAGACTCTCTGCTGCTCCATTGTTTCATCGACTGTAATGGGTCTACACAGTGACAGGTGTGAGATTCCTAAAGGACAGCTGCTAGACTGAGTCTGCGACAGGTGGTGGGGAACCAACAATAGGGAGAAACATACTAGACCGCATCCTTACCACCCTGCATAGATGCATCTGTCCATGACAGTCGTGGTAGGAGTGACCACTGCACAGTCCCTGTGGAGACCAAGTCCCATCTTCACATTTAGGACACCCTCCATTGTGTTGTGTGGCACTACCACTGTGCTAAATGGGATAGATTCCGAACAGATCTAGAAAATCAAGACTGGGCATCCATGAGGTGCTGCGGACCATCATCAGGAACAGAAATTGAATCAACCACAATCTGTAACCTCATGGTCCGGCATATCCTCCACTCTACCATTACCACCAAACCAGAGGATTAAACCTGGTTCAGTGAACAGTGCAGGAGGACGTGCCAGGAGCAGCACTAGGCATACCGAAAAATGATGTGTCAACCTAGTGAAACTACAGTACAGGACTACTTGCATGCCAAACACCAGGAGCAGCATGTGATAGATGGAGCTTTAATAGAAGAATCGTAGAAGAACCATTGAATCTGGGGAGGCAGTGGTGCAGTGAATCTGGGGAGGTGGTGGCGTAGTGGTATTGTCACTGGACTAGTAAACCAGAGACCCAGTGTAAGGCTCTGCGGATCCAGGTTCAAATCCCACCACTGCAAATGGTGAAATTTGAATTCGATGAAAATCTGGAATTAAAAGTCGAATGACAACCATGAAACCATTGCCGATTGTCGTAAAACCCCATCTGGTTCACTAATGTCCTTTAGGGAAAGAAATCTGTGATCCTTACCTTGTCTGGTCTACATTTGACTCCAGAGCCACGGCAATGTGGTTGACTCATTGCCCCTCAAAGGCAAAAAGGGATGGGCAATAAATGCTGGCACAGCCTACGACACCACGTCCCATGAACAAATTTTTAAAAATCATAGAATCCCTCATTAAACAATAGAGCAGCAGAAGTAAGCCATTCGGCCCATTGTGTCTGCACTGACCCTCTGAAAGAGCACCCTACCGAGGCCCACTCCCTCGCCCTATTCCCATAATCCCACCTAAACTTTGGACATTATGGAAAAATTTAACATGGCCAATCCACCTAACCTACACATCTTTGGACTGTTGGAGGAAGCAAACGCAGTCACGAGGAGAACATGCAAACTCCCTCACACAGACAGTCACCCAAGATCAGAATCGACCTGGGTCCCTGCCACTGTGAAACAGCAGTTAACCACAGTGCTACCGTACCATCCATAAATAACCTCAGCCAGTACAGCAATTGAACCCACACTGTTGACGTCCCTCCGCATCACGAACCAGCCAACTAAGCGAACCGATACAAACATGGCTAAGCGATCTCACAACCAACGGATCAGCTCTAAGCTCTGCAGTCCTGCCACATCCAGCCGTAAATGCTATTGGACAATTAAACAATTCACTGGAGGAGGAGGCTCTTCAAATATCCCTGAGCTCAATGATGGAGGAGCCCGGTATATCTGTGCAAAAAACAAGGCTGAACATCCTGCAATAATCTTCAGCCAGAAGTGCCGAGTGGATGATCCATCTTGGTCTCATCTGGAGGTCCACAGCATCACACATGCTAGTCTTCAACAATTGGTTTACGCCGTGTGATATCAAGAAACAATGGAAAGCACTGGATACTATATAGGCCCTGACAATGGGAATGGGACAACTCATCGCCGCCGACTCATCGCCGCTGACTCATCGCCGCCGACTCATCGCCAGCCCAACTCATCGCCAGCCCAACTCATCGCCAGCCCAACTCATCGCCAGCCCAACTCATCGCCAGCCGAAAATAATAAAAACAAAAACACCTCTTCATACATAACAAGTAATTACCGACTAACTAGATCCACAAATAACTCAATTACCAACACACCTATTTGTCAACAAATAAATCTGTTCCTCCACATAACAAGTAATTACCGACTAACTAGATCCACAAATTACCGTTTCTAGGAACTTCAATTTTAAATTCTTCCAATTTTAAACCCTTTACAATGGAGCAAGTTTTAAGTCAGCGAGGCAAAGCGAAGTTTTCTCATAATGGACATTTGTTCATTTTTGATAAATTCAGTAAAACCGAAGGCGATTTGATGTTTTGGCGATGTGAACAGCTCAGCAGATGCAAAGCAAGAATTCACACAAGATTTGGAAATGTAGTGAAATTCATAAATACTCACACCCATGACTCTTCACCAATAAGAATAGAAGTGGCAAGGACGACTACAAAAATTAAAACGCGAGCCGAAAAGACAATGGAAAACCCAAGTGTATTGATTAATGAAGTTTTGGCGAATGTTTCCCAAGCGGAACAAGGATCACTACTGTGTGCGTCTGCTCTGAAGAAAACAATTCGACGGAAACGGAATCAAATTAGCGTCCCTCCGCCAGACCCAATTGACCTTCATCAGTTAGCAATCCCTGATGAATATACTTCTCGTTATAATAACGACAGCAAGTTTTCGTTACAAGTCAAGATGATACTGACTCTTGCATTTGTCCCTGTCGAACATATAGATTCCTATATTGATGCCTTAGTTGACGAATTATTGACAGAGCATATGCCAATCCTGAATTGGCTCGAAAACAATTATATAGGTCAGTTAAACAGACGCGGAAATAGCAGACGTGCCCCACTCTTCCCAATGGAAATGTGGAATTTGTATGTTCGAACTTTAAATCATGAAGACAAAACCAACAACCACGCAGAAACAGCAAACAGAAGACTACAAATGGAATTAGGGATGGAACATCCTACAATATGGAAATTCATTAATGCACTCAGAAAAGTTCAAAAAGGACGAGACTGTTATTTGGAATTGCTTATAGCTGGCAGTGCACCACCAGCAAAATTAAAAAGATACCTAGATACTGATAACCGCATTCTTAGGATAGTCCAAAATTTTAATGAAAGGATTCCTATTGAATATTTACGCGGTATTTCTCATAACATAAAATAAGTCTTTTCACCTCCATTCATTTTTGAGACTTTGATTTTGAATAAAGATGTTTTTAATATCCACCGAATTTTATTGAGCACTCCATGAATTTCAATTTTTAGTTGGGCTGGCGATGAGTTGGGCTAGCGATAAGTTGGGCTGGCGATGAGTTGGGTTGGCGATGAGTCAGCGGCGATGAGTCGGCGGCGATGAGTTGTCCTAGACCCCTGACAATCTTCCTGCAATAGTACTGAAGACTTGTGCTCCAGAACTTGCTGTGCCCCCTAGCCAAGCTGTTCCAGTACGGCTACAACAATGGCATTCACCCAGCAATGTGGAAAATTGCCCAGCTATGGCCAGTACACAAAAAGCAGGACAAATGCAACCCAGCCAATTACGGCCCTCAGTCACCTCAGTCATCAGTAAAATGCTGGAAGGGTCTATCAACAGTGCTATCAAGCAGCACTTACATAGCAATAACCTGCTCACTGACACTCAGTTTGGGTTCTGCCAGGGTCACTCAGCTCCTGACCTCATAACAGCCTTGGATTAAACATGGACAAAAGAGCTGAACTCCAGAGGTGAGATGAGAGTGACTGCCCTTGACATCAAGGCAGCATTTGATCGAGTATGGCATCAAGGATCCCTAGCAAAACCAGAGTTAATGGGAATCAGAGGGAAAAGTCTCCACTGGTTGGAGTCATACCTAGGACAAAGGAATATGGTTGTGGTTGTTGGAGGTCAGTCATCTCTGTCCTGGGACATCACTGCAGGAGGTCCTCAGGGTAGTGTCCTTGGTCCAACCATCTTCAGCTGCTTCATCAATACCCTTCCTTCCAACATAAGGTAAGATGTGGGGATGTTTGCTGATGATTGCACAATGCCCAGCACCATTCGCGACTCCTCAGACACTGAAGCACACCACGTGCAAATGCAGCATGAGCTGGACAATATCCAGGCTTGAGCTGACAAGTGGCACGTAACTCTCATGCCACACAAGTGCCAGGCAATGACCCTAAAGTATTAGTCTAGGCCTTCTGGATTACCAGTCCAGTGACAGTACCACTGTGCCATCACCTCCATCATTAACCTTCCCATCCGTGCACCCACTGAGGGGTAATCATGTAAAATTCCTTTCCAACTAACACATCCATCTCATTGCTGGCCCTGTGGTCTCTGATCTCACCACCCCGCTACACAGCTCTCTTCAGAATGTAATTTGCGAACAAGGCCTTTAACATCCATAATAATATTGTGGATGGTTGCATCAATGTCATGGCCTCAACAGAAATCTGGCAGAGGCCCGCTAATGAAATCATCTGACTACATCTCTCAGGATTGCAGTGTGGTACTTATCACCAAACTTCACCATTGCCAGACCCATACTCTTCTGGTACTTTCTCCTCCTTTGAGCATATCATCTTGTTCCATGCCTCTCGCCTCTCATTCAACATTAACAGGTCCACAGATCTTTGAAAGTGGCAACACTAATGGATAAGATAGTCAAGAAAGCATATGGAATGCTTGCCGTCATTGGACGGGGCATCAAGTATAAAAACTGGCAAGTCATGCTACAGTATAAAACGTTGGTAAATCCGCACAATTCTGATCGCCACACTACCAGAAGGATGTGGAGACTTTGGAGATGGTGCAGAGGAGGTTAACCAGGATGTTTTCCAGTTCTAGAGGGTGTTAGCTATGCGGAGAGGCTGAATAAATTCGGACTGTTTTCATTAGAACGTTGGAGGTTGAGGGGCAACCTGATATGGGTCTACAGGATTATGAGGGGCATGGATAGAGTGAATGGGCAGGCACTCTTTCACAGGGTACACGGCCCTCCACTGCGGCCGCGGGTCCGCGCATGCTGGCCTCTTTCAATGACTCCTGACCTTGGAGAATCCCGGCCTCCATGTTTTCAAGAAGCAGTTAGATGTAGCACTTAGGGCAAAGGGGATCAAGGGTATGGGGGGAAAGTGGGATTAGACTATTGAGTTTGATAATCAGCCATGATCCTACTGAATGGCGGAGCGGGCTTGAAGGGCCAAATGGCCTCCTCCTGCTCCTATTTTCTAAGTTTCTATGTTGAGGCCATCTTTAATCACTTCCTTGTATTGCTCTCTACCCACATTTCACTTGCCCCTCCAAACCCTATCCACTTCTAGATCTGTTCCTGAAGAAAACTGTTCCCCAATTCACTTACAACTTCACTTTCAAAATCCCAATTGCCTTCTCTTTGTCCCTCCATCCACCATGACATTTCTGCTGCTCATGATTAGCTCAACTGCTTCCTCACTCCACCTTCAACACCCGGGACCCCAGTAAAACCATTACTCTCACCCTGGATACTCCAGTTAGCATGACATTCATCTCCGGATCATAACCAGATCTGGCTAGAAGGCTAGATGATCCCAAGCTCATCTTGTCCATGAGATGGGCCTAATGTTCTCTCTAGCCTATTTTTACTCGACTGTTGGCCACACAACTTCCCCTTCAAGCCCCCAGGTTAGATGCTATTGTTAATTGTTCCATCTCCTCAAATGTTGGCCTTCCCTCCTTTAAATCTGCTGTCATATTATCTCTCCTTAAAGGACCAATCGTTGACCCCAGCCTGAAAATTAATGCCCCATCCCCAACCTCTCTGTCCAACTCCAAGTCCTTGATTATCAAAATTATAAATGAGATCCCATGTGACTGTGACAAAGGTAAACTGTCCCCCTTCATCCTTCTCAACAATTCTGGAGCCTTTGGCATGGTTAACCATACCATCCTCCTCCAATGTCTCTCCACTGTCATCCAGTTGGGTGGGACTGCTCTCACCTATCTACTAGATTCTATCTAATCGCAGCCAGTGTACCACTTGCAATGGCTTCTCTTCCCATTCCTTGGCCATAATCTCTACTGTCCCGCAACTATCCATCCTTGAACCCTCCTATCTCTGCAAGCTTCCACTTGACGTCATCATCCAAGGGCACAGTTCCTACACGTACGATGATGACACCCAGCCCAACCTCACCATCACCCCTCTTGACTGCACCATTGTTGCTTAACAATCAGACTGCTCAACCGACATCCGGTACAGGATAAGCAGAAATTTTTTCCAGTTAAATATTGGGAAGACTGATGGTGTCCATTTCAAACTACATTCATTCGCTACCGACTCCATCTTTCTGCCTGCCAAATGTCTAAAATTAAAACAGATCGTTCTCAACCTTGGTATCACAATTGACCCTGAGGTGAGCTTCTGACTTCATATTCACGCCGTCATTAAGACTGTCTATTACAACCTCTGTAACTTCGCCTGGCTTCACCCTTCTTTCAGCTCATCTGCTGCTGAACCCCGCATTCATGACTTGGTTACCTCCAGTCTTGATCATTCCAGTGCACTCCTGGCTGGTGTCTCACATTCTATACTCGAAAAACTCTGCTGCCGATGTGTTGACTCGTAGCAAGTCCCATTCACCTATTAGCCCTGTACTCGCTGATCTATACTGGGTCCGGATCAAGCAATGTCTTGATTTTAAAATGTTCTTCCTTGTTTTGAAATTTCTCCACTTTGCCTTCAGCTGCCGAGGCTTTAAGCCCTGGAGTCTCCTCCCCAAAGTTCGCTATCTCACATTCCTCTTTTAAGGCACGCCTTTAAGACACTCCATAAAAGTATTTCATTGGCCAAGCTTCTGGTCGTCTGACCTAATATTTACTAGGGTAATATTTCACCTGACCTAATATGGCTTGGCATCATATTTTGTTTTATAATACTTGTGTGAAGCACCTTGGTATGTTTTATTGTTTGTTCTTCATCATGCCTGAAATATACCTCAATTCCATGAAACTGCCTTTTCAAATATCCCTTGATGACCTTATTCAACAAATATTTGTTGATATCAGTCTTGAAAATTTCTATTGTCCCCTGCAGCCACAGCATTTTGGAGAGGAGAATTCTAGATTTCTAAAACTCTCTTTCAGAAGAAGTGTTTTCTGATTTCAGACCTAAATTGCACACATTTCTTGCAGGACCTGTTGTTTATGGCATAAGCCTGCATTAGGACGAGATCTTCCATCTCTTCACACACCCCCACGGCAGGTTTCCCTGCGGCCTGGGGTGGACTCAATGGGAAATCCCATTGACAGCGGAGGGATCAGAAGATCCCAACGCCAGGGGTCGTCTCCCACAGCCGAGAAACACTGGAGACCAGCAAATCCCACCCCACATTTCACAATCACATCCCTCCTGCATATTGGACTGCATGACATGCCTCTTTTGGAAATAGCAGCAAGCAGACGCTGAGATATCCAGGTCTCCGAAGAGCCATTCGTCCAGTGTTTCCTACGCTTCCAGGAAGATGGGATTAGGGGGTGCCAGATATCATGGCTGGTTGACAAGACCAGAGATGTACAAAATGGCCCTATGGCAATGGAGCACCTGAACCTTAATTCTGTACAAACCTACTCTATTCACATCGGCAGTAAGGTTGGTATGAAGAACCCTAATGCTCTCATTGGTTCCCTGCTCGAATGACCACTAGCACATGGTGAAACACATGTGCCCTGTCCAGGTGATGCCCCTCTTTTCAAAAGAAAAATGGCAATGGTACATGCAGTCTTCGCCGGGTCATTTATGGGATCAATGCTTTTGATCTTGGTCGATGCGCAATCTATATTTTTTTATTTTTGCTATTAAGGAGCAATTAAGCGTGGCCAATCAACCTACCCTGCACATCTTTGGATTGTGGGGGTGAGACCCACGTAAACACGGGGAGAATGTGCAAACTCCACACGGACAGTGACCCATGGCCGGGATCGAACCTGCGTCCTCACGCCGTGAGGCAGCAGTGCTAACCATTGCGCCACCGTGCCGCCCATATCCACCATTTCTTTGTTTGCTGTCATTATTTCACCAGCCTCTTTCAATAGAGGTCCCGCATTTACCTTAACCACCTGATTCCTATTTATATATCCACAGAAACTCTACTGTTTGTTTTTATACTGCATGCAAGTTTTCTCTCAAAATTAATTTTCTCCCTGAAAGGAGCCCCTAGGTTTTAGGAGTTCTCATGTCAGGTACTCCATCCATTGCCCTGCCTGTGGGAGGGCCGGTGCTTGCGCAAGAGACTCCGCTCGACCCGCCATGTCGTGCTCTGCCTTGCTCCTCACGTCTGTGGCCTTGGCCTTCCTCTCCTGGCTCTGAGGGCATTTCTTCAGGTGCTTTATGTTTCAGTGTGGTGGGGGGGGGGGTTTGCCTCCTTAGTACTTTTTGTGTCAAAAGTACTGAGGTTGGAATCTCTAGGGGGAAAGCCACCTTTCATCCAACTGCGCAGCACATTCCCGCCACCAGGAAATCATCCCACTTTTGGGGCTGGATTCTCAGCACCCGGACGCCAAAATTGCATTCGGCCATGGGGTGGAGAATCCATGTTCCCATACAAAATCGGGACCGCCACGGTTCCGCCATTCTCCCCTTCTCCCCCCCCCCAAAAAAAGTGGCTTACCCCTAGGGAGTACGCCGCATAAAGTATCCACCCCCCCCCCCCCAAAAAAAAAGCGGCTTACCTAGGGAGTACGCCACATAAAGTATCCACCGCCTCAGGACATTGCCTGAGGCACAGCCGCTATTCTCCATCCCCGACCGGCCGAATTCCCAATGCCGTTGACCTCTCATGGTCCCACTGTCCGGGATCCTCGCGTGGCAGCTGCGGACTCAGTCTGGGGCCGGTACGGGATTTGAACCCGCACTGCTGGTATTGTTCTGCATTACAAGCCAGCTGATTAGCCCACTGTGCTAAGAGAAGCTGCTGAAGGTTGACTTGAAGCCAGCTGTAGTCAAGGCTGGTAATGATAATCCCTTCTGGTCCTAGGGTGGGATTCTCCCCTACCCGGCGGGGCGGGGGGTCCCGGCGGGACGGAGAGGCGTGAACCAATCCAGCGTCGGCCCGCCCAAAGGTGCGGAATCTTCCGCACATTCGGGGGCTAGGACGGCGCCGGAGTGGTTGGCGCCACGCCAGCCGGGGCCGATGGGACTCCACCAGTCGCCGCAGGTCCGCGCATACACGGGAGTGTCAGCGGCTGCTGACGTCATCCCCGTGCATGCGCGGGGGGGGGAGGGGATCACCTACGCGTCAGCCATCATGTAGGCTGACATGGCTGGCACGTCGGAAAAGAGTGCCCCCACGGCACAGGCCCGCCTGCGGATCGGTGGACCCCGATCGCGGGCTAGGCCACCATGGGGGCACCCCCCGGGGCCAGATAATCCCGTGCCCTCCCCAGGACCCTTGAGCCCGCCCACGTCGCCAGGTCCCGCCGGTAAGGGACCTAGTCTAATTTACGCCGGTGGGACTGGCAAAGAACCAGTGGGACTTGTTGAAGAAAGAGAGTCAGGTGAAGCAGAAAAAGGGGGTGTAGGACAGACGTTAGATTAATATCACAAGCAAGAACCAGGCACACACAGTTCAGTGAAAAAGTGAAAGGGAAATAAGAGAGACAAAGTGTGTCTGATAATATACTAGCTGTTAAACGAAAGCGACCCATAAGCATTCTACAGTCACCTAAATAGTAAAAAGGTGGTTAAAAAAGGGGGTAGGACCAATTCTTGATTATAAAGGATAGCGCATGTGGAGTCAGAGGATGTGACTGAGATAATAAATGAAAACTTTGCATCTGTCCTTACCAAGGTAGAAGACAATGTCACAGTGAAAGAGGACATAGTTGAGATGTTGGTTGGGCTAAAAATTGATAAAGAGCAAATAATGGAAAATCTGACTTTGTGAAATAGCTAAGTCACCAGTCCAGATGGAATGCATCGGAGTTTCCTGCAGGAAATAGGGGTGGAAATTGCAGATGCACTGGTCTTAATCTTCCAATGCTCCTTTAGATATGAGCACGGTGCCAGAGAACTGTGAACAGAAGACAGAGAATACAAAAGCAATGAAGTTCTGATGAACATCTATAACTCTGGTTTGGCTTCAGCTGTGCCCAATTCCGCAGAAAGGCTCCTCGAGAATGATTGTAGAAATGAGAAACTTCAGTTACTGGAGTTCTCCTGAGTGAAGAGAAAGTCGAGTGGAAGTATCCAAAACCCAGGACTTGGCTCCTCACTCTGTAACTGGACCCTCAACTTTTTGACCCACAGACTACAATCAGTAACGATAAACAACATCACCTCCTCCACGATGTACAGGTTAGGTGGATTGGCCATGCTAAAATTGCCTCTTAGTGTCCAGGGATATACAGATTAGGTGGGGTTACGGGGATGGGAGGGGGCGGGTAGGTTTAGGTAGGGTGCAGAGTGCTCTTTCAGAGATTCTGTGGATCGCTGTTGCTGGTTCAAAATTCTGGAACTTCCTTCCTCACATATCGGTGGCTGTACTTAGTCCAGATGGGCGACAGCAGTTCAAGGAAGCTGCTCACCAACTTCTCAATTGAAATTAGAGGTGGGCAACAAATGCTTGCCAAGCTGGAGACGCCCATGTGCCATTTTTAAAAATTGGCAAATTAACACATGCTTCCGAATATGTCATTGTGAAATCATCATGCAGTTAAAAAGTTGCTTTGATGTAACTGCTAAAGTGGCTTGGGTCAGTGGGAAGCACTCTTGCTTCTGAATCCTAGAATCCCTAGAGTGCAGAAGGAGACCATTCAGCCCGTCCAGTCTGCACAGACCCTTGGAAAGCATGCCCTCCCGAGTCCCAACCTCCACCCCATCCCCGTAACCCAGTAACCCTACCTAACCTTTTGGACATTAGGGGGCAATTTTAGCATGGCCAGACCACCTAACCTGCACATCTTTGGACTGTGGGAAGAAATTGGAGCACCCAGAGGAAACCCACACAGCCACGGCAGAAAGGCAGGAAGTGAACCCAGGTCCCTGGCGCTGTGAGGCTGCAATACTAGCCGCTGTGCCACCGTGAAGGTTAGTGGTTCAAGGCTTAGTTGAAGTTGAATATATAATCTGAGCTGACACTTCAGTGCAGCACCGAGAGAGTGTTGAATTGTTTCGAGGTGATAAAATGAGATCTGTCCGCTTGCTTAGTCAGATGTGAAAGGAGAGTTGGAAATTTGGGGATTTTTTTAGTACAAATTGGTTGTTGTGTTTTCCTGTGTAACAACAGTGACTACGTTTCATAAGTTGTCTAATTACCTGGGAAGCATATTGGGGTATCCTGAGGATGTGAACACCCTATGTTCCTTCTTTAATAAAAATATTCTTCAGAAAAATATGAGTGAAAAATATTCTTCACTCTTCAAAACAGAGGTAAAAAAACCAACATAAGTGTACTTTACCTGAATGCTCATAGTATTCGGAATAAAGTAAATGAGTTGATAGCACAAATCATCGTAAATGACTATGATTTAGTGGCCATTACTGAAACATGGTTAAAGGATGGTCACGACTGGGAGTTAAATATCCGAGGGTATGAAGCTATTCGGAAGGACAGAGTGGATGGTAAGGGAGGTGGTGTTGCTCTGATATTTAAGGATGACATCCGGGCAATAGTAAGGGATGACATCGGTGCTATGGAGGATAAGGTTGAATCCATTTGGGTGGAAATCAGGAATAGTAAGGCGAAAAAGTCACTGATAGGAGTAGTCTATCGGCCACCAAATAGTAACGATATGGTGGGGCAGGCAATAAACAAAGAAATAACTGATGCATGTAGAAATGGTACAGCAGTTATCATGGGGGATTTTAATCTACATGTCGATTGGTTTAACCAGGTCGGTCAAGGCAGCCTTGAGGAGGAGTTTATAGAATGTATCCGCGATAGTTTCCTAGAACAGTATGTAATGGAACCTACAAGGGAACAAGCGGTCCTAGATCTGGTCCTGTGTAATGAGACAGGATTGATTAATGATCTCATAGTTAGGGATCCTCTCGGAAGGAGCGATCACAATATGGTGGAATTTAAAATACAGATGGCGGGTGAGAGGTAAAATCAAACACTAGTGTTTTGTGCTTAAACAAAGGGGATTACAATGGGATGAGAGAAGAGCTAGCTAAGGTAGACTGGGAGCAAAGACTTTATGGTGAAACAGTCGAGGAACAGAGGAGAACCTTCCAAGTGATTTTTCACAGTGCTCAGCAAAGGTTTATACCAACAAAAAGGAAGGACGGTAGAAAGAGGGAAAATCGACCGTGGATACCTAAGGAAATAAGGGAGAGTATCAAATTGAAGGAAAAAGAGTACAAAGTGGCAAAGATTAGTGGGAGACTAAAGTACAAGGAAATCTTTAGGGGGCAACAGAAAGCTACTAAAAAAGCTATAAAGAAGAGTAAGATAGATTATGAGAGTAAACTTGCTCAGAATATAAAAAAAGATAGTAAAAGTTTCTACAAATATATAAAACAAAAAAGAGTGGCTAAGGTAAATATTGGTCCTTTAGAGGATGAGAAGGGAGACTTAATAATGGGAGATGAGGAAATGGCTCAGGAACTGAACAGGTTTTTTGGGTCGGTCTTCACAGTGGAAGACACAAATAACATGCCAGTGACTGATAGAAATGAGGCTATGACAGGTGAGGACTTTGAGATGATTGTTATCATTAAGGAGGTAGTGATGGGCAAGCTAATGGGGCTAAAGGTAGACAAGTCTCCTGGCTCGGATGGAATGCATCCCCGAGTGCTAAAAGAGATGGCTAGAGAAATTGCAAATGCAATAGTGATAATTTACCGAATTCACTAGACTCTGGGATGGTCCCGGCGGATTGGAAATTAGCAAACGTGACACCACTGTTTAAAAAAGAGGTAGGCAGAAAGCGGGTAATTATAGGCCAGTGACCTTAACTTCGGTAGTAGGGAAGATGCTGGAATCTATCATCAAAGAAGAAATAGCGAGGCACCTGGATGGAAATTGTCCCATTGGGCAAATGCAGCATGGGTTCATAAAGGGCAGGTCATGCCTAACTAATATAGCAGAATTGTTTGAGGGCATTACCAGAGCGGTAGATAACGGGGAGCCAATAGATGTGGTATATCTGGATTTCCAGAAAGCCTTTGACAAGGTGCCACACAAAAGGTTGCTGCATAAGATAAAGATACATGGCATTAAGGGTAAAGTAGTAGCATGGATAGAGGATTGGTTAATTAATAGAAAGCAAAGAGTGGGGATTAATGGGTGTTTCTCTGGTTGGCAATCAGTAGCTAGTGGTGTCCCTCAGGGATCAGTGTTGGGCCCACAATTGTTCACAATTTACATAGATGATTTGGAGTTGGGGACCAAGGGCAATGTGTCCAAGTTTGCAGAAGACACTAAGATGAGTGGTAAAGCAAAAAGTGCAGAGGATACCGGAAGTCTGCAGAGGGATTTGGATAGGTTAAGTGAATGGGCTAGGGTCTGGCAGATGGAATACAATGTTGACAAATGTGAGGTTATCCATTTTGGTAGGAATAACAGCAAACGGGATTATTTATTAAACGATAAAATATTAAAGCATGCCGCTGTTCAGAGAGACTTGGGTGTGCTAGTGCATGAGTCACAGAAGGTTGGTTTACAAGTGCAGGTGATTAAGAAGGCAAATGGAATTTTATCCTTCATTGCTAGAGGGATGGAGTTTAAGACTAGGGGGGTTATGTTGCAATTGTATAAGGTGTTAGTGCGGCCACACCTGGAGTATTGTGTTCAGTTTTGGTCTCCTTACTTGAGAAAGGACGTACTGGCGCTGGAGGGTGTGCAGAGGAGATTCACTAGGTTAATCCCAGAGTTGAAGGGGTTGGATTATGAGGAGAGGTTGAGTAGACTGGGACTGTACTCGTTGAAATTTAGAAGGATGAGGGGGGATCTTATAGAAACATTAAAAATTATGAAGGGAATAGATAGGATAGATGCGGGCAGGTTGTTTCCACTGGCGGGTGACAGCAGAACTAGGGGACATAGCCTCAAAATAAAGGGAAGTAGATTTAGGACTGAGTTTTGGAGGAACTTCTTCACCCAAAGGGTTGCGAATCTATGGAATTCCTTGCCCAGTGAAGCAGTTGAGGCTCCTTCATTAAATGTTTTTAAGGTAAAGATAGATAGTTTTTTGAAGAATGAAGGGATTAAGGGTTATGGTGTTCGGGCCGGAAAGTGGAGCTGAGTCCACAAAAGATCAGCCATGATCTCATTGAATGGCGGAGCAGGCTCGAGGGGCCAGATGGCCTACTCCTGCTCCTAGTTCTTATGTTCTTATAGTTTCTGAGGCATTGTCCTCTGGTAACATAATATATTATTGTTACAACAAAAACACTTTTATTTAAATAGTAACTTTAACATAGTAAACTCTTTCATGAAGCTTCACAGGAGTGCATTCAGGCTGAAGTTTCACCAGGGCCGGGATTCTCCCCTACCCAGCGGGGCGGGGGGCTCCCGGCGTAGCGGAGTGGTGCCAACCACTCCGGTGTCGGGCCTCCCCAAAGTTGCGGAATTCTCCGCACCTTTAGGGGCTCAGCCTGCGCCGGAGTGGTTGGCACCACGTCGAGTGGCGCCAAAACCGGTGGCAACGGCCTTTGGCGCCCGGCAGCCGGTGTCAGGGCTGGCCGAAAGGCCTTTGCAGATTCACGCATGCGCCGGTGCATCAGCGGGCATTGACGTCACCACCGGAGCATGCGTGGTGGAAGCGGAGGCGTGGAGGCGGAGGCGGCGGCGGAAGAAGAAGAAGAAGAGTGCTCCCATGGCACTGGTCCGCCCGCCGATCGATGGGCACCCCCCGGGGTCCGATCATCCCACGCCCCCCCCCCCAGGACCCCGGGGGCCCGCTCGCGCCGCCAATCCCTCTGGCACCAGAGGTGCTCCAATTCCCGCCGGCGGGAGAGGCCTGTCAGCGGCGGGACTTTGGCCCATCGCGGGCCGGAGAATCGCCGCGGGGGGCACACCAATTGGCGGGGCGCGATCCCGCCAATTCCCGGATGGCGGAGAATTCCGGCCACGGTGGGGGCGGGATTTACATCGGTCCGGGCGATTCCCCGACCCTCCGGGGGGGTCGGAGAATTCCGCCCCAGATCCCTTAAACAAGTATTAGGAGAGACAACAAAAATTTGGTCAAAAAGGCAGGCTTTTTGGAGAAGCAAAGCAGGAAAGAGGATCAGGGAGGAAGTTCTGGAGTTGAAGAACTTGGAAGCTGAAATGACAACAGCCAATCAAAATTGGGAATGTGCAAGAGGCCAGAATTGGGCTACACAAATATTTGGAGGGTTGAAGTACTGGGTGGGATTAGAGAGTCAGGGAAATTTGAGGCCACAGAGAGACAGGGGGAGATTATAGACACAGGGAATTTCTTTTTTTTAAAGTGTTTTTTATTAGATTTTTGCACAGAGTATATTTTGCCGTTGTTTACACACGACGTATCTATATATACGTAAGTAGGCATCCGTTCGTGCTGGTGGGGCACTTCCGGAGGGAAATCCTCGAGTGGGTCTGATGCCAGTGTTGCCCCTCGCTTCTCCCGGTCGGATTTCGCCGCCGTTGTCTTCTCGTGCGTGCTGCCTCTTCATCCGGCCCTCCTGTCCTCCGCCTGTGTTCTCCTTTTTCTCTGTTCCTGTGGATGTCAGGTTGGTTAACATTTCCCTCATTTGGAGTGATTCCGAGAAGTCGGACAGCCAGTCTGCAGCTTTGAAGAAGGCAGTCCAGCACTCCACAAGTCTAGGGAAAGACCAGAATATGTGGCGTAGTTGGCCGGTCCTACTTGGCACCGTTCACATCTATCCTCCACCTCCGGGAAGAACGGGTTATATACGGGTTCTTGTTAAGTGAGCTCTATGTACTTTTAGTTCCGTCAGGCTGAGCCTTGCGCAGGTGGAGGTAGAGTTGACCCTATGCAGTGCTTCGCTCCAGAGTCTCCACCCTAACTTGATCCACAGGTCCTCCTCCCACTTCCTTCTTGTTGCATCCAGTACGGCGTCGGCCCCTTCTACTAACCGGTCATACATGTCGCTACAATTTCCTGGTTGTGCACCCTGTCCTTCAGGCTCCCCTGCGTTGTGCCCAGTCTTGCCACCTCCCTCTCCAGGGCCGTGATCCGGTCGCTCATGTCAGTCGCAGCCCTCTCCAGCTCCTTAATGGTCGCCTTTTGGGTTTCCAGCTTCGTCTCCTGGGCTTGGACCCCGCTTTCGCTCAGGCCGCCCGCGTTCTGTTGTGCAAGGGTGGTGGGGGGGGGGGGGCTCGGTCAGTCGAGCCGGCTCGCAGGCCCGCTGTGCCGTCTCCGTTCGGTGGGGAGGGGGCGTAACTTTCCCTGGCCGCTTCCTGGTCTCCGGCTGCCCCCGCGTTCCTTTCCTCCCTCCGGCTCCCTGTGGCCTCCTCTCCTTCTCCGGGGGGGGGGCTCTCCCCACGTGCCTCTCCTGCCGCTCGCTCCATTCCCGAGTGCCCGGGACTCCGGCCCCCCTCTGCCTCGGGTTCTGGGTCGCTCCTCTTCCCTTGCTCCCGCTGTGCGTGGGCCCAGTTGGCCTGGCTCGCACACCCGGGCGCGCGTTCTTCTTGGGGGGGAACAGGACGCGACTATGTTCCCCCCTCCGGAGCTCCTCTGTGTGCGACCGCTCCCCTCCGCCGCCGGAAGTCGAATGATACAGGGAATTTCAAGGTCATAGAGAGACTAGGGGAGGTCATAGAGACAGGGAAGGTCATGGTCATAGAGAGACTGGGGGAAGTTAGAGAGATGGAGGAGTTAGAGAGGCAGGGAAGGCCAAAGTCGTAGAGAGACTGGGAGAAGTTAGAGAGACAGAAAAGGCATAAAGAGACTGGGGGAGGTTGTACAGACAGGGAGGAGGTTGTCGGGTCAGGGGAGGTTATAGAGTCAGGGAAGGTCAATGTCATCGAAAGACTGGGGAGGTAATAGAGACAGGGAAGGTCAATGTGACAGAGAAACTGGGGAGGTAATAGAGTAAGTGAACACTAAGAGGCGGTTGTAGAGTCAAGGAAGGTTAATGTCATCGAGAGACTGCGGAGGGTTATAGAGTCAGGGAACATCAATGTCACAGAGAGTGACTGCAGGAGGTTGTAGAATCAGTGAAGGTCAATGTCATCGAGAGACTGGGGGAGGTTATAGAATCATGGAGCGCTAAGGCCATAGAGAGACTGCCGGAGGTTATAGAGTCAGGGAACGTCAATGTCACAGGGAGACTGGGGGAGGTTATTGAGTCAGGGAACGCTAAGGCCAAAGAGAGACTGCGGGAGGTTAGAGAGTTAGGGAACATCAATGTCACAGAGAGACTGGGGGAGGTTGTAGAACCAGGGAAGGCCAATGTCATCGAGAGTCTGGGGGAGGTTATAGAGTCAGGGAAGGTCAATGTCATCAAGACACTGGGGGAGGTTGTAGAGTCAGGGAAGGTCAATGTCATCAAGACACTGGGGGAGGTTGTAGAGTCAGGGAAGGTCAATGTCATTGAGAGACTGGGTGAGGTTGTAGAGTCAGGGCAGGTCAAGGTCATCGAGAGACTGGAGGAGGATATAGAGACATGGAAAGCCACGTTCATAGAGAGACTGGGGGTGATTATAAAGTCAGGGAAGGTCAAATATCATAGAGAGACTGGGAAAGGTTAGAGAGACAGGGAAGGTCAAGGCCATAGAGAGACTTGGGGGCACGCGGGGGGGGGGGGGGGGGGGGGGGGGGGAAAGGGGGTTGTTTATAATCAGGGAAGGTCCAGACCTTGGATTGATTACAATATGGGATGGTAAATTTTAAAATTGATATATTACCCAACCAGGAGGAATAAAAAAACTGATTATCTTACTTCAAAATGCTTTGGTCCAGGGGGCTCTGCGTGTCCTTGTGCACTAATCGCAGAAAATTAGTATGCAGGTACAGCAGCTGATAAGGAAGGTGTCAAAACCCCCACAAGACCGACGGGGATGAACTGATTAATCTCCCTGTGAGCCTCGTCGAGTCCAAGCTTCCCCACTGAGGAGCGGAGAGCCACCAGCGGGATATTGGATGTGGGATATAAAAGCCAGCCCCGGTAGGAACTGGGCTGTTGTGTGCAGTCCGGACTGGGAATTGTGCTTGTACATCGTGTACTTTGACAACAAACCTTTTTGTTAAACTCTTACCGGACTCCTCTATGACCACTAAAGAAGACAAACTGAAATTTGGCATTCATTACTAATGGAATAGAGTATAAACATAGTGAAGTGCTGCTGCAACTGTATAGGATACTGGTGAGACTGCATCGGGAGCACTGCACACAATTTTGGTCCCCTTACTTGAGGAAGGACATAAATACATTAGAGACGATTCAGAGAAGGTTGACAAGACTGATTCCAGAGATGAACAATGTGTCTTATGAGAAGTTTAGGCCTATACACGCAGGAATTAAGAAGAATGAGAGGAGATCTAACTGAGGTATATAAGATGCGAAAGGGGATTGACAGGGTAGATATAGAGTAGATGTTTCCCCTTGTTGGACATTCTAGAACAAGAGGCCATTGGTTTAGGCTAAGGGGTGACAGATTTAAAACTGAAGTGATGAGAAATTATTTGAAAATCTCTACTCCAGATTGCAGTGGACGCCGGAACACTAACCAAATTTAAGGAGGAAATAGATAAGTTTTAGTAGTGGAATGAAGGGTTTGGGGAGCAGGCAAGAAGGTGGATACGGGCACCAGATGAGATCAGCCACGATTATTATAAAGTCTGGAAAGGAGTTCACGCCGAGCCGATAATGCAACAGAACAGGAGTACAGAGCAGTTACTCTACTGCAGGAGCCAGCACACAGTTCATGGTCCTCTGGTTTTATACAGGGTGTAGAGGGAGTGTGCATTCGTCATAGATTTTGGGAATATCAATCCCCCAGTCTCATAGGTATCCAATTACTAGGTGGCACAGTGGTTAGCATTGCTGCCTCACAGCACTGAAGACTCTGTTTCAGCCCCAGGTCACTGTCCGAGTGGAGTTTACACATTCTCGCCATGTTGGCGTAGGTCTCTCCCCCACATACCAAAGATGTGCAGGGGAGGCGGATTGGCCATGCTAAATTGACCCTTAATTGGAAAAATTGAAAAAGATATCCCATGACCTGCTTAACCCCAGGTTATGACAACGATGGTATTGAATTGTGAAGCTGGCTCAAGGGGCTGAATTGGTGACTCCAAGTTCTTATGTTCTTAGGAGCCAATGTAGGCCAGTAACAGCACCATTCAGCCTTGGTTTATTAATAGTAATACAACATTGATCCATGTTCGTTGCAATTAACTCGTAAAAATGGAGCAGTTTAGAAGCGGAGATGTAGAGTAGGTCAGTGTATGGAAGTCACTCTGCAGTCGAGGCTAAGGAGCTGGGAGATGTGAAATTGAAACCTTTGCTGGTGGAGGTGTGTAGTGAAATAGCAACAAGTTTACATTATGGGTTTGTGTTAGAAGTGTAGATACAGGAACATATATTGGGAAAAATTGACCTGAAAGAAAGTTTTGTTGCCATTGAGCACGGAGATGTAAGATTCTGAATTTATTTTTCATAATAATGCTTGGGAGACGTTCTGTACTGTCCACATCCCACAATGAGCAGTGAGGTGAATGAACAGTTAATCTTTTTTGCAGGACTCTGGTGTTATTGTCTTTAACCTGAACCGCTGGAACAAACAGACTGCAGTCAGTTGAACAGGGCCAAGTTTTCATAAGCACACTTTGAGTGGAGAGCTTCACCCACCAGGGTATCAGGAATTCAAGCATATTCACAAAGTCCAGATGTGGAATAAGCCTCTTACAAGAAGCAGCACTCGCTCTTTAGTGATCTGGAACAGGACTTTAACCGACAATCATCCGACCCATGGGGGAGAGTGCAAATGCCATGTCAGCAAAACCAGGCATTGTTTGAGGATCGGACAGCACGTTGACACAGTGTCAGCCCTGCTGCCTCACAGTGCCACAGACCCGGGTTCAATTCCGGTTTGGGTGACTGTGTGGAGTTTGCACTTTCTCCGTGAGTTTCCTCCGGGTGCTCCGGTTTTGTCCCACAGTCCAAAGATGTGCAGGTTAGGTGGATTTTCCATGCTAAATTACCCCTAAGTGTCCAGGAATGCACAGGTTAGGTGGGATTATGGGGATAGGGTGGAGGAATGGGCCTAGATAGGGTGTTCTATCATTGGATAGGCGCGGACTCCAAAGGCCGAATGACCTCCTTCTGCACTGTCGGCATTCTATGATCTGTTGCATTTACACATTAGGTGCTCGTTTGATTTAAATTCAACCAGTTATCTCACCCTCCGTTATCTTTTCTTTGTAAATGTAGAAACTATAAGCTTGATATTTTTCCTCTTGCAAGGTGTTTGGTGTTAACAACCTGACCTGTAATCAGACTTTGCTGATCAGAGATGCCTTTTCCTATTTCAGATGAACCGTGTGCTTTGTATTGCTCCCCTTTTGGTAAAGAATCCCCTGTGCAAGTAGCCGAGAGAGTTCTCGACGGCACTCCTTGCGGTCCCTATGAGACGGACCTCTGCGTGAATGGCAAGTGTAAGGTGAGTCTCAACTCTGAAATATTTCCTGTAAAAACATCCACTGTCGAATCAGAAATTGACTAATCCATTCTTGCAATGATATTAAATTATAGATTGACACATTCACATCAAATCTCTCCATCCATTACTTTAATTAAAGGTTTCAGAATTTTTTGAATCTCTCAGTGAAAAGTCTCAATGAAAACATTCATAAAAGCACATTAATTTATTATCAACCAATAAGGTGTTTATCTGCTCCTATCATTCATAAAGGTGAGCGTTGTCATGGAGATAATTTTAGTTGTGTTCTACCTCTATTTTCTCGGAATGCAGTTTTCCAGTATTATATCGTGTGTTTTAGCTCAGTTTGAGATCACATTCTGAAATGAGTCACAAATCAAGGGGGCCTGGAAGACGAAGTCACAGAATTCTTCCTATGATATGGAGCCAACTAGGGATGAAACATTTTTAGACGAGGTATTGTGCAACAAGGCAGGTTTAATTAATTAATTTCATAGGAAAAGATGATCTTTTAGTGATCATGATACAATTGAATTCCATTTCATGTTTGAGCGCGACCTACCCTAGACCCAAACAAGAATCTTAAACTTAAACAAATCCATTTACAAAGGTACGAAATGGAAGTCGCCAAAACCCCAGAGAACAGGAGGCTGCTCTCCCCCTTTTTGAAAAAGTGAGCTGGCTGGTGGTGATTTAACCCGAGAGTCACCACCCCTCAGGTGAGCGGCGAGGTTGAGAAGGTGGGGCCTTCATGAATAACATCAGCCGGTATGGGAATTGAACCTATGATGTTGGCATCGCTCTGCATCATGAACTAACCATCCAGCCAACTGAGCTAACCGACCCCCTCACAGAGGCATAGGGGAGAGCTGGATAAAGTTGATTGGGTAAATAGACGAAAAGATTATAGTGGTAAATAAGCAGTGCATCCTGACTTCACCACTGACTGGCCTCGCTATAATTTTAAGCTTATGACCCCTCGTTTTGGCCACCCCCATCAGAGGAACTTGTTTCTCCCTACATCCCTCATGTGACCCTTTAATCAGCATAAACATCACAATTAGATCACCCCTGCGAAGGACAGCTGTGAATGTATATGTTGTGTCAGTGTAAAGTGGCTATGTACACCATTTGCGTAGTTAATGAGAAGTCTTATGCTGTCAACAGGAACAGCTGCTTTATGGTCAGAATCGAATCCCATCATGTAAATAATGAATGCTCGTTACATGGCCCATGGTATAGATAGATCGCGGGAGTAATTCAACATACTCTGTTCACCTTTGTGCAACTGAACTAGTAATCCAGTAATTTAGATCGATAGACCAGAGAATGAGAGTTCAAATTCCACAGCTCCATCGAACCACTGTGTTAAACAAAGTCTGGAATTAGAAAGCGGTTAGTCATTCAACGCAACTGGTTCACTCATGTCCTTTAGGGAAGGAAAGCTGGTCTGGTCTATGTATGACTCCAGTTCCTCTTCAATATGGTTGATGCCTGACTGCACTCTGAAGTAGTCGAGAAAGCCACTCAGTTGTAACTATGATGAATGTCGGAATTTCTGATCTATTGTATTACCTATCTATATATTTAGTGCAGTAAGGGTTAAAAGTCTGGGTTAGTGTGTGTATGACTGCTGCAGTAGTGTTTTTAAAAATCCAGAGGTGCAATTAGAGCATTGTAATGGATTTTTGTTTATATTAAGAGGGTTCGCTGCGGAATATTTAATTAGAGACATTGAGCACAATTTAACTGCCACACTGCGCCTAGCGCAGATCTGGGGGGGCTGGTAAATAGCGGGAAAGGCCAAAATCGAGATTTGCGCCTGGCGCAAAACAGTCTGTTATCTAATCAGCCTGCTCCCGATGGCAAGTTCCGGATCTCGCCCAAATACGGCGAGTATATCATTGACCCCAATTTACATGAATTTCAATCTCATTGCCAAGATTGAAGTCAAATGTAAGAGCCTCCCAGGAATTAACCGGCTCCCCAGGGAGAAATCACGCGGGCGTCATTTAGGAATCCGTTTTAAAAATGTGAAGCTGATGCAATGGCTCCTTAGGGGAACTGAGGAGGTGAGTAGCCATTTCCATTTTTGGGCTGCTGCCCCAGTGTCCAGGGTGGGAGTGGAGGGGGGTTGCTTTTCGCCTGTGAGGACATCTAGCCATCTTTAAATATTGCGGATACCCATAATGGGGGCAACTACAGCTGCTGCCTGTCTGTCCCACCAAACACTTCCAGGACAGAGCCCTGTTCTTGGTTATATGCTGACGACCATTTTAACTCCCTTTGACTGTGAACAACCTCTAGTTTCACAGCTAAAGGCTATTGCTAATAAGGAATTGGCCTTGTTAATTGTGAGAGCACTTCACAGCTGCAGGTTGTGTTTGCTGCTTGCCCCTACTGGTGACTGCCACAATCTCTCCAATGTGGCCGTCGGGAAACACCCCGCCAATTGTGCCCAAAATTAAACTTAGAAATGTTCCCGTTAAATCGCACCCATTGTGTTCAGTTAGTAAGAAGGTAAAGTTAATGGGAGGAGTCAAAGGTTGAATTGGTCCACTGTTAAGGGTCAGAGTTTTAGTCGGGAGCTGGAAGTCAAGCTATGAAAGCATTTTCTGAAAACCTCAGCTAGTGATCCTGTATTGTTCTGACAGAGTCCGGTCTCTTTCTTTAAAGCAGTCTCAAAAGAGCTCTCTTGTTCAAAGTGAGGTTTTAAGACATCTCTGTACAGCAAGTATTGCTGAGTGCTAACTGTATTTAAAAGTGGATTGGGAATCTGAGATGGTTTTGTTGTTTGGGAATACAGATAGCAGTTAAGGGTTAGTGGGTCACTGTATTAATTAGCATTGTTTAAGGGATAATTGTTTTCTTGTGTGCTGTTAAAGATAATTTAATACTGTGTTAGCAATAAAGTTTATTTTAATTTACTATATCCCTATTTGTTTGTGACGTCGCTCCTGGAGTGAGGTATCCTTTCCTCACGGTCTTACAAAATGAGAAAGATATTGGTGTTTCTGCCCAGTATCCTGGCAACTGTAAAGTTCTGGTCCGGAATCGTTATATAATAAATGGCTCAAAGCATAAATAAATAGCAGTTCAGAAAGAAAGCAGAGCATCACTGACTCAGGTCAACCCGAAGCACACAATAAATGGCAGCCTTGCTCGTGGCACCCACAGCCCTAGAATGACTTAAAAGGAAAGCCCTCATTTGAAGTATTGCCATGCCTGTGTTATCAGTCACTTTAATGCTTTTCCCCACAGGAGAACGTTACCGAGGCATTACTAATGGACAGGGGGAAGAAAATGAATAAGCTATACAGACACCTTGGGCTTATTTTAAATTCTTTATTTACAAGAGCACATTCATATCAAAGAAAATTAAACACGAGGGTTTAGGCATCCCATACTCTTGGGGCTAGATTTTCACCGGTCAGTTTAGACCAGAATAGATCAGCAGCTGTCTGCCTTCGACCAGCTACAGTCAGGAGACGATTACATCAGGGGCGAGTCATAGGGGTGAGAAAAGTTTAAAAGGATGAATGTTCATCATAGAATTTGCAGTGCAGAAGGAGGCCATTCGACCCATCGAGTCTGCACCGGCCCTTGGAAAGAGCACCCTACTTAAGCCCACACCTCCACCCTATCCCCGTAACCCCACCTAACCTTTTCGGACACTAAGGGCAATTTAGCATGGCCAATTCATCTAACCTGCACATCTTTGGACTGTGGGAGTGACCCAAACTGGGAATCGAACCCGTGACCCTGGAGCTGTGAAGCAACTGTGCTAACCACTGTTCTACCATGCAGGTTAAAAGGCTCACCCCTTTATAGCTAAAGTTGCTGCAGCCCATCACAGGGCAGGGGAGGAGCCAGCATTTATAACTTAGCTTATGCAGAGGGTCGTCACACACCTGGCATGTGTGACGACTCACGTGTGTGGGGGCCAGGCTGATTTTTTCATTTATTTATATACCTTATGTTAAAATATGATTCCAGATTAAAAGAGCAATAAAATTATTATAGATCTTCAGGATCTATAATAACTGTAGTGATCTTTACATGGGTATGTACATAAGGGGTTCTTGGGAAATTGAAAGATCACTAGGAGGCAGTACTGGCGGATATAAAAGCCAGATGCAAGCAGCTCTCTGCCTCTCTTGATGATTAGACTGTGATGAGAGCAGGAACATAGATCTAGCTCAGGGCTACTAGTGTGGTCAGACATAGCTACCGTATATAAACATTGTAACCTTTCTACTGATTTGATCTTAAAGTAAGATCAAGCAGTTGTTAAATTCTGTCACTCAATAAACCTTTCAATACCTCTGGACGACTTCGAGCCTTCTTCATCAAGGTGCAGAAAGCCGCTGCCGCAACTGGTTTGAGTAACGCATGTTACATACAGTAGTGCTACCAAACACACTACAGTAAGGTAACAAAAGAGTAACATTACAGCAAAGGTTTTTACAAAACAGCCGTGAATCTCTGATCACCGGGATTCACTTCTCCCGCTGGCAGCGCACCCCCACCAGTGGGTCTCTCAGTGCCGTGGGCTGGCTTCAATGGGAAATCACACTGGGACAATAGAATCCCACCACCAGCGAACGGCACGTGGCGAGGGGACCGGAGAATCCAGCCCACTTTTAATCAGTCATCTCTTTTGTAAAGAGACAGGTCTTAAAAATAGTATAACGTCTTTTTACTGAACTAAAATCTGCAGAGTTTACCTATCCCCCTCAGTAATAAAGGATACCGAGGAAATACATATCCCTGTCTCTGAGGAATTTGAACCAGAGGCTAATGGGCGATAATGGGGTTTGGCTCAAACTCAACGGCATTTGCGAACTTTCTGGAACCAATTGAACAGAATTAGTCTGTTTGGGAAGTTTCAGGAAACGTTTATAACTCTTTCGAATAACTTTGCGTGGGATTATTTTTTTAATTGGGTTTTTGGACAGTATAATGGTTTAATAACTGGAATTCAATGATAATTCTGAGAGGGAAATAGTCCTCCTATTTAGTGAAAGTCTTTGTCATTGATGCAATATGTCAGTTTTACTCTCAGGCGGTGAGTGATTTTTACATGTTCTTATCTCCACAGTCAGCCTCTCGTGCAATGGAACGTGTGTGAATTTAGTTGAGGCTTTCACGGAATAATATCAGCACCCACTCCCCTCCCCAAAGATTTCTCCAATGTTTCAGTACATTTCTGTAAAACTGACAAAAAGAACAAATGGCATCCTGCAAATCGCATTTTTACCTGGTCTACGTTCTGCTCAGCTAATTAACAGCACAGCTCGGACGGTAATATTGGTCTCAGGCCCTGTTGCGCTGTAATATTCTGCTCATAATCAAGCCCGAGATATCTAGAAACAACACCAGGATGTTGCTGTTAATTAAATCTCACTGTGTTTTGTTGTGGAACCAATAACAGGGACACCTGTTTGTTATTAACAGAAGATTGGCTGCGATGGAATCATTGGCTCAGAGGCCAAGGAAGATGGCTGTGGGATGTGTAACGGCGATGACAGGTCCTGCAAGATCATCAGAGGAGATTTTAATCAAAGCCGAGGAATGGGTGAGGACAAACGACAGAGGCGGCTGTAATCAGCCTTTTATCTTCTTCCTAGTAAACTAGCTCAAAGTGTCGTGTTTATCAACCCACACACTGGAGTAAGGTGGAAACCATTTGGACAACAATAAGTATTTAGAATGCATTTAGGCTGCAGGCTGCTTGGGAACCATTTCCTTGGAAAAATCACAAAGCTTTTGTTTTATGAAAATCGATGCCAATATTTTCATGTAGTCTAAAATTACTGCCAACCGAATTAAACTATGACCGTCATATTAGATTTCTAAAGTTGTGGCCAGCTTTCCTGTTTGCCGGTACAATAGAGCTGAGATTCCAGGAATCGTGGAAAGGAAAATGAGTTGGAGGTTGTTTTGCCGGAGCTCTGTTCCGATTGAGCAGACCAGGATCTGATCACCACAGTCAGGATATTGGGCAGGAATATGAAGTAAGAGGGAGCCTTGCCAGGCTTTCTTCGGACATCCAACATGCAGGAGGTGGGAAAGGGGGGGGCATCAAAAACACAGAGCAAGGGTGGGGGCTTCACAACACTGCTTGTGGAGTTTGTGCATGATTCCGATCAGGAGGGAGGGTTAGTGGGGTATGGCAGGAATAACCTGCTGAGCAGCAGTCAGTCTGTTTCTTCTCTTCCCCAAATAGGGCTCCTCTGACCTGGGGCCCACTGGCGGATGATTTCCTACAGCTTTGAATGCCTTAAATCAACACCAGCTGAGGACATGCCTGTGCCAGGGCAACATCTGGACCATATGGCACCTTTCCAATGCCCAGCTGAGGGTAATGGGCCCTTAGGTTAGACACAAACGTGGTGGAGTTTTACTGGGAGGCCAATTAATTGATCTACAAACTTCATTGTACAACCTTGATGGCATTTTACCGACATAGCGACGGGCTCCCGGCTGGGGCAAAGGGTGATGGAACCATCAATTCACCAGACACGTGTTTCCGATATGAATATAGGCTTTAATCGACTTACTACAGAGCCAGCCTGTTACCCGTTGATGAACTCTCAGTGAACTGCAGGCTGACTCTGGACAAGGGTATTTATACAGCAGCACTAGGGGGAGGAGTCGTGGGCGGAGCCGAGGGTGGACCCTGTACTATCTCCTGAGCATTCCCAGAGCTACTCCCCCTAGTGGTCGGATAGCGCTACTGCGCTTACAAAGATATAGTGTGAATTATCATGTTACATTCACCACATTCACCCCCTGCAAAAAAAATCAAGTCCGGCGGGGGTGGTGGTCAACAAAGTCAGTCTGTCCGGTGGTCGAATTGTCCGCTGTGATCTGCGGAGCACCGGGGTTGCAGCCTCTTGTGGTGGCTGGATGGGTGTTGTATGCTGGGGTACGATGGCGGACTCCAGGGAGGGTTGTATCCGAGCTTCATACTCTCCTGGTTCGATTGGGGGCGCTGGGGGCTGGCCGGCACGGGTGCGCGGAACTGGTGGAGCAAGCTCGTAGGGTCGGGAGCGCGAGGGGGCGGCAGCATGGGGTGTAGGGTGAGAGGTCCTTCTGTGGGTGTAGAGGGGGCGCTGGATCCGGCGGGTGCCAGATCCCGGAGGGATACAGTGTCCTGATGGCCATCAGGGAACTCGACGAATGCGTACTGGGGGTTGGAGTGGATCCGGCACACCTTTTCAACAAGGGGGTCGGTTTTGTGTGCCCTGACGTGTTTCCTCAGAAGTACGGGGCCCGGTGTCCTCAGCCATGCCGGAAGTGAGACCCCCGTGGTAGTGCCCCTGGAAAAAATGAAGAGCCTCTCGTGAGGGGTCTGGTTGGTCGCCGTACACAAAAAGGACCTAATAGCGTGGAGCGCGTCTGGGAGGACTTCCTGCCACTGGGAGACTTGGAGCTTTCTAGACCGGAGGGTCAGTAGGACGGTCTTCCAGACCGTCGCGTTCTCCCTCTCCACCTGCCCGTTCCCCCTGGGGTTGTAGCTGGTAGTCCTGCTTGAGGCAATGCCCTTGTCGAGCAGTTACTGACGCAGCTCGTCGCTCATGAAGGACGAACCCCGGTCGCTGTGTACGTAGCTGGGGAAACCAAACAGGGTGAAGATGCTATGCAGGGCCCTAACTACTGTGTGGGAGGTCATGTCGGGGCACGGGATAGCGAATGGGAAATGGGAGAACTCGTCTACGACGTTTAAAAAGTAAACGTTCTTGTTAGTTGAGGGGAGTGGCCCTTTGAAATCAATCGCGAGGCATTCAAATGGCCTAGAAGCTTTGACCAGGTTGGCCCTGTCTGGTCTATAGAAGTGCGGTTTGCACTCCGCACAGATCGAGCAGTCCCTGGTGACCGCTTTTACCTCCTCGTTGGAGAAAGGCAGGTTTCGGGCCCTGATGTAGTGGGCGAGCCGGGTGACCCCCGGGTGGCAGAGGTCATTGTGGATGACTTTCAATCGGTCAATCTGCACGCTGGCGCATGTCCCGCGGGATAGGGCATCCGGAGGCTCGTTGAGGTTCCCGGGTCGATACTTAATGTCGTAATTGTAGGTGGAGAGTTCGATCCTCCACCTCAGAATTTTGTCGTTTTTAATTTTGCCCCTTTGCGAGTTGTCGAACATGAAGGCAACCGATCTTTTGTCGGTGATGAGGGTGGACCTCCTACCTGCGAGGTAGTGCCTCCAGTAACGGATAGCCTCCACAATGGCCTGTGCTTCTTTCTCGACTGAGGAGTGTCGGAGTTCTGAAGCGGAGAGGGTACGGGAGAAAAATACGACTGATTTCCCTGCCTAATTTAAAGTGGCTGCAAGAGCTACCTCTGAGGCGTCGCTCTCTACCTGAAATGGAGTGGATTCATCCACCGCCCGCATGACCGCTTTGGCGATGTCCTCCTTGATGCCGTCGAAGGCCTGGCGTGCCTCGGCTGACAGGAGAAATCGTGTGGCCCTAAAGAGTGCGTGGGCTTTGTCCGCATATTGAGGAACCCACTGGGCGTAGTAGGAAAAGAAACCCAAGCACCGTTTGAGGGCCTTGGGGCAATGGGGGAGGGGGAGTTCTAAGAGGGGACGCATACTGTCCGGGTCTGGGCCCAGGACTCCGTTTTCCACGACATAGACGAGGATGGCTAGTCTGGTTGTGCGGAAAACGCATTTCTCCTTGTTATACATGAGATTCAGTTTCTGTGCCGTCTGGAGAAAACGGTGGAGGTTGGCGTCGTGGTCCTGCTGGTCATAGCCGCAGATGGTGACTTTGTCCAAGTACGGAAACGTGGCCCACAGCCCGTACTGGTCCACCATTCGGTCCATTGCTCGTTGGAACACCGAGACCCCATTAGTGACGCCAAAAGGGACCCGGAGGAAATGAAAGAGGCGGCCATCGGCCTCGAATGCCGTGTAGTGGCGGTCCTCCGGGCAGATTGGGAGCTGGTGGTATGCAGACTTCAGATCCACCGTGGAAAAGAGCCGGTACTGGGTGATCTGGTTTACCATGTCTGCAATCCTGGGGAGGGGATACGCGTCGAGGAGCGTAAATATATTTATGGTCTGACTATAGTCGACAGCCATGCGGAATTTTTCCCCGGTCTTAACGACCACCACCTGAGCTCTCCAGGGACTATTGCTGGCCTCTATAATCCCCTCACTGAGAAGCCTTCGGACCTCTGCTCTGATAAATACCCTATCCTGCAGGCTATACCGGCTGCTACGAGTGGCTATGGGTTTACAGTCCTTTGTGAGATTGGCGAAGAGAGGAGGGGGGGGATTCGCAGCGAAGCAAGGCTGCAGATAGTGAGTGGGGGCAGTGGCCCGCCGAAGCTGAGGGTGAGGCTCTTGAGGTTACATTGAAAGTCGAGGCCTAAAAAGAGTGGCGCGCAGAGGTCGGGCAAAACGTAGAGTTTGAATTTTGAGTAGCTAGCGCCTCGGATTGTGAGTGTCGTGGCGGTGCGCCCCTGGATCTGGACTGAATGGGAGCCTGAAGCGAGCGAGATAGTTTGCTGCACGGGGAAAACGGGGAGCGAACAGCGTCTTACCAGGTCTGGATGTGTGAAGCTCTCAGTGCTCCTGGGGTCGAAGAGGCATGGCGTTTTGCACCCGTTGATTTGGACCTCTGCCATCGAATTTCGCAGCTGCTTCGGGCGTGATTGGTCCAGAGTGACTGCGCTGAGTTGCGGGTAGTCGGCGGCTCGAACAGCTGTGCTGGAGTGGCCCGTGATGACTGCCCTCTGAGTTCATAGTCGTATTCTTCCGATGAGTTGTCCGAGCGCGGAGATGCAGGTTGGGCCCAATGATCGCACGTGGCGGGCGGCGAGGACGATGGCGTCCAAGATGGCGGCCCCCATGAGTCTCACGTGGCCGGCCGCGTGGTGGAGGTTTGCCAAGATGGCGGCCCCCATGGATCGCACGTGGCAGGAGGGGGCGGAGTCGGGGCATAGGCCGCAGCGTTTCGGGCCCCGCGGGCCTGCGGGTGAGGGGAGCGATTACTTTGTGCCGCTGTGGAGTTGGAAGCTGGGGCCCTTTTAGCGAGGCACACTCTTGCGTAATGGCCTTTCCGCCCGCAACTGCTGCAGGTCACATTGCGGGCCGGGCAGTGCTGCCGCGGGTGCTGGTTCTGGCCGCAGAAATGGCAGGCTGGAGCAGCATAGTGGCTGGCTGAGGCAGCATGGTGGCTGGGCGGCCGTGTAGCACAGACCTGGGGGAGGCGCTGGTCGGGGGCCCATGATTGGGTCGTGGAGTCCACGGGGAACGAGTTAAGGCTACGGAAGGAGACCTCCATCGTGGTCGCAGCTTCCACAGTCGTTTCTAAGTCTTGGGCCACCTTTTCCAGCAGTCGTTGGCGCACATAATTAGACCTGAGGCCCGCTACAAAACATCGCGTACAGCAAGTTCTCTGTGTTCAGCCGCGGTAGCCGCTTGATAATTACAGTCATTGGACAAATTATTGAGTTCCCTTAGAAATTCGGCGAGTGATTCTGTAGGCCGCTGGCGGCGAGTCGTGAACACATGGCGTGCGTAAACTTACATATATCTTATCGAGTACTGCTAGCGCTGCAGCATATGAACCGGCCGAGTTTAGTTGCGTAGAGATTCTGTGGCTCACCCTCGCGTGCAGTAGACTTAACTTCTGTTCCTCTGTCGTTTTGGCTGTGCTCGCTTCTGCCAGGTAGGCCTTGAAGCACCGTAGCCAGTGGGAGAAGATTTCTTTAGCCTCTGCATCCTGCGGGTCGAGTTCCAGGCGTCCAGGCTTGAGGGCTGATTCCATGATCGATCTTGACTGTTCTTAAGTTGATTAAATTGATGGAACCATCAATTCACCAGACACGTGTTTCCGATATGAATATAGGCTTTAATCGACTTACTACAGAGCCAGCCTGTTACCCGTTGATGAACTCTCGGTGAACTGCAGGCTGACTCTGGACAAGGGTATTTATACAGCAGCACTAGGGGGAGGAGTCGTGGGCGGAGCCAAGGATGGAGCCCTGTACAAGCTCCTGAGCATTCCCAGAGCTACTCCCCTAGTGGTCGGATAACGCTACTGCGCTTACAAAGATATAGTGTGAATTATCATGTTACATTCACCACAAAGGGGTTGCCTTCTTTTCTGGAGGCTCAAAGACCCATGAAGTGCCCCACCAGCAGCACTATTTGTTCTTGCAGCCCTGACACTGACACAGATGGGTGCATGCCTCAGGTCATTGTGGATTGCCTTCCTGCCTGGCACTTCAATATGGAAGTTGTTCAGAAGCTTCCATTAGAAACTTTCTCAGCATCTTGAAGAATGTTGGAGGGACATTGATGCAACATTGGACCTCAATAAAATAGAAGGAGTAGAAAATGAAAAATCCATTCCAACAATGATTTCACTTCATTTTTGTGGGGGGCTATGGTGCCTTAATGGTTACAGCACTGGATTAGCAACCCAGAGATCAAGAATTCAAATCCTGTCACAGGGTTGTTGTTTTGCTAGGGGAACAGGGTGCTGACAAGGGTGTGGTGGTCGTGGCGCATTTGGAAAGGGAGTGATAATGGTGGACGTCCGAGGATGGGCCTGGAGGGACACGTGATACAGGCCAGAGGCAGGCCCATAAAAGGATATGGTTCATCGACAGGGGAAGGGGGCTGAATGGCGGATCAAACGCTCATGTATGTTTGCGTACCTGAGGAGTCTGAAGGCGGATGCGGCTTTTTTGCAAGAGACGCATTTAACGATAGGGAATCAGAGAAGGTTGAGGAAAGGGTGGGTAGGGCAGGTGTTTCATTCGGGACTGGAGATGAAGATGAGGGGGGTGGCGGTACTGATAAACAAGCAGGTGGCTTTCGAAGTGGGGAACATAGTGGCAGAGGTGGTGCCCCAAATTGGGACGATGTGGAGTCTACCAGGTGAGTGCCGGGGAAGATTCCTGACCTGGACTTGCACGGGTTGATTCTTTGGGGGGAATTATAACATGGTCATTAAGCCAGGTTTGGACTGGTCGAGCCAGAGATCAGGTAAGGTGTCAGCGGCGGTGAAGGATCTGAAGGGGTTCATGGAGTGGATGGCGCGGAGGGGGTGTTGGGGGCAGTAGACCTGTGGAGGCTTGGGAGGCCAGGGGCGAAGGAGTTTTTGTACTTTTCATTTGTGCGCAAGGTGTACTCCCAGATTGACTTCTTTGTGGTGGTCAAGGCGTTGCTGCTGTGGGTGGTCAACTCAGAGTATTTGCCGATTGTGGTTTCAGACCACGCGTCGCACTGGGTGGATTTACAAGTGGACTTGGGGTGGGGTGAGAGGGTGGAGGCTGGAATTGGGGTTGTTGGCAGATGAGGAAGTCTGCAAGCGGGTGAGGGCTGCAATCCGGGGGTATGTGGAGTGCAATGACACGGAGAAGGTCACGGCCGCCACGCTGTGGGAGGCACTCAAGTCAATAGTTAGGGGGCCATTTATTCGATTCGGGCGCACAGGGAAAAGGTAAAATGAACAGAGGTGGCAAGGCTGGTGGAAGAGGTTCTGAGGGTGGATACGAGGTTTTCTGAAGCCCCTGAGGGAGGGCTACTGAAGGTGAAGCAGAGGCTCCAGATGGAGTTTGGACTGGTGTCTACAGGGAAGATGAAGGGGCAGTTGCGGAGGACCAGGGGGACAATGTACGAGTACGGGGAGTAGGTGCTGGCCCACCAACTTAGGAAACAGGAGGTAGCGAGGGAGATTGGAAGAATGAAGGACGGGATGGGAAAGGTATTACTGGACCCTGGTGCGGGTAAATGGGGTGATCGAGGAGTTTTATAGGAAACTATATGAGTCGGAGCCCATGGCCGGGAGGCTGGTGGAGGGCTAGGGGCCCCTATTGGGTTGAGGGAGGTGATGGAGAGTTTGGGTGCTATGCAGGAAGGGAAGACCCCGGATCCTGACAGGTTCTTGGTGGAGTTTTATTAAGATTTTGCAGGGATCTGGGGCCGCTGCTGGTGAGGGCGTATAACGAGGCTCGGGAGAGGGTGAGATAATAATAATCGCTTATTGTCACAAGTCGGCTTCAATGAAGTTACTGTGAAAAGCCCCCAGTCGCCACATTCCAGCGCCTGCTCGGGGAGGCCAGTATGGGAATTGAACCCGCGCTGCTGCCTTGTTCTGTATTACAAGCCAGCTATTTAGCCCAGTGTGCTAAACCAGCCCCTATACTATCACAGGCATCTATCTCCCTGGTGTTGAAGAAAGATAAGGATCCGGAGAAGTTCAGATCCTACCATCCGATTTTGTTGTGGTTGCTGCCAAGTTGCTGGCGAAGGTGTTGGCTTTGCGAATCAAGCACTGTGTCCTGAGGGTGATAGGTGAGGATCAAACGGAGTTTGTGAAGGGGAGACAGTTGTCGACAAATGTGAGCAGGTTACTAAACATGATTATGATGCCCCAGAAGGGCATGAGTGGAGGTGGCAGTGCCGATGGATGCAGAGAAGGCTTTCGAGTAGAAATATCTGTGGGAGGTGTTGGAACAGTTTGGGCAGGTGTTTGTGGATTAGGTCCGGTTGCTGTATAAGGCGCCCGTAGCAAGTATGCAGATGAACCAGATGAGCTCGGGATATTTCGGGTTGAACCGTAGGACAAGACAGGGGTGCCCGCTCTCCCCGTTGCTTTTTACTTTGGTGATAGAACCATTGGCAATGGCGCTTAGAGTGTCGAGAGGTTGGAGAGGAATTGTGCGGTGGGGGGGAGCGGGGGGGGGGGGGGAGTTGAGCACAGACCTGTTGCTATATATTTTGCATCCATTGGGAGGCATGGGCAGAATTATAGGGATTTTGGAGGACTTTGGCCGGTTTTCTGGATACAAGCTGAACACGGGAAAGGTGAGGTGTTCCCAATTGAGCCCAGAGGGCAGGGGAAAAGGCTGGGGGTGTGCCGTTCAGTGCTGGGGGCGGATTTCAGGTCCTTGGGTATTCTGGTGGCATGGGATTGGACACAGCTGCATAAGTTGAATTTAGCTCCGTTGAAACTGATGAAGGGGGCTTTTAAGTGGCCGGAACTTGGGAGGGGGCTCTGTGGAGGGTAAATGCGTCCTTGTCATGTGCAAGGCTCAGTCGTATTCAGTTCAAAATGGTTCACAGGGCGCATAGGATGGTGGCAAGGATGAGTAGGTTCTTTGAGGGAGTAGAGAATAGGTGTGGATGGTGCGCGAGGAGGCCGCAATGTCCACATATTTTGGGCATGTCCAAAACTGAGGGGGTTCATCCAGGTGTTCGTGAATATTACGTCTGAGGTATTGAGGGTAAAGGTGGTCTCGAGCCCAGAGGTAGCGATATTTTAAGTATTGGAAGATCCAGGAGTCTACGGGGCGAGTGAGGCCAATGTTTTGGCCTTTGCCTCACTGATTGCGCTGAGGCGAATTTTGCTTGGGTGGAGGGACTCGGAGCCACCGAAAGTGGGGTGTGGATGAGTGACCTGGCGGAATTCCTGATGTTGGAAAAGATTAATTCACCTTGAGAGGGTTGGTTGATGGGTTCACCTGGAGGTGGAAGCCGTTCATTGACTTATTTGACGAGGATTGAGGTGTCAACAGAGGGGAGGGGGGGATAAGTAGGTTAAAATGGGGGAGGGAAGACAGGAAGAGGGGTGTGTGGGTGCTGGTTATTTATTATGTTGTACAATTTTGATTCTGTTCTTATTTGTTATGTTTGTTGTTGATGTGAATGCCTTAATAAAATTTCTTTTTAAAAATCAAAGAATATCAATGATTTGAAAAGGAAATTCGATAGATACTTGAGGAAAATAAATTTGCAGGACTGCAGGGTTGGAGCAGGGGAATGGAACCGACTGAATTGCTCTACAGAAATCTGGAATGAACCCGATGGGCTGAATGGCCTCCTTCCATGTTGTAAATGATTATGGCCTGGATTTTCATAATCGAGGCATACAGCAGGAGTCAGGAAATATACAAGAATTCTGATTGAGTTTCCATAAATTCAATACCGTATTGAAACAGCTGAGCTGCAGGGAAAACATTACTTTATTGGGAGCTCTGGTTCTTCAACCAATGCTGTCAATTGCACAATGTTTAGATACACATGGTAAAGAGGTTTTCAGTACTTGCAGTTTCTGCTATTGATACTTTGAAGGGTCTGGATGACACCTCTATACATTTAATAATTTTAAATGAGATCAGCTCTGTAAGGGTCCCTCCTGTTTGTTTCCTGTTTATTCAATTATTTCCCATTTGTTTTTGCTATTACAATTTGTACCATGGAAGTTTAACTGACCTGCGAATTTAAGGGAAATGGCTTGTACCTTTAATTCAAATAAGCAGCTTCCAGAAAACCGCTATTTTAGGCTGGTGATTGAAGATCGGCTGACATCAGCGCTGACTCAATTTGATGGATGTGGCTGGTAGCCAATGAATGGCCCAGAAGGCTGTAATTCTGCCTGGCACCAGGCAGTGATTGGATATCTTTCCTCTGAGGTGCTGTTCAGTGCCATCGCTGGTTTCACTTTGGATTCTGAAGCCTGGGTGAAGGGGCACTAATTCATTCCCTCCCGTTCTCGCTCTCTCTCGTGCTCTCTCTCTCTCAAAAATCTGAGGAATTCTCTCTCAAAGTCCAGCGTACAAACTCATCTCTTTCCCTAGTGAGGCTGGATGTCATTTTATTGAAACTACAATGGATCAAGATTAAAATTCAGGCTGGAATCTTGGTTCCTTGCAAGACAAAGAGTCTTAAGAGACAAGTATCTTGAGTTGAAGGCCCAGTTTAATAAAGGCTCCAGAAGAAATCCTACTGCCTGTGAGAACTAAATGCTCATCTCTGCTAGAAGACTATCACCAGCTGTACGCTGGTGGCTTCAATCAATCAATGTGCTGGAAAGAAAGTCTGCAACAAAGAAATCAAATTTGAAAGCAAGGACACTTATCCTTTTTCCTTTATCCTTAGTATTTTATCCCTTTCCACTCCTTTTGCATTTGTTTGTCTCGGATTTGTGGGTAGAGGGTGGGACAGTAAAAAGGGGGTAGTACGTTAGCTGGCGGTTATTCCCTTGTAATACTGCATATTTCATCTTTATTTCTGTTATAAATGAACAGTAATTGTATTTCAGCTTACACACCTGGAGACTATAAATTATTGGGCAGCCAAGGGACAAAGATTTTGGGAATTTTTATATGCAGTTTTGGTTAATTCAGTTTTTTTAAATGGAATTTACAGTGCAGAAGGAGGCCATTCAGCCAATCGAGTCTGCACCAGCTCTTGGAAAGAGCACCCTACTCAAGGTCCACACCTCCACCCTATCCCCATAACCCAGTAACCCCACCCAACACTAAGGGCAATTTTGGACACTAAGGGCAATTTAGCATGGCCAATCCACCTAACCTGCACATCTTTGGACTGTGGGAGGAAACCGGAGCACCCGGAGGAAACCCACGCACACACGGGGAGGATGTGCAGACTCCGCACAGACAGTGACCCAAGCCAGAATCGAACCTGGGACCCTGGAGCTGTGAAGCAATTGTGCTATCCACAATGCTACCGTGCTGGGACACCGGAGCCTGTGGGGCTGGAATCGACTGTGCACAAGCCTAGGGTGTGGTAACACCTCTCATTCTTCCAAAGTGGAAGAAATATAGATCCAGTTGAATCAATTCCTCCTTGTTGAACAGGCCTCTCTTACCCAGAATCAATCTAGTCTTGTTCGGGTCTCATCTTCTAGTCTGCTGATGTGTTTGCCATATTGATGAGGAATAAAAATTGTCAGCCAGAATGTGTTACTGTCCAATACGGCTGTCTACAGGAACCGGTTCCATTCACTCATGAGAAATTCAATATCAGTTAACTGCTGCCATTGAGTGATCATTAGCTCCATCGTCATCAAGAAATCAGCTCAATATTTGGTTCTTGGAATGTAAGTTGGATTCTGACTGGTGTGATGGTAAATCTGATACAGTAAGGCTGTCAGCTGATGATATTCAAAAGCAGATCTATGCTCAAGGCTGCAGAATTCTGTGGCTGTGCATTCCTAAAGCTGGGTTGATGCTGCGATGATGTGCCCCCTTCATTGGGGAAACTAGAACAGGAGGCAAACGTTCATATGGCCTTCCATTCACAACTGAGATGAGGAAGACCAGGGGCGGGATTCTCCCCTACCCGGCGGGGGGTCCCGGTGTATTGGAGTGGCGTCAACCAATCCGGCGTCGGCCCTCCCCAAAGGTGCAGAATTCTCTGCACCTTTAAGGGCCAAGCCCTCACATTGAGGGGTTAGGCCCGTGGCGGAGTGGTTGCCCCTCCGCTGGCCGGCGCAAACGGGGCCGAAAGGCCTTCGCCGGCTGGCGGAAGTCCGCGCATGCGCCGAAGCGTCAGTGGCTGCTGACGTCATACCGGCGCGTGCGCAGAGGAGGGGGTCTCTTCCGCCCCCGCCATGGTAAAGGCCATGGCGGGGGCGGAAGAAAAAGAGTGCCCCCACGGCGCAGGCCCGCCCACCGATCGCTGGGCCACGATCGTGGGCCAGGCCACTGTGGGGGCACCCCCCGGGGTCAGATCGCCCCGCGCACCCCCCCCCCCCCCCCCCCCCGGACCCCGGAGCCCGCCCGCGATGCCAATCCTGCAGTACCAGAGGTGGTTTAAACCACGCCGGCGGGAAAGGCCTGTCAGCGGCGGGACTTCCGCCCATCGCGGGCCGGAGAGAATCGCCGCGGGGGGCCCACCACCCGGCTCCGGCACGATTCCCGCCCCTGCCGAATTGACGGCGGCCCTGAGCGATTCTGCGAACCACGGGGGGTCGGAGAATTCCGCCCCTTGTTCTTTCAGGAGGGTTGGAATCTTCGGATTTCTCTACCCCAGAGAATACTGTGGGCTGGGTCATTGTGTATATTCAAGGCTATAGGAGAGTCAAGGTTTATGGAGGACAGGAAAGGAAAGTGGAATTGAGACCAAAGTCAGATGAGCCTTGATTCTATTGAATGGTAGAGCCAGCTTGAGGGGCTCAGTGGCCTCTTCCTGATCCTATTTTATTATGTTCCTATGTTCAATCATGTGGTGTTAGGAACTTCTGCATCAGTAGCTTGTCTGTCTTTGAAAACGGAAGTCTCGTAACAGTGAGACTTAATTTTAATTTAGGCAATGGAGGTCTTATTGAAGTGCCATGGGAGTTCTCCCTTTAAGAATGTTTTGTTTTTTCACATGGATTAGTGATGTCATGGTGTGGGTGGAGCTGGGCTGTGGATCTGGGAGTTGGTTTCACTTTCGCTTTGGGTTTGAACTGGTTTTGTTCTGCACAGGTTGAAAGAAGGTGTTTTCTCTCCTTGAATTTTAAAAGCTGTTTCCAGACTGCTTGATAACTTGAAAAGAAATAACTGTTTTCTGGAAGAAATTAAAACCTGCTGCCTTGGAAAGGAAACAGGAGCATCCATACCAGGTCTTGAGTGCTGTGTGCTGGGCCACAACTTTGAAAAGGGTTTTCTGGTTTATGGGATCTTGTTATTAAATTAGAACGGCTAAAGGGGGGAATTTATTACGGATTTTACATAGAGTACTGTAGCTGTGTGGGGTATTTATGTTGGTAGTTGATAAAATGCTTACTGTGCGTGTTTATAAAAATGATAACTAAATTCGTAGAATAAACTTTGTTTTTGATTAAAAGTGCTTAAGATCTCTGTTGCATTACACCTGAAACCAGGCTCTTGTGCTCATCGCAACAAAAATGAATAAACAGGTGTAGGTCGGGTGAACTCCATGATATACTTTGGACTTTTCTAAACCCTGGCCCATAATAGGAGTTAGCTCCAACTGTCCACCCCACTGCATTTTCACTACGAATGGAAGATGTGGAAATGGGCCATGATACAAAACAGGCAGCAAGTTCAAAATTGTCCATTTCATGCCATTGGCTAAACTACCCAGCGGATTGTTTGATGTTTGAATCATTCCCATTAAAACCAGGGAACTTGAAGCTGATTTGAAAACATAGCTCTCGGACATTGTTTCCTAACTTTTAAACAATAAGAAAAGATAGTGCCAAGAGGAGAAAGTTTAAGTCCGGTTTGAAAAGTTTGAACAACTTCAAATAAGACTCTGTTTTCCTCACCACAACAATGAGCTCTTCTCTTGCATTTCCCTTTTTCTTCAAAAGATCAGGGGCTAGATTCTCTGCCCTGCCACATTTCTGTGGGATGCTCCGTTACGCCGGCTGGTCAATGAGGTTTCCCATTGTGGGGCAGCCCCATGCCTTCCTGAAACCCCTGGGCTGCTGGCAAACGGAGCATCCTGCCGGCGGAGAATCCAGTTCTTTCTTTTTCTTTTTTTTCTTAGCTTTAGGGCCAGCAGAAGTTTTGTTTACTGGAGTCTGAGCACCATGCTCTATAATTACTTCAGATAGCTGTTTCAACTAGGTTGTTTCAGCCTCTTCCTTCTCTTCAGACGCAACTACTCTGATTTAAAGTATTATTACTCTTTTTTTAACCATCCTACTTGGAAAGAAATGTGGACTCAAGGGTCAGACAGATCAGAACTCAGCTCCTCTCTCTCTCAACAATTCTAAACTCACTGCTTCTCTGCTTTTCTGAACTCCACCCAGAAATTACCTCATCTCCCGTAGCTGGAAAACACTTAATCTCTGCAGGCTGCAAAAGCACATTAACTGCCCAGACACCTCCCCAGTCAAACCACTGGGCATTTGCCTAGACTGATAAACACATTCCTTCATCAATTTCATCTTCTGGCTGCTAAAAAAAAACCCAGGATCTGCAGACAGAAGTTTGTTTAAAAAAACATGACCACTGCAGTCAAACACACCATACCACCAGGCTTTTAACTCCAATATTTCGAAGCCAATATTCCTAAAATCCTCCAATCATGCGCTTCTTTACAAAGATCACTCACCTCCACCTGTTTATAACGTCCACCACTGCTACTGCTTCAGCTCACCTGCTGTGGGAACACTCATTCAACCCTGTGTCATTTCCAAACTTAACCACTTGGATGCTCTTTTATCCGGCTTCCCAGCCTCCACGCTCTGGAAATGTCAGTTCGGGCAAAAAATCCTGGACTGGATTCTCGGGTCCCCCAGCCACGTGTTTCTCGGCAGTGCGCCGTTCTCTGGTGGCGGAATGCTCTATTCCCCCTGTTTGTCAATGGGATTTCCCATTTCCCGCAGCTGCATAAACCCGTGGGCGTGTGCTGCTGACAGGAATCCCAAAGAATCCCAACAGCTGCAGAATGCCGGCCCCTTTTAAACAAAGAACAAAGAAAATTACAGCACAGCAACAGGCCCTTCAGCCCTCCCAGCCTACGCCGATCCAGACCCTTTATCTAAACCTGTCGCCTATTTTCCAAGGATCTACTTCCCTCTGTTCCCCGCCCGTTCATATATCTGTCTAGATGCATCTTAAATAATGCTATCGTGCCCGCCTCTACCACTTACACAGGCAAAGGTTTCCAGGCACCCACCACCCTCTGCGTAAAAAACTTCCCACGCACATCTCCCTTAAACTTTCCCCCCCTCACCTTAAAATCGTGACCCCTTGTAATTGACACCCCCACTCTTGGAAAAAGCTTGTTGCTATCCACCCTGTCCATACCTCTCATAATTTTGTAGACCTCAATCAGGTCCCCCCTCAATCTCGGTCTTTCCAACAAAAACAATCCTAATCTACTCAACCTTTCTTCATAGCTAGCACCCTCCATACCAGGCAACATCCTGGTGAATCTCCTCTGCACCCTCTCTAAAGCATCCACATCTTCTGGTAATGTGGCGATCAGAACTGCAGCAGTATTCCAAACGTGGCCTAACCAACGTCATATACAACTGTAACATGACCTGCCGACTCTTGTACTCAATCCCCCTTCAATGAAGGCAAGCATGCTGTATGCCTTCTTGACTACTCTATCGACCTGCGTTGTCATCTTCAGGGTACAATGGGCCAGAACTCCCAGATCTCTCTGTACATCAATTTTCCCCAGGACTCTTCCATTGACCGTATAGTCCGCTCTCGAATTAGATCTTCCAAAATGCATCACCTCACATTTGCCTGGATTGAACTCCATCTGCCATTTCTCTGCCCAACTCTCCAATCTATCTATATTTTGCTGTATTCTCTGACAGCCCTCCTCGCTACCTGCAACTCCACCAATTTAGCATCATCTGCAAACTTGCTAATCAGATCACCTCTACCTTCGTCCACATCATTTATGTATGATGTGGAGATGCCGGCGTTGGACTGGGGTGAGCACAGTAAGAAGTCTTACAACACCAGGTTAAAGTCCAACAGGTTTGTTTCAAACACGAGCTTTCGGAGCACGGCTCCTTCTTCAGGTGAATTTATGTATCACAAACAACAGTGGTCCAAGCACAGATCCCTGTGGAACACCACTAGTCACCCTTCTCCATTTTGAGACACTCCCTTCCACCACTACTCTCTGTCTCCTGTTGCCCAGCCAGTTCTTTATCCATCTAGCTAGTACACCCTGAACCCCATACGACTTCACTTTTTCCATCAACCTGCCATGGGAAACTTTATCAAATGCCTTACTGAAGTCCATGTATATGACATCTATAGCCCTTCCGTCATCAATTAACTTTGTCACTTCCTCAAAGAATTCTATTAGGTTTGTAAAACATGACCTTCCCTGCACAAAACCATGCTCCCTATCACTGATAAGTCTATTTTCTTCCAAATGTGAATAGATCCTATCCCTCAGTATCTTCTCCAACAGCTTGCCTACCACTGACGTCAAGCTCACAGGTCTATAATTCCCTGGATTATCCCTGCTACCCTTCTTAAACAAAGGGACAACATTAGCAATTCTCCAGTCCTCCGGGACCTCACCCGTGCTCAAGGATGCTGCAAAGATATCTGTTAAGGCCCCAGCTATTTCGTCCCTTGCATCCCTCACTAACCTGGGATAGATCCCATCCAGACCTGGGAACTTGTCCACCTTAATGCCTTTCAGAATATTCACAACTTACCCCTTCCTTATGCCGACTTGACCTACAGTATTTAAACATCCATCCCCAGCCTCAACATCCGTCATGTCCCTCTCCTTGGTGAATAACGATGCAAAGTACTCATCAAGAATCTCACCCATTTCCTCTGACACCACACACAAATTCCCTCTTTTGTCTTTGAGTGGGCCAATCCTTTCTCTAGTTACCCTTTTGCTCCTTATATACGAATAAAAGGCTTTGGGATTTTCCTTAACCGTGTTAGCCAAAGATATTTTATGACCCCTTTTAGCCCACTTTATTTCGCGTTTGGGATTTGTCCTACTTTCCCGATATTCCTCCAAAGCTTCATCAGTTTTAAGTCACCTAGATCTTATGTATGCTTCCTTTTTCATCTCAGCTAGTCTCACAATTCCACCCGTCATCCATGGTCCCCTAATCTTGCCATTTCTATCCCTCATTTTCACAGGGACATGTCTGTCCTGCACTCTAATCAACCATTCTTTTAAAGACTCGCAAATTTCAAATGTGGATTTACCCTTAAACAGCTGCTTCCAATCCACATTCCCTAGCTCCTGCCGAATTTTGTTGCACTTGGCCTTTCCCCAATTCAGCACTCTTCCTTTAAGACCACTCTTGCCTTTGTCCATGAGTATTCTAAAACTTAGGGAATTGTGATCGCTATTCCCAAAATAATCACCGACTGAAACTTCAACCACCTGGCCGGGATCATTTCCCAATTCCAGGTCCAGTATAGGCCCTTCCCGAGCTGGACTATTTACAAACTGCTCTAAAAAAAACTCTCCTGGATGCTCCTTACAAATTCTGCTCCATTTACGCCTCCAACACTACATGAGTCCAATTCAATGTTGGGGAAGTTAAATCTCCCATCACGACCATCCTATTGCTCCTACATTTTTCTATAATCTGTCCACATATTTATACCTCTACTTCATGCTCCCTTTTGGGAGGCCTGTAGTAAAGTCCCAACAATGTTACTGCATTCTTCCTATTTCTTAGCTCTACCCATATTGCCTCAGTGCTCGAATCCTCCATCGTGCCCTCCTTAATCACAGCTGTGATATCATCTCGGACCAGTAATGGAACTCCTCCACCCCTTTTACCGCCCTCTCTACCCCTCCTGAAGCATCTATACCCTGGGATATTTAGTAGCCAGTCATGCCCTTCCCTCAACCAAGTCTCAGTAATACCAATAACATCATATTCCCAAGTACTAATCCAAGCCCTAAATTCATCTGCCGTTCCTGCTGCACTTCTCACATTAAAACAACTGCACCTCAGACCATCTGTCCATTTGCGTGCATCATCTCTTCCCCTTAGTCACATTGAGTTTATTACCTAGTACCTTACTGGCTTTAGTTGCTACCTCTTTACTGTCCTCTAACTTCCTAATCTGGTTCCCATCACCCTGCCACATTAGTTTAAAACCTCCCCAACAGTGTTCGCAAAAGCACCCCCTAGGACATTGGTTCCAGTCCTGCCCAGGTGTAGACCATCCGATTTGTAATGGTCCCACCACCCCCAGAACCGGTTCCAATGTCCCATAAATCTGAACCCCTCCATCCTGCACCATCTGTCAAGCCACGTATTCATTCTGGCTATTCTTGAATTTCTAATCTGACTGTCCCGTGGCACTGGTAGCAATCCTGAGATTACTACCTTTGAGGTCCTACTTTTTAACTTATCTCCTAACCCCCTAAATTCTGATTGTAGGACCTCATCCCGTTTTGTACCTATATCGTTGGTGCCTATATGCACCATGACAACTGGCTGTTCACCCTCCCCCTTCAGTATGTCCTGCAGCCGATCTGAGACATCCCTGACCCGTGCACCCGGGAGGCAACATACCATTTGGGTGTCTCGCTTTTGACCACAGAAATGCTTGTCTACTCCCCTTATGATTGAATCCCCTATGACTATAGCCCTGCCAGTCTTTTTCCCGCCCTTCTGTGCAGCAGAGCCAGCCATGGTGCCATGAGCCTGGCTACTACTGCCTTTCCCTGGCACACCTGTTTTGGAGGGAGATGACCACAGGGGACACCTGCACTGCCTTCCTGCTCTTTCTCTGCCTTTTGGTCACCCATTCCCTGTCTCCCTCGCCAATCCTAATCTGCGGTGTGACCAACTCACTAAACGTGCTATCCACGACCTCCTTACCAGCCAATCAGGTCACTGCTTTGCTGCGATGTCACTCTTCCCGACAGACCCCTGGCCACTGCTCCCGCCGAAAAGCTGAAGTCCGCTTCTCCGTCGGCTGTGTCCCCACCGCTCTCCTCACTCTCACTGTGTCCCCGCCGCTCTCCTCGCTCTCACTGTGTCCCCGCCGCTCTCCTCGCTCTCACTGTGTCCCCGCCGCTCTCCTCGCTCTCACTGTGTCCCCACCGCACTCCTCGCTCTCACTGTGTCCCCACCGCTCTCCTCGCTCTCACTGGGTCCCCACCACTCTCCTCGCTCTCACTGTGTCCCCGCCGCTCTCCTCGCTCACACTGTGTCCCCACCCCTCTCCTCGCTTACACTGTGTCCCCGCCGCTCTCCTCGCTCACACTGTGTCCCCGCCGCTCTACTCGCTCTCAATCTGTCCCCACTGCTCTCCTCGCGCTCACTGTGTCCCCGCCACTCTCCTCGCTCTCACTCTGTCCCCACCGCTCTCCTCGCTCTCACTGTGTCCCCACCGCTCACCTCGCACTCACTGTGTCCCCACCGCTCTCCTCGCTCTCACTGTGGCCCCGCTGCTCTCCTCGCTCTCACTGTGTCCCCGCCGCTCTCCTTGCTCTCACTGTGTCCCCACCGCTCTCGCTCTCACTGTGTCCCCGCCGCTCTCCTCGCTCTCACTGTGTCCCCGCCGCTCTCCTCGCTCTCACTGTGTCCCCGCCGCTCCCCTCGCTCTCACTGTGTCCCCACCGCTCTCCTCACTCTCACTGTGTCCCCGCCGCTCTCCTCGCGCTCACTGTGTCCCCGCTACTCTCCTCGCTCTCACTGTGTCCCCGCCGCTCTCCTCGCGCTCACTGTGTCCCCACCGCTCTCCTCGCTCTCACTGTGTCCCCGCCGCTCCCCTCGCTCTCACTGTGTCCCCGCTGCTCTCCTCGCTCTCAATCTTTCCCCACCGCTCTCCTCGCTCTCACTGTGTCCCTGCCGCTCTCCTCGCTCTCAATTTGTCCCCACCGCTCTCCTCGTTCTCACTGGGTCCCCACCACTCTCCTCGCTCACACTGTGTCCCCGCCGCTCTCCTCGCTCTCACTGTGTCCCCGCCGCTCTCCTCGCTCTCACTGGGTTCCCACCGCTCTCCTCACTCTCACTGTGTCCCCGCCGCTCTCCTCGCTCTCACTGTGTCTCCGCCGCTCTCCTCGCTCTCATCTGTGTCCCCGCCGCTCTCGCTCTCATCTGTGTCCCCGCCGCTCTCCTCGCTCTCAATCTGTCCCCACCGCTCTCCTCGCTCTCACTGGGTCCCCACCACTCTCCTCGCTCACACTGTGTCCCCGCCACTCTCCTCGCTCACACTGTGTCCCCACCGCTCTCCTCGCTCTCACTGGGTCCCCACCGCTCTCCTCGCTCTCACTGGGTCCCCACCGCTCTCCTCACTCTCACTGTGTCCCCGCCGCTCTCCGCGCTCTCACTGTGTCCCCGCCGCTCTCCTCGCTCTCACTGTGTCCCCGCCACTCTCCTCGCTCTCACTGTGTCCCCGCCGCTCTCCTCGCTCTCAATCTGTCCCCACCGCTCTCCTCGCTCTCACTGGGTTCCCACCACTCTCCTCACTCTCACTGTGTCCCCACCGCTCTCCTCGCTCTCACTGTGTCCCCGCCGCTCTCCTCGCTCTCACTGTGGCCCCGCCGCTCTCCTCACTCTCACTGTGTCCCCACCGCTCTCCTCGCTCTCACTGTGTCCCCACCGCTCTCCTCGCTCTCACGGTGTCCCCGCCGCTCTCCTCGCTCTCACTGAGTCCCCGCCGCTCTCCTCGCTCTCACTGTGTCCCCGCCGCTCTCCTCGCTCTCACTGTGTCCCCGCCGCTCTCCTCGCTTTCACTGTGTCCCCACCGCTCTCCTCGCTCTCACTGTGTCCCCACCGCTCTCCTCGCTCTCACTGTGTCCCCACCGCTCTCGCTCTCACTGTGTCCCCGCCGCTCTCCTCGCTTTCACTGTGTCCCCGCCGCTCTCCTCGCTCTCAATCTGTCCCCACCGCTCTCCTCGCTCTCACTGGCTCCCCACCACTCTCCTCGCTCACACTGTGTCCCCGCCACTCTCCTCGCTCACACTGTGTCCCCACCGCTCTCCTCGCTCTCACTGGGTCCCCACCGCTCTCCTCGCTCTCACTGGGTCCCCACCGCTCTCCTCACTCTCACTGTGTCCCCGCCGCTCTCCTCGCTCTCACTGTGTCCCCGCCACTCTCCTCGCTCTCACTGTGTCCCCGCCGCTCTCCTCGCTCTCAATCTGTCCCCACCGCTCTCCTCGCTCTCACTGGGTTCCCACCACTCTCCTCACTCTCACTGTGTCCCCACCGCTCTCCTCGCTCTCACTGTGTCCCCGCCGCTCTCCTCGCTCTCACTGTGGCCCCGCCGCTCTCCTCACTCTCACTGTGTCCCCACCGCTCTCCTCGCTCTCACTGTGTCCCCACCGCTCTCCTCGCTCTCACTGTGTCCCCGCCGGTCTCCTCGCTCTCACTGAGTCCCCGCCGCTCTCCTCGCTCTCACTGTGTCCCCGCCGCTCTCCTCGCTCTCACTGTGTCCCCACCGCTCTCCTCGCTCTCACTGTGTCCCCACCGCTCTCCTCGCTCTCACTGTGTCCCCACCGCTCTCCTCGCTCTCACTGTGTCCCCGCCGCTCTCCTCGCTCACACTGTGTCCCCGTCGCTCTCCTCGCTCACACTGTGTCCCCGCCGCTCTCCTCGCTCACACTGTGTCCCCGCCGCTCTCCTCACTCTCACTGTGTCCCCGCCGCTCTCCACGCTCTCACGGTGTCCCCGCCGCTCGCCTCGCTCTCACTGTGTCCCCGCTGCTCTCCTCGCTCTCACTGTGTCCCCACCACTCTCCTCGCTCTCATTGTGTCCCCACCGCTCTCCTCGCTCTCACTATGTCCCCACCACTCTCCTCGCTCTCACTGTGTCCCCGCCGCTCTCCTCGCTCTCACTGGGTCCCCGCTGCTCTCCTCGCTCTCACTGTGTCCCCACCACTCTCCTCGCTCTCACTGTGTCCCCACCGCTCTCCTCGCTCTCACTATGTCCCCACCACTCTCCTCGCTCTCACTGTGTCCCCGCTGCTCTCCTCGCTCTCACTGTGTCCCCGCCGCTCTCCTCGCTCTCACTGTGTCTCCGCCGCTCTCCTCGCTCTCACTGTGTCTCCGCCGCTCTCCTCGCTCTCACTATGTCCCCACCACTCTCCTCGCTCTCACTGTGTCCCCACCGCTCTCCTCGCTCTCACTGTGCCCCCACCGCTCTCCTCACTCTCACTGGGTCCCCACCGCTCTCCTCGCTCTCACTGTGTCCCCACCGCTCTCCTCGCTCTCACTGGGTCCCCACCGCTCTCCTCGCTCTCACTGTGCCCCCACCGCTCTCCTCGCACTCACTGTGGCCCCAGCCGCTCTCCTCGCACTCACTGTGCCGCAGCCGCTCTCCTCGCTCTCACTGTGTCCCCGCCGCTCTCCTCGCTCTCAATCTGTCCCCACCGCTCTCCTCGCTCTCACTGGGTCCCCACCGCTCTCCTCGCTCTCACTGTGTCCCCTCCGCTCTCCTCGCTTCACTGTGTCCCCGCCGCTCTCCTCGCTCTCACTGTGCCCCCGCCGCTCTCCTCACTCTCAATCTAACCCCGCCACTCTCCTCACGCTCTTTCACTGTGTCCCCACCGCTCTCCTCGCTCTCACTGTGTCCCCACCGCTCTCCTCGCTCTCACTGTGTCCCCACCGCTCTCCTCGCTCTCACTGTGTCCCCACCGCTCTCCTCGCTCTCACTGTGTCCCCGCCGCTCTCCTCGCTCTCACTGTGTCCCCACCACTCTCCTCGCTCTCACTGTGTCCCCGCCGCTCTCCTCGCTCTCACTGTGTCCCCCGCCGCTCTCCTCGCTCTCACTGTGGCCCCGCCGCTCTCCTCGCTCTCACTGTGCCCCCGCCGCTCTCCTCGCTCTCACTGTGTCCCCGCCGCTCTCCTCGCTCTCACTGTGGCCCCGCTGCTCTCCTCCCTCTCACTGTGGCCCCGCCGCTCTCCTCGCTCTCACTGTGTCCCCGCCGCTCTCCTCGCTCTCACTGTGTCCCCGCCGCTCTCCTCGCTCTCACTGTGGCCCCGCTGCTCTCCTCCCTCTCACTGTGGCCCCGCCGCTCTCCTCGCTCTCACTGTGTCCCCGCCGCTCTCCTCGCTCTCACTATGTCCCCCACCACTCTCCTCGCTCTCACTGTGTCCCCGCTGCTCTCCTCGCTCTATTTCACTGTGTGTCCCCACCACTCCCCTCGCTCTCACTGTGTCCCCGCCACGCTCCTCGCTCTCGCTGTGTCCCCGCCGCTCTCCTCGCGCTCTTTCACTGTGTACTCGCCGCTCTCCTCGCGCTCTTTCACTCTGTGTCCCCACCACTCCCCTCGCTCTCACTGTGTCCCCGCCACTCTCCTCGCGCTCTTTCACGGTGTCCCCGCCGCTCTCCTCGCGCTCTTTCACTGTGTCCCCGCTGCTCTCCTCGCGCTCTTTCACTGTGTCTCCGCCGCACTCTTCGCGCTCTTTCACTGTGCCCCGCCACTCTCCTCGCGCTCACTGTGTCTCCGCCGCTCTCCTCGCGCTCTTTCACTGTGTACCCGCCGCTCTCCTCGTGCTCTTTCACTGTGTCCTCCGCCGCTGTCCTCGCGCTCTTTCACTGTGTCTCCGCCGCACTCTTCGCGCTCTTTCACTGTGTCCCCGCCGCTCTCTTCGCACTCTTTCACTCTGTTCTATGTCTATTCAATCCGGCATTAGCCCCATTCACACATCACGGCCGGGATTCTCCATTCCGAGTTCATCCCACCGACGCTACCAGCGGGAACGGAGAAATCTGGCGCTCAGCCAAAGCACCATTCACTGCAGTGGAACCGGAGAATCCCAGCCGGCGTTAAAGGTCTGAGAATCCCTCCACCCCACATCTCTGGTTGCTGACCTGCAATTTAAAATGTGTACCCTCTTGTGGAGCGGGGAAGGGGGCTGATGGGGCTGGTTGGAGGAGCAAGGGTGAGATATTTGCAATCAAAAGTGATTTTTTTTTTTTAAAGTTGAAAGCCATTTAAAATGACACTGTCATTGAGCTGAAGGTCGACATCCAGGAGCTTGTCTTCAGCTTATGATGTCAGAGGAATGCGTTGCTTTAGTAAATGCCACTCCATGAGGCCTCCCCACGTACTGCACTGACGCATTCACACTGCAGCTGGGAGAGCAGGTTCCCTCTGCAGCCAACAGAAAAGGAAAACAATTTGTGGCATCTGCCTCCACTTTGCAACTGACCACAGGATCCAGACCAATAAAACTATTTAAAGGGTAGAAGGAAGATTTATCAAGAACAATTTGCTTTTATTTAATTCGCTTAATGCAGCTAAACAAACCAAAACGCCCCACAGGAGATTGGCCAAACAAAATTTGATACCGAGCCCAAGTTCTATTAAAGCAATAACAGGATGGTAAACGCAAGGTTTGATCAAAGGGACAGGTTTCAAGGAGCATGTTAAAAAAGGAAAGAGGTGGAAAAGAATTCCCGATCTTGGGCCCGAAGCAACTGAAGGTGCAACACCAATGATGGAGTAATTAAAACCTGGGGATGCACACGAGGCTAAAAGTAGAGGAGGACTCATTTTAGTGAGGGTTTGGGGCAGAAAGGGGATTACAGAGATGGAAAGAGGCTTTGCTTGATTGGGAGTGAGTGTAAAGTCAGTGAGAGTAGAGAGTGTTATACTCCTTCACTGCTCGCAATGCTGTCTCCTCATTGGGGAGACTAAATGCAGGCTGGGTGACCGCTTTGTGGAACATGTTCTCTCAGCCCGTAAGCAGAACCCCAACCTTCCTGTTGTTTTCCATTTTAACTCATGCCCACATGTCCGTTCTTGGCCTGCTGTGATGTTCCAGTGAAGCCCAATGCAAAGTGGAGGAGCAGCATCTCATCTTTCGATTAGGCACGTTACAGGACTCAGCGTTGAGTTCAACAACACCGGGCCCTCTGTCCCTTGTTCTTAAAATTGCCACGTCTTGTTGCAATCTGTCCCAGCTACGGTTTAATATTCAACGCATAGGGCAGCACGGTGGCCAAGTGGTTAGCACAGCAGCCTCACGGCGCTGAGGTCCCAGGTTCGATCCCGGCTCTGGGTCACTGTCTGTGTGGAGTTTGCACATTCTCCCCGTGTCTGCGTGGGTTTCGCCCCCACAACCCAAAAATGTGCAGAGTAGGTGGATTGGCCACGCTAAATTGCCCCTTAATAGAAAAAATAATTGGGTATTCTAAATTTATTTTAAAAAAATAATAATAATATTCAACGCATTTTCCCGCAGTTTAGATCTGATGAAGAGTCAAACGGGTTTGAAATGTTAACTCTTTTTTTCTCTTCCTACTGAGTTTTTCCAGCAGTCTCTGTTTTTGTTTCAGATTCCAGCATCTACAGTGTTTTGCTTCTAATAGAGTATAGGGAATGATGGGTGAAGGAGACTTGGTATGAGGTAAGACACGAGCAGCAGAGGTTTGGGTAGGCTCAAGTTTATGAAAGGTGGTAGGTGCGATGCCAGCTCCGAAAGCGTTGGACAGTGGAATCTAGTGGTCATGAAGGTACGGTGAGGGTTTCAGCAGCAGATAAGCTAAGGCAAAATGGAATTAGGCGCTGTTACGGAGATGGAAAAAGGTGATCCTAATGGTCAGAAACTGATCTCTGACATACATAATATCAAGGGTCTGTATGCCCTGGTTCAGCCTCTGTCACTGGCCAGTGACAGGGACAGGATCCATGACTAGGGAATGTATTTGCGACAGATATTGAAGACAATGGTTTCGGTCTTCCCTATATTTAATGAGAGAACATTTCTGCTCATCTCGCACTGTATGTGAGAGAAGCAGTGTGAAAATCAGTGATTGTGGAGGGGTCAAGAGGGAAGTAGATGTGAGGTAGAGCTGTGGTCCATACATTGTGCAACCTGATGTTGCAGTTTCCAAAAATGATGCTGAGGGGCAGCGTATGGAAGAGCAACAGGAGGGGGCCAAGAATAGCGCCAAGGAGTGAAAAAAATAAGGCTTTGCATGTGACTTTCAGGCTACAGAATGGAACCAGATGAGGGCAGTTTGATAGATGTAGTATCCTTAGATCTCCAAAATGCATTAAATAAGGTGCAACATAAAAATTTGACACATAGGTGAGAGCTCATGGAGGTGAGATTAATATATTAACATGGGTAGAAAATTGTTTGACAAGAAGCCAAGAGTGGTGATAATCAGTGCATTTTCAAGTAGGCAGGTTTTGACTGGTGGACTGCTGCAAGAAGCAGTGCTGGGACTTCAGCTATTTATAAGCTATATTAATGAAATAGCCAATGAGACACATGAGTAAAATATCTACATTTGCTGATGATATAAAACTAGGCGGGGAAGTAAGTTGTCAGGAAGATACAAAGAAGCTGCAAAGAGATACAGACAGGTTAAGTAAGTGGGGAGCAAGGTAGCAGATGGGAAAGGGAAAATGCTGGAAAATCTCAGCAAGTCTGGCAGCATCTGTACGGAGAGAAAAGAGCGAACGTTTCGAGTCCGATGACTCTTTGTCAAAGCTAACAGACAGAGAGAGTGGGAAATATTTATACTGTGGAGTGAGAATGAAAGATGAGTCATAGCCACAGAAACCCAGGGCCACCGGGTGCTAATGGCCACAGAAACCAAGGGGAAAGAGTTTTAATGGCAGTCCCCAGAGAGGACAAAAGATGTGAAAGGTCAAACAGCAGGGAAACTAATATCAGAGGATGAACTGTAGGTGTGGGGTGAGGGGAAGGGGGAAGCAAAGAGGAGAAAGGTGCAGGAAAGAAATAAATGGTAAAAGACAGTTAAAATGAAATGAAAACAAATAGGTCGAGGTGGGGCTGATCATCAGAAGTTGTTGAATTCGATGTTCAGGCCGGAAGGTGTAGCGTGCCTAACCGGAAGATGAGATGTAGGGGCAGCATGGTAGCATAGTGGTTAGCATCAATGCTTCACAGCTCCAGGGTCCCAGGTTCGATTCCCGGCTGGGTCACTGTCTGTGCGGAGTCTGCACGTCCTCCCCGTGTGTGCGTGGGTTTCCTCCGGGTGCTCCGGTTTCCTCCCACAGTCCAAAGATGTGCAGGGTTAGGTGGATTGGCCATGCTAAATTGCCCGTAGTGTCCTAAAAAGTAAGGTTAAGGGGGAGTTGTTGGGTTACGGGTATAGGGTAGATACGTGGGTTTGAGTAGGGTGATCATTGCTCGGCACAACATCGAGGGCTGAAGGGCCTGTTCTGTGCTGTACTGTTCTAAATTCTAAATGTTGTTCCTCCAGTTTGCGTTGCGCTTCACTGGAACATTGCAGCAGGCCAAGAACAGACATGTGGGCATGGGAGCAGGGTCTTTTTTTAAAATGGCAAACAACAGGATGGTCAGGATCCTGAATGCGCACAGACCGAAGATGCTCAGTGTTCCAGTGAAGAGCAACGTAAACTGGGGGAACAACCACTCATCTTCCGGTTAGGCACGCTACAGCCTTCCGGCCTGAATATCAAATTCAACAACTTCAGATGATCAGCCCCACCTCAACCCATTTGTTTTCATTTCATTTTAACTGTCTTTTACCATTTATTTCTTTCCTGCACCTTTCTCCTCTTTGCTTCCCCCTTCCCCTCCCCCCACACCTACAGTTCATCCTCTGATGTTAGTTTCCCTGCTGTTTGACCTTTCACATCTTTTGTCCTCTCTGGGGACTGCCATTAACACTCTTTCCCCTTGGTTTCTGTGGCCATCAGCACCCGGTTTCCCTGGTTTTCTGTGGCTATGACTCATCTTTCATTCTCACTCCACAGTGTAAATATTTCCCACTCTCTCTGTCTGTTAGCTTTGACAAAGAGTCATCGGACTCGAAACGTTAGCTCTTTTCTCTCCCTACAGATGCTGAGAGACTTGCTGAGATTTTCCAGCATTTTCCCTTTCATTTCAGATTCCAGCATCCGCAGTAATGTGCTTTTATTAAGGTAGCAGATGGAGTATAATATCGGGAAGTGTGAGGGTATTCATTTTGGTAGAATGACGAGAAATGCTGAATTTTTTTTAATGTACATGTTGAAGTTGAGCGAATTGGGTGCACTGATATGAGGAACACAAACATCAAAAGGTAGATACAGCAAATTAGGAAGACGAATACGCGGGGCGGGATTCTCCATTGGCCGAAAGCGGGCCGTGCGATCGGGCGGAGAATAGCTCCTGACACTGAAATCGGGGCAGGCGCCGGTCTGCCACATGAGGAAGGAGCAGTGCGCCAAAAGCTAGTGATTCGAAACAAACCTGTTGGATTTTCAGTTGGTGTTGTAAAACCACCCCAGTCCAACGCCAGCATCTCCACATCATATATATAATATATATATATAGTTACAAACAGTCAGTAAAGACTTGCTGTTAACATACAAAAGACTACAAAGACTTCTTTAATAATAATAATAGCTTATTGTCGTAAGTAGGCTTCAATGAAGTTACTGTGAAAAGCCCCAAGTTCCCACATTCCGTCGCCTGTTCGGGGAGGCCGGTACGGGAATTGAACCTGCGCTGCTGGTTTTGTTCTGCAGTACAAGCCAGCTGTTTAGCCCACTGTGCTAAACCAGCCCCTGATGAGATGCATTCTGTAACTAACACCATGACAACAGTTTCAAGTGTTTATGGTTTGTGAAAACTTCAAGGGGACTGGATGATTGGCACTTTTGTTAGCTTATCCAGACCTTTTTAATCAAGCCGAGGAGAAAGTGATCAGTGTTCCATTTATTCAAAGCTTTTTCTTTAAACATCCCACTAAATATTGGGCTGGGTTCATTTGCTCTACACAGTACATAGTGGATCAGTGGGCATGGAGTTGCCAGAGTTTGACATGACGGGTCTGAGGTGTTGAGTGGAAGGGCAGAACTTGACAACGAGGCTGAGTGGGTGGGTGGAGGGCATGAAGTGGAGTGGATGGGGCACGGAGAGTGTTTGGGAGGGTAGAGGGGTGAGGGGTGATGGATGAGAGGACCTTTGTGTTTTTCTTTCGCTGGGGCAATGTCTCACAGCATCAAGGCAGGGTTTCTGAACAGCGACTTTGGCACCCAGCAGCGCCTGTGCCTGCCTCCGCACTTCTTTCTGGGTCAGCCAGCCAGACTCCAGTTTTCGCACATACCCCCAGCAATGAAGATCCTGTGTCGGTGGGAATCTTCTCCGGAGGCTGTAGGGTCAAATCAAAGATTATGCCAACTTCCCCTATGCGTCTAGCGGATGTAAATCCAGGCCAACTTCTCTTAGTAAGTCTATGCCTCCATCTATATGGCTTACAATGCCACCTATCTCTGGTTCATTGATAAATTTGGATGCATGGCTTTCTATTCTATTATCTAAGTTATAACTGAATATGGTAAATAGTTGAGGCCCCAACACAAATCTATACAGGTCACCAGTAGTCACATCCTGTAAGCTAGAGTACCTGCCGCTATCCCTGTTCTCTGTCTCCTGCCACTCAGCCAATTCCCTAACCAGGGGCGAGATTCTCCCGCAACTGGCCGGATGGACCGACGCCGGCGCCAAATGCAGCGTGAACCACTCCGGCGTCAGGCCGCCCGGAAGTTGTGGAATCCTTCACACTTCCGGGGGCTAGGCCAGCGCCGGACGGGTTGGCGTCGTGCCAACCGGAGCCAAAGGGCCGCCGCGAGCCAGGGCGAGTTGGCGCACGCGCAGAACCGCTGGCGTCTTTCCTGTGCATGCACAGGGAGTTTCTTCTCCGCGCCGGCCAGTCCTACAGTGACCGGCGCGCAGAGAAAGAGTGCCCCCCCATGGCACAGGCCCGCCCGCAGATCGGTGGGCCCCGATTACGGGCCAGGCCACCGTGGGGGCCCCCCCAAGGACTCCGCTAGCCGCCCTCCAAGCCAGGTTCTCGCCGGGATGGACCATGTCCATTTCGCGCTGGCGGGACTCTCCGAAAACGGGTAGCCGCTTGGCCCATCGTGCCTGGAGAATTGCCGGGGTGGGGGGCGGGACGCTGCCAATGGCCCCTGACCGGATCGACGTGATCCCTGCCCCCGCCCGAAAACTGGCGTCAGAGAATTCGGCAGCCGGCGTCGGAGCGGTGGGGTGGGATTCACGACACCCTCCGGCGATTCTCTGACCTGGCCGGGGAGGGGGGGGGGGTCGGAGAATCCCGCCCCAGGCCAGTAATTCCCTCCCCAGGCCAGTAATTCCCTCCCATTCCTCACTGCCCCATCTGCTCCTCTCAACCACTTATCCTGCATTTTATGGCCACAGCGGCTGGTTTAGCTCACTCAGCTAAATTGCTGGCTTTTAAAGCAGGCCAGCAGCACGGTTCGATTCCCGTACCAGCCTCCCCGGACAGGCGCCGGAATGTGGCGACTAGGGGCTTTTCACAGTAACTTCATTGAAGCCTACTCGTGACAATAAGCGATTTTCATTTTCTTTTCATTGTGTGGGTGTGTTTGTGTCCAGTGGAAGATTTCATGTCGGTGATAGTAAACCAGCAACAATTTTTCTTTATGAATCTTTACATTATGCTCTTACCTATTGAAGTCAAAAGAAAATGAAAGTGGGCACAAGATAAAATGGCAAAGGCCAGTTTCACTTCGCTTGGGGCCTGACATTTAAGTGTGATGGTTCAGAAGAATAGAAAGTGAGTTTACAATTTAATTTAAAAATACAATCTCTGCCATCCTGTTCTCAGAGGCACAGAAGCAAACTTCTCACTGCGCAATCATTGAATCAGTAATTATATTTTACAAAAGCAAAGGACTGTGGGATCTCAAAATCTGAAATAAAAATGGAAAATGCTAGAAATATTCATCAGGTCTGGCAGCATCTGTGGAAAGAGAAACAGAGTAATTGGGCTGAATTTTACTCAGGTCTTCCAGAATCAGGCTGAAAAGCAGGATCCGAGCCTCCACCTGCCGGAAGCGGAACCAACATGGCAATTTCACCAGAGGTGACCTCCTTCTGTGTAATGACTCTATGGTTGTATGAGGGCTGGCACCTTTGAATCCTGAGCAACACCTTCAGGAGAGGGTGGCATTGCTGAGGAAGATCAGAGGCCTCTCAAAAAGGGAGGACCCTCAGGCAACCTGTTACGATGCCCTGGGCAAGGACATTGTCAATTCTAGCCCCACTCATCCTGGAGTCCCAACACAAGTGAATTAACCAATAATTCTTATAAAAATACCCAAAGCCTTGGGCCCTTGGCTGCCCAGTAATTAGAGTCAACAGGTTTGTAAGTTGAAACACAATTACTGTTTATTTATAGCAAGAATAATGATAAAATAACCAGTAGACGGATATGGTTAAATATTAGTAAGTACTTAACTCCTACTTTAACTTGCCTCCCAACCCTCACCACAAACACACCAGACAGACAAACACAGAGAGGTGGAAATGGGGGGTGGAGGAGAGGGGGGGGGGGGGGAGGGGGGGATCGTAAGTCAAAAATAAAAGAGTCTTTCCTTCAGATGATCGTTTCTTGCATGCTTTCTTCGCAGTAAGCTTGTAGATTACAGTTCTTGTGTTGCCACCTGTACTGGTTTTCCTGCAGTTTTTAAAGCACTTTACTCGCCCCTTTCCTGGCGAGGCAGAGGCATTGTTTCCTCAAACCTTTGCTTTCAGTTCTTGATTCATTTTCCAAACTCTGTGGTGTAGAAATGTTGTGCTCACAGGTAGCAGGCCTTCTGGAGAAAGATAGGCGATTCACATCAGGTTTTCTGGTTAGGATTGACAGATTCTGGATTTTACCTGCACAGCCTGTAATAGTTCATCTGTAAATAAATTCATTCGCACTCTCTGCCAGTTCAAAAACACAGCCTTTCTAGCGAAAACCAGAGAGAGGGGAATAGGAGCTCCCTGCTTGGGGCTGCCTGGATGAGAACTGAAACCAAACTCAAGCCTTGCGACTTTGGAAAATGCATCCAATCACTACCTGTTACCGGGAAGAGCACAGCCTTTTAGATCAATCCATTGGTTATCAGCCAATCAATCAATCCGATTCCTCACTGATTCCGGTCAGTCTGCAATCACCAAATTAAATCAGCACAGCCTACTGGATTCTTCTGTTTGAATTAATGGTACAGGTCCATTAATCATCCATGGATCAAAAGTGTAACAGCAAATTAGAAGAAAGGGAAAATAAGGGAGTAAACAGAAAGGACCCTTACTAAGCACAAATTAAAATTTAGTGGGCAGAGGGCGGTAGGCCTCACAGGACAGAGAGAAACATCTCCAGGGTGATATCTAGGTCGATAGGGCTGCCTTTCTTGTCCACCACCGCCTCTTCAGGCTATGGTGGCTCTGAACCTGATTGTCCCCTGGACTGCCACAGCGAGGCAGGCTCCTTGAGGTTGGCCATCTCCCAACAAGGTGGGTGACTTCCCGCGCTCAGCAAAATGCTGGGAGCACTGTAGGATGGCCCCAAACAGAGCCTTTAAATATGTAAATCGGCTCTCATCTCCCTAAATGGGCAGCTGATTTGCATTGGACCTCCTGATATGGCTCCCACTATTTCACTCGCAGCCCGGCCTCCGGTCCTGCAACTCAGATGCCTTTAAAATCCCCTAGTAGCCTGTCAAGTTGATGATCTTTCATTATATCTTACAGATTCCCTTTTCGCGAGGCCCCTTTCCAAAGGTAGTTTGCTCAGAATCATCTCCCTTTGTGAATTGATGTCAGATGTTCCATCACCATAACTCATCAAGTTACTTTTTGATTTACATCAAAATTGCACAAATACCTCTTCATTCAACTACTCGACTGAGCTGACATTATGTAATGCCTCTATAACTTCATCATGTTCTGTTAAATTTTAATCAGATTTATGGATACTTTGATCCAAGGTGAATCGTACGATAAAGCCTGTGCACATATTAGGAAATCATACCGTGCCTTGATTTTATATCCATTAAGAGCAAAAACTGAAAGCTATTGCCTATATTTATATAACTTCTAATCCCAGTCATTTAAGATGATCTTTCCAGCCGGCAGCACACACAGAGACACAATGCTGCAGTCTTCCATCTGTCCAGTTCCATATCTCCGTGAGCGAAGAGAAGGAAATAAATGCATCTCTAAAGTGTCTTCCAACACTTTGAGACATTACAGAAGGAGGGAAATTAAAGGAGGTGTCATCTCACTCAGCAACCATGTTGTAGGTTTTGTACCAGCCTTGATTGAAGGCAAAGGAGTAGCAGTCATCGCCTCAGCAGTGAGTGTTTTATACTTGTACTTGGCTCAGTGGTAGCACTCTCAACTCTGAGTTAGAATACACTAAGTTCCAGCCCCACTCCAGGAACTTGTGGATATAATATAGATACGTCATTGCATTGTTAGAGGGATGCCTCTTGAATGAGCCATTAAACTATCTGTTCAGTGAAAGGAAATGATCACATGGCACTACTAGAAATGCATTGAGTATTGTATTAACCTGATGTTCTGACCAACGTTTATCCTTTACTAACGCCAATAGATGATGCGTTTTGGCCATCATGCTGTAGGGCCAGATGATCTTTCCCTGTCCATTAATTTTTTGTGTGCACTATCAAGTTGCTCTTTGTGGAATGCTGCTGTACGCAGGTTGGCTGCGGTGTTTGCTGACATAATCCTTCCTTGGCCTTTCTGCCACCATTAACCTCTTTCACTATCTCTGCCTTCACTGAACATCAGCAAAACAAAACAGCCCTATCTGGATTTTGTTAACAATACAAGAACCTTGTCTAATTCAGTTCACCTCTGGACGTCTTTGCAGAAGTTTAACTTGACAACCCATAACTCCAGACTTTGACTGTGAGCTGAGCTACAAACCCAACATTTTATCCCCATCACCAAAACCATCTGTTGCCCCGTATTATCCATCTCAGCTACAACATTTAAAATCCTCCTCCGCCTGTTTGTCACTTAGTTTCATTACTTAAATGATACCCTGAATAAATATCCATTTATCAAGAACTCTTTCACCTGCACTTCATTCCCTTTATTCTCCTCTGTTAGTTCCCAAAATACATTCCCACCTGGAATCCTCGAGTGGAGGGGCACCGATTTACAAAATCAACCCAGTTATGTTGAGTACGTTATCAGTTATAATGCAGCACGGTAGCATTGTGGACAGCACAATTGCTTCACAGCTCTGGGTCCCAGGTTCGATTCCGGCTTGGGTCACTGTCTGTGCGGAGTCTGCACATCCTCCCCGTGTGTGCATGGGTTTCCTCCAGGTGCTCCGGTTTCCTCCCACAGTCCAAAGATGTGCAGGTTCGGTGGATTGGCCATGATAAATTGCCCTTAGTGTCCAAAATTGCCCTTAGTGTTGGGTGGGGTTACTGGGTTATGGGGATAGGGTGGAGGTGTTGACCTTGGGTAGAGTGCTCTTTCCAGGAGCCGGTGCAGACTCGATGGGCCGAATGGCCTCCTTCTGCACTGTAAATTCTATGATCTATGTTAAGGGACCTATCTGTGACCCCTCTCCTGTGAGATATCTGCCTTCCCCACCCTCTTGGAAAAACGTTGTCCAATTTGCCTCACAACAAAATGTACACTTAAAACTAGCACTTAAACATGTTCTATTAGTGCCCTTGCCATTGAGGCCCATGTTTACCCTCCCATTCAGTGAGGTTAGTGTGGGCAGTTGAGAATTCTCTTACCCTGGTGGCATGGATGTGGTCATTCACCAGTTTCAGGCACTGCAGGGTAGACCTCCAGTGGAGGCCGTTGATACTGACCATCTTTGCGACTTCTTCCCATGCAGTGTTAGCCACACAACTCGGCCTCCTTGTTCCACCCTTGACGTAGTGGACACTGTTGCGTTTGGTCCTTTGTACTTCACGAAGGAATCCACCAGCCACTTCAACTTGTCCAAACCAGAATATTTTATTGAGCCTTTTGTGGTAAGGAAGCAATCTGATACAAAGCATGTTATCATCGAGTCTGCTAACTTCTCCTCTGGAACTTGCACCTAGCACTGACCATTCACATGTACATCTTATTACCCTCTCAACCTTCTTGAGATGGCCGGATGTGTCTCCCTTTATATCGGAGTCACAGGTCACATGACCTTTGTCTAGAGCCTGTATGGTGTGTATGTACCGCCGCCACCTGCTGGTTGGAGGTTGCACACCATCCAACTATGATATAGCCCATAGGCATATCACCACAGACACCCCACCTGGTCTCCAGTGCATTGGACAGCATATCGAGGGAAGCGTTCCTCAATCTGGGGACCAGAACTCTGAGATTACCAGGCCACCTCCTTCCAAGGAGGGTTTTTGACAAAGAAGGCGATGTCTACGCATCTTTTGAATATGGTGCCCGGATATGACAGCGTCATCCAGCCTTCCATGCCACACATTACGTCAGGAAACCATGGCTGCATAATGACTACCCCAGCAACATACAATTCCGTACAAATTCCTACCGGGCTCCACAGCAGAAATGACTCCTGCTTCCCATCCCCATCATGGCACTTATGCCAGAATGGAAAGTCCTGGACTATGGTCATTTTAACAGATGAATCTCACGGTTTGTTTTGTCTCCAATGGAACTCTGCGTTGTTAACTGCACAGTACAAAAACAGAACCAGCTGTTTTGAAATGGTGAAGCTATTCAGTGCAGATCTAGATAAATCACTTCAAGAAGGTAACTCATAATGGATGTTACCATTTTCAATTGAGCAGGTTATCTTGTTGCAGTGAAACATGGTGTTATTAATGTTTATCAGAGCAATTATCAGGCTGCTGTCTTTCTCACTAACTGACTTTTTGTGTTAAGATCAGAGATTTATGTAATCACTTCTGTTGCTCCCATCCAATCAATTTTCAGCTGAGATAAATGAAGATGAGTCATTGTGAAACTTTTCATTTTCACGGAGATGAAGGACAGAGGGCTGAATGTTTCCGAACCCCACACTATCTTGCTGCCACAACCAAACGTGGGTCCTGAGTTTGCACGGACAGACAGCGAAACCTCGGGCTGGATATTACCAAGTTGAGAAGCTGCCGCTGTCCAATTGACGATCATAGTCCACCCCTCAGTGCTCCATTGTGGCTGGAAGATATCAGCTGTCCGCCCCCCCCCCCAACTACCACCCCACCCCCGACATTTTCCTCCGCTGTTTTCCAAGACCTCCGACCTCCTAAGCTCCAGCCCATAGTTTCAGACTGACTTTGTGTTTGTGCATTTGGAATTCACCCCCTTATCACTCAATCTGCCTTTCAACATCCTCACCTTCCTCTCAACATCCTCACCTTCCTCTGTGGGTGATGCTGTGTCAGGAATGTTCATTCAGAAATAACAGCATTGCATGTCCAGTCACCACAGGGCTTTCAGGGTGAAGTCAGTGCTGATTGTTTATGTGATGCCTGTTTCAGTGTTTCCAGTGCACTATCCATTTGTACATCGCGCAACAGCTGTACACTTAGAAATGCAGATGCATTGTGCAACTGATGGCCTTTCTAATTGATGGAACCATCAATTCACCAGACACGTGCTTTCCGATATGAACAGTGGTTTTAATCTACTTACTACAGAGCCAGCCTGTTACCCATTGATGAACTCTCGGTGAACTGCAGGCTGACTCTGGACAAGGGTATTTATACAGCAGCACAAGGGGGAGGAGTTGTGGGCGGAGCCAAGGGTGGAGCCCTGTACAAACTCCTGAGCATTCCCAGAGCTACTCCCCCTAGTGGTTGGATAACGCTACTGCGCTTACAAAGATACAGTGTGAATTACCAAGTTACATTCACCACACTATAGCAATATAGCACCATTTTAAAATTGCACTCTTTTGCACAAGGTCCCACTTAGTAGGCGGAATTGCGTGCCCTCCACTGTGGCGAGTCTGATAGCAGGAGGGTGGAGGGGAGCCCTGCCACTTTCCTGCCTCCACCCTGAGTAAATCCGTAGGAGGAAGGCCCATGGAATGACTTTCAAAGGCACTCAATGTCTGAGTCAGGGACCTGACATCAGCAAGGGAGGGGTCCGCTGAGTCGCTCCATCCCATCACCAACCCCCTCCATTGTTCCGCCATCACTCACCCCTTAACTAGAATCCAGCATTGAATTTGGGCTACAGGTGGACGTCATACGAGCCAGAGCCACCACCTCCTTGTGGCGCTATTGTTCGGTTGAGCTATCAGCCTCTGATTGGCCAGTAGCTCTTGGCAGATGATGAGCTGGGGGGGGGGGGGGGGGGGGGGGTTATGTTACATTCAGGGCTTATACCACACATATTACCTTGAATCTAAAGCTCTGGAAAAACAAATGTTAAATCCATAAAATATGAGAGTTTAGAAACCAAATCATAATCAGATTGTAGAAGAGAAAACTGGACCACTGAAGAGGCAGACTACCATTGTATAACCTCTGTGTGTTAGTGTGTTGAACACACAGTTCAGACAGTTGGGAGGACATTCACTGCCTCTTCCTGAAAGCCAAGCACCTGGGGAATTTTCTTTTATGTTGAAGATGCTGTATTAATGTGTGTTGCTGGAGTGAACATCAGAAATATGAAAAGAGCCAAGTACTTGCTGGACTTCTCTCCCACTCCAGGTCGAATAGAGACTGGCAGATTTTAAGGTGATTTGGATATTTAAATGTTGATACTGCCATGAAAGACACTATAGCTCCGCTGGCATCACATCTGGAAAGTAAACATCTGTTTTGCTCATTGAATAAATATGTTGTCCTTAGCTTTTTGAAGTAAAGATTAGTATCCGGTCGAAGCTATCATTTAAAGGAATGCTGATCAGTGCCTTTTTCAAACATGTCTGATATTACCTGACAGTCACCAGCATTCTGTTTCATCTCGTGTCACACAAGCCGAGTGTTGGCTGCACAAGTGCAGCTGTTTTTTTGTGTTCTTCTCATCCTTTAGGTATCAGCTTCCTGCAGCATTGCAGTCACCTTTCATTTATTTAGGGTGCACAGGCCAAACAACAATGTTACTGGCTGAAATAACATATATTATCAATAAAAGCAGTAGTTTAGAATCAATTAACGAAATATCATACCTGCCCCTGTTAATTGGAGGATACATCAATCAACAATTATTGTTTTACCACTTTACTTCAAAGCTTCCCACGCTTTTCCCCACTGTAACCCCATTTTACTGCTTGAAAATTGGTGTAAACCCAGAGTGGAGAGTGAGGAGAGTTGTTGAGTGGGGCGCGAGGAGAATTGCCGAGTGGTGGTGAGGAGCGTTGTCGAGTGGGGGGCGAGAAGCGTTGTCGAGGAAGGTTGTCGAGTGGGGGGGAGGTGGAGACGATGGTCTGGTAATTTCCCGATAACAGTCAGTAGGCTAATTGGTCCATGATTCCCTGGTTCCCCTCTGTCACCTATCTCAAATAGCAGAATGACGTGTGCAATTTTCCAATCGTGAGGAATTCCCAAATCATGAAAAAAATGTGGAAGTTGAGGCTTTGCATTGTTCACGCCTGCTTCCTTTGTCATGAGAATATCTCTTTAAGAAATGTTTGGCTGCTCATGTTACTGCAGTGATGTCAGAGTGTGGGTGGAGCTGAGCTCTGGCTCTGCTTTTTAGTTTCACTTTGAGAAAAGTTTGGGTGTGTGTGTCTTTTTGCTTTCGTTTTCAGTGTTGGAGCTGAAGCCAGACAAAGCAGCTGTACTGCTGTTCTCTCTGCCATGAAAAGACTGTCTCTTGATCATTTGGTGAATTCAGAATTAAAAATGTCCTGAGTAGTGACTTTAACCTGATGTGCTTCTGTTAAAGGTTATGCTTTTTTGTTCGTCTTCTGGATGTTAAAAGGACAGCATATGCAGTACTAAGTGTTGTATTCATTGGGGGTTGTATTTGAATTAATGTTTGCTAAGATGTTCACTGTACGTTTAAAAAGGTTAATTTGTGTTAATAGGATAAACATTGTTTTGCTTTAAAAAATACTTTTCCATTTCTGCTGTACCACACCTGTAGAGTGGGCCGTGTGCTCCCCATACCACAATCTATTAAAAGTTTTGGGTCAGGTGAACTCCATGATACACTTTGGGGTTCTCTAAACCCTGGCCCATAACAAATTGGGGGCTCGTCTGGGATAAAAGTCTATCTATTGGATTGGCTTTGTGAACCTAAAGAAAGTGAGGGGTGAGCATATTGTGGGTGCTTTTCAGGTGTGGTATTTTAGTTTAAGTAGGGAGTGTGGTGTGGTCAATGGCTCTTTCAGAGGTTCAGAGGTTTTTGGGGGTGGAGACAGTCACACACAGTACCTTATGGACAGAGACTGGAAGCAGACTGTTAGATTGGGCAACAGCATTGCAGTTAACATCACCTGACAAAATGCAAAAAGATGAGGTCATTATGGCGGTGGCTAAGCATTTAAAGTTGCCTAAGATACAGTTTGACTCATTGGAAATGGCAAAAATTCAATAACAAATTAAACAAATGGAACATGGGAAAGAATTAAAGCAGCTTGAATACAAAAGATTTGATTTGATTTATTATTGTCGCATGTATTAGTATACAATGAAAAGTATTATTTCTTGCATACTGTACAAACAATGCATACCGTACATAGGGAAGGAAGGAGAGACTGCAATTCTCTGGACTGGAACAATTAGAGCAAGGTGTAGAGAGAAGATCAACTTAATACGAGGTAGATCCATTCAAAGGTCTGATGGCAGTAGGGAAGAAGCTGTTCTTGAGTCGGTCGGTACGTGACCTCAAACTTTGGTATCTCTTTCCTGACGGAAGGAGGTGGAAGAGAGTATGTCCGGGATGCGTGGGCTCCTTAATTATGCAGGCTGCCTTTCTGAGGCAGCGGGAATTATAGATAGAGTCAATGGATGGGAGGCTGGTTTGCGTGATGGACTGGGCTATATTCACGACCTTTTTGACCTGCAGTCTTGGGTAGAGCAGGCGCCATACCAAGCTGTGATACAACCAGAAAGAATGCTTTCTGTGGTGCATCTGTAGAAGTTGGTGAGGGTCGTAGCTGACATGGCAAACTTTCACAGTCTTCTGAGAAAGTAGAGTCGTTGGTGGGCTTTCTTAACTATAGTGTCGGCATGGGGGGACCAAGACAGGCTGTTGGTGATCTGTACACCTAAAAACGTGAAGCTCTCGACCCTTTCTACTTCGTTCCCATTGATGTAGACAGGGGCATGTTCTCCACTATGTTTCCTGAAGTCGATGATAATCTCCTTCATTTTGTCAACATTGAGGGAGAGATTATTGTCGTCGCACCAGTTCACCAGATTCTCTATCTCATTCCTATATTCTGTCTCGTCATTGTTTGAAATCCGACCCACAACGGTGGTGTCATGAGCAAATTTGAAAATAGAGATGGAGGGGAATTTGGCCACACAGTCATAGGTGTACAAGGAGTAAAGTAGAAGGCTGAGGACACTGCTTGTGGGGCACCGGGTTGAGGGTGATCGTGGAGGAGGTGTTGCTGCCTACCTTTACTGATTGTGGTCTGTGGGTTAGAAACTTCAGGATCCAGTCGCAGAGGGAGGAGCCGAGGCAAAGACCATGGAGTTTGGAGATGAGTTTCGTAGGAATGATGGTGTTGAAGGTTGAGCTGCAGTCGATACCTAGGTGTCTTTGTTATCTAGGTGTTCCAGGGTAGAGTGCAGGGCCATGGAGATAGCGCCTGCTGTGGACCTGTTGCAGCGGTAGGCAAACTGTAGTGGATCAAGGCAATCTGGGAGGCTGGAGTTGATTCGTGCCATGACTAGCCTTTTGAAGCACTTCATGATGATGGATGTCAGAGCCACTGGACGATAGTTAATAAGGCATGTTGCTTGACGTTTTTCAGAGAGAGAGAGGAAAAAGAAAGAGAAAGAGACAGAGAGGAAAAAGAGAGAGAAGAAAGGAAAACAGAAAGAATAGACCTGGCAGAAAAAAAAGAAAGAGAAAGGGAGATACAGATCAGGGAAAAAGATAGAGAGAGAGTTTGAACTTCAGAAAATGGCCATGAAACATGGCAGTCAGTTAAAATTAGCAGACGTAAAGGGAAACGTACAGTTGGTTGATCGTGATGAGGATAGTGAGAAAGAACATCATCGTTGAAGGTTTGGTGGGGATCTTTTTAAATATGTCCATGCATTGCCAAGGTTTGACGAGAAGGAGGTTGAAGCCTTTTTCATTTCATTTGAGAAGGTGGCTAAAAAAATGAAATGGCCACAGGAGATGTGGGTATTACTGATTCAAACAAAGCTGGGAGGTAGGGCGAGTAAAGTGTTTGCATCACTACCGGAGGAGGTATCTGAGATGTATGAGGAGGTGAAAAAATCCATCTTAGGTGCATATGAACTAGTGCCTGAAGTTTACAGACAAAGGTTTAGAAATTTAAGGAAAGAATTTGGTCAAACATACATGGAGTTTGAAAGGCTCAAACAGAGTAATTTTGATAGGTGGATAAGGGCTTTGAAAATAGACCAAACGTATGAAGCTCTCCGAGAAATTATACTTTTAGAGGAGTTTAAAAATTCAAAATTCCTGATGTAGTGAGAATTCATGTGGAAGAGTAGAGGGTTAAAACTGCGAGATTAGCAGCAGAAATGGCAGATGATTATGAATTAGTTCATAAATTAAAGCTTGGTTTCCGACATCAGCTTCAGCCTGTGAAGGATAGAAACTGGGGACATGAGAAATACTCACGTGGTAAAGGTGATCTGATGGGATATAATAAGGAGAGTGTACCTCAGATTAAAAAAGAAATTCAGGAGGGTGGAAAAGAAATGAAAAATTTCAAATGTTTTCACTGCAATAAACTAGGCCATGTAAAGTCAGTGTTGGTAGTTGAAGAAAAGCACTGGGAAGGCTGATGTGGTAAAACAGGATAAGACAGTGGGGGTTGTTAAAGTGGTAAAGGAAAGCCCAAGTGAAGCGAAGGAGGTGCAAAAGATTGTACAGCCTGATCAAGAGGTGATTGATTAGAAGGTGCCAGATCTCTTTAAAGAATTTACTTGTGTGGGTAAAGTTTACTCATGTGTATCAGGAGGAGCAGGTTAAGAAGCCACAATTTTAAGAGATACGGCAGCTAGTCAATCTTTAATGGTAAGAGATGAGGAGTTAAGTAGCCTGGGAAGAATATTGCCAGAAAAGGTGGTAATATGTGGAATTCCGGGTGAGATGAGTAGTGTTCCATTATATCAGGTAAGGTTAAAAAGTCCAGTGAAGAATGGTGAAGTGGTAGTAGGAGTAATAGAGAAACTATCTTGTCCAGGAATACAGTTCATCTTGGATCACAGGTGGGAGTGATGCCTACTGTGGTTGATAAGCAAGTGGAAAATCAGACAACTGAAGTGTTGAAGGACGAATATCATGGGATTTTTCCGGATTGTGCAGTAACAAGGTCTCAAAGTCACAGGTTAAGACAAGAGGAGAAATCAAAGAGTGAAGATGCAGTTGAAGTACCATTATCAGAAACGATTTTTGATCAGATGGTTGAAAAAGAACGAGAACAGGTGGAAATTGGCGGAGTTACAACAAAAAGATACAGAAACGGATGTATCAGAAAGCATACACGGAAGAGGAATCTGAGTGTACACCAGAGTGTTATTACCGTAAAAGTGATGTCTTGATGAGAAAATGGAGACCTTTACATATGCAGGCGGATGAAAAGTGGGCAGAAGTTCATCAAGTAGTATTGTTGGTAGAGTATAGAAAGGATAAAACCAGCACACTTAAGACCCATTCCAGCATTTGAGGAAACTTTTACAAGGGTCCTAATTGATTGCATAGGAACACTTCCTAAAACGAAAAGTGGGAATCAATATCTTTTGACTATAATGGATGTGTCTACTAGGTTTCCAGAGGCCATTCCAGTACGTAATACTACAGCTAAAAAGATTGTGGAGGAGTTACTTAAATTCTTTACTAAATATGGACTACCCACAGAAATACTATCAGATCAAGGATTGAATTTTACCTCAAGGTTATTCAAAGAAGTTATGGATAGCTTAGGAATAAAACAATTTAAATCCACTGCATACCATCCAGAATCGCAGGGAGCATTAGAAAGGTGGCATCAGACATTAAAGACAATGTTGAGGGTTAAAGTCTAGATTATCCAGAGGATTGGGATAAGGGAATTCCATTCGTACTGTTTGAAATTAGGGATGCACCTAATGAATCAACCAAATTTAGTCCTTTTGAACTAATTTTTGGTCATGAGGTAAGAGGACCTCTTAAATTGATTAAGGAAAAATGGTGAGTGAGAAATCGGAAATTACATTATTGGATTACGTGTCACATTTTAAGGAATGATTAAATAGAGCAGGTGAATTGGCCAGACAACATTTAAAAGTTGCACAAAATGTGATGAAACAGGTAGCAGACAAGAAATCTGAAGTTTGTAGTTTGGGCAGTGGAGATAAAGTTTTAGCGTTGTTACCAGTGGTAGGTGAACCTTTAAGAGCAAGGTTTGTGGACCTTATCAGATTGCAAGTAAATTAGGTGAGGTGAATTATGTGGCAAAAACACCAGATAGAAGGAAAACTCACTGTGTGTCATGTAAATATGCTTAAAAGGTACTTTGAAAGGGAAGGAGAGAAAAAAGAGGCGGTTTTAATGATTCTAACTCAAAGTGACAAACCAAATCCACATGACTGTGAACTTGACATACCTCAAATTAAATTGGTAAATGAGGATGTTCTTAAAAATTGGGATAAATTGTTGAGTTACCTTCCAGAGGAAAAACAGACTGACCTGAAAGAGTTATTGATATTACATGGGCAGATTTGTCGAGATAAATTGGGAAGTACTAAAATGGCTATACATGATGTAGATGTGGGAAATGCTGTTCCAATCAAACAACATCCATATCGACTTAAACCTTTAAAATTGGCATTGGTTAACAAAGAGACTGAGAGTATGCTTAAAAATGGCATAATTGAAGTGGGTTGCAGCCAATGGAGCTCACCCATAATGATGGTACCTAACCCAGACAGTACCCAACGGTTGTGTGTGGACTATAGAAAGGTTAATGCAGTTACAAGAACGGACTCTTATCCTATCCCACGTTTGGAGGATTGCATTTATTTTCAAAATGGATTTACTTAAAGGTTACTGGCGGGTACCTTTATCCGAAAGGGTGAAGGAGATTTCAACTTTTGTGACTCCAGATGGTATATACCAATTCAAAGTTATGCCATTTGGCATGAAAAACACGCCAGCCACATTTCAACGGTTAACTAACAAAGTTGTTTCAGGATTAGTGGGCAGCATGGTAGCATGGTGGTTAGCATAAATGCTTCACAGCTCCAGGGTCCCAGGTTCGGTTCCCGGCTGGGTCACTGTCTGTGCGGAGTCTGCACGTCCTCCCCGTGTGTGCGTGGGTTTCCTCCGGGCGCTCCGGTTTCCTCCCACAGTCCAAAGATGTGCGGGTTAGGTGGATTGGCCATGCTAAATTGCCCGTAGTGTCCTTAAAAGTAAGGTTAAAGGGGGAGGGTTGTTGGGTTATGGGTATAGGGTGGATACGTGGGTTTGAGTAGGGTGATCATTGCTCGGCACAACATCGAGGGCCGAAGGGCCTGTTCTGTGCTGTACTGTTCTATGTTCTATGTTCTATTACCCAATTGTGCGGTGTACATCGACTATCTGGTAATTTTAAACCAGACATGGAAAGAACATTTAAAACATCTGATGGAGTGAATTCGATAGACTTCAGGTGGTGGGTTTGGTGATAAACTGAGCCAAAAGTGAATTTGGAAAAGCCCAAGTCACTTTCTTTGGCCGTACAAGTTGGACAGGGTCGAATGGTCACACGGGATGTGAAACCAACAGTTATTGAGGAGTTTCCGATACTCTCAAGACAAAGGGAAATAATGTGATTTCTTGGCAAGAATGGTCAACATTGGTGAAAAATTTTTGTCGTGTGGTTGCTCCACTGACGGACTTGCTCAAGAAGCGTAAGAAATTCCAGTGGACAGCGGACTTTCAACAAGCATTTGATGGCCTGAAAGCTGTGATAACCAATGCTCATGCGTTGGAGAATTACAAGGGTCTCTGTGATCAGATTGAACAAAAGTATCTGACTTTAAAGAGAAATGCCGAGGCGTAGAGAAACGGACGGATCGTGCAGAGACCTTCTTGTACAAAGAGACTGTCAATTGAGAAGGATTTCAGTTGGAGGAAGAAGAACGAGAACAAAATGGACTATATTATTATACCTGTTTGCGTGTGGTGTTTTTTGAAATGCAAAAGTATATTCACTGTGTACATTTCTTAAAGGTTAGTGAGAAGGTGAAAAATGAAACCATCTTGAAGTTGGTAGTTTTTTTTTTCTTGGGGGAGGTGTCGTGAGAATGTCGCTTTAAGAAATGTTTGGCTGCTCCTGTTACTGCTATGAAAAGACTGGGCGCGATTCTCCGCTCCCCACGCCGGGTGGGAGAATTGCGGGAGGGCCGGGCGACTCAATTCACGCCCCACTGCGCCCCCCGCGATTCTCCCACCCCCCCGCTCGGAAGAATCGCCGCTCGCCGTTTTTCACGGTGACCGGCGATTCTCCGACCCGGATGGGCCGAGCGGCCTGCCGTTCGCAACCGTTTCACGACGGCGACAACCACACCTGGGCGCTGCCATCGTGAACATGGGCACCAAAGGCCCATTTGAAGCTTGTGGGGGTCGGAGAGGGGAGTGAGCACCACGGCCGTGCTCGGGAGGGGACTGGGCCGCGATCGGTGCCCACCGATCGTCGGGCCGGCGTCTCAAAGCGACGCACTCTTTCTCCTCCACCGCCCCGCAAGATCAAGCCGCCACGTCTTGCGGGGCAGCGGAGGGGAAGACGGCCACCACGCATGCGCGGGTTTGAGCCGTCAGCTGTCATGACGTCAGCCGCGCATGCGTGGGTTGGATCCGGCCAACCTGCGCATGCGCGGCTGACGTCACATAGGCATCTGCCGTCGCGTCATTTTCGCCGCGCCACCTTGACGCAAGCGACAAGGCTCGGCGGCCAAGAATAATGGAGCGCCGCTCCTAGCCCCCCAGGTGGGGGTGAATACGGTGAGAGGAGCGGCCTCCGAGGCCTTCGTGAAACTCGGCCGAGTTCACGATGGCCTTCCCGATTTTTCCCGGGAGCAGAAAATTCCGCCCACTGTCTCTTGATCATTTGGTGAATTCAGAATTATAAATGTTCTGAGTAGTGACTTTAACCTGATGTACTTCTGTTAAAGGTTATTTTTTTTGTCCGTCTTCTGGATGTTAAAAGGACAACGTACGCATTACTTAGTGTTGTATTCTTTAGGGGTTGTATTTGAATTAATGGTTGCTAAGATGTTCACTGTACATTTTAAAAAGGTTAACTTGAGTTCATAGAATAAACATTGTTTTGCTTTAAAAAAGTACTTTTCCATTTCTGCTGTACCACACCTGTAGAGTGGGCCGTGTGCTCCCCATACCACAATCTATTAAAAGTTGTGGGTCAGGTGAACTCCATGATACACTTTGGGGTTCTCTATACCCTGGTCCATAACACCTTTTAAACCTCAGCATGGGAACTGGGGGATTATTTGTGTCATTATTTCTTCATTACCCTTTCTTTGATTACATTAATTTTGGCATTGATAATATCACCGTTATTAATTTTTAACAGGCCTACATTACTCCTGCACCCTCTTTTTCCAAGTATGATTGCAGCAAATTGTGTTGATTTCATTATCCATTGCAAGTCTCATTTCACACTTCCCTTTCTATAGTTACTATTTTTGTTTTGTCACCTTTTGCTGCTCTTTCTATTTGCCAAGATCTATTTTTTTTGCAGTTTATGGGTTATTTTTGTTGTTTCTTTTTGGGTCAGTCGAGACTTTGCACCTTAGGGGTATGAATTGCATTAAATTCATTATCAAGCACCTCCCACTGATCTTCAATCATTTTAGTCATTGACAAATTTTCACAGTTTACTGCTTCATTGTATTGACGCCAGTCTTACCTTTAATGTAACTGTTTCACGTCTCTACCTTTCAAATACTATCTTCGACTCAACCATTTTGCAATCGCAATTGGATAAATGTTTACACACCATTATGCAGTTAACTAAATGTGGCTCATCACTAAATTTAATATAGAGAACTTCCAATACCAGATCAGGGCAACTCATGATGGGTAATAAATGCAAGCCTTGTCTGAGTCACCCACATACGGAGGACAAATTAAATAAGAATTGAGGAACATATTAAGTCCCATTAGGAAAGATGAGACTGCCTGAAGTACCATCCATACCTATTAGAGTCTGGCAGAACAACTGAATTTTTGAGGAGCCACTGACGGTGAAGTGCTGAAAAATGTCTTTGATTACCAGCTCACTCCTGATGAGGGTCGCCTCTCAACATGATACCTAATTGCGTATTTTGAAAGAGCCCCAGAAGTCTGCTCGGACTTAAATGGTCGGGATCCAAAAGCAGATTTTTAAACTGTTGACTCTTTGTGCGATTGCCGGGATTGTGGCACTGGATAGGATGCTGCAGAATGACACTCTTTCAAAACCCTCCTGATCTGTTCAACTTCTTGTTGCCTCAGGTTACGTTGAAGCCGCTGTGATCCCTGTCGGGGCCAGGAGGATTCGTGTGGTCGAGGAGAAACCGGCCCACAGCTTCCTGGGTAATTAATGATGATTTGCTGCCACTCTGAATTTTTTCTCCAATAACGTTTGCCAAAGAAACTAAGCTAGCTGGGACAAATTTCACTCTTAATATACCTGGGCGTAAAGATACACCACAATATAGAAAGAAGCCAGGATTTGGGGGCTCGCAGCCAGTGAAATATTCCACCTGATCTGTTAACAATTTGAAGAATGAGGCTGGCGCGATGGCTGGCTGGGATCCTCCTCCTTGTGCTCCCTCTGTGCTCTGCACTATTACAATCAAATGCAGGATCAGGAAAATCTGACCCAATATGCTATCTGTCTTGCCATTTTACCGTGTTAAAGGTGCTATATCAATGTAATATTGATGCTTTATTATTGATTCTGTTCCCATTGCTTATTGACAAAATTAAATCCACTTGTCTGTAAAGAAATCAAGAATGTAGGTTGCTGCTTCTTGACGGTGTATTTCCCATAATCAGTTTGCACTGATACAGTTGATCCCAGTAAGTCACCATCATAGAATTGTAATGATCTGGATGTGAAGCAGATTACGTTTTCAGCTTCTGTTGTTGTGGCAGTATTATAGGGAAATGGTTTTCAGTTATTTTTACAGAAGGTTTTTATGATGTTTTATTCATTTCTGGGATGTTGATATTGCCGATAGGCCGGCATTTATTGCCCAGCCCTAATTGCCCTTAAGAGGGTGGTTCTTGAACCGCTGCAGTTCATGTGGTGTAGGTGCACTCACAATGCTGATAGGGAGGGAGTTCCAGGATTTTGACCCAGTGACAGTGAAGGAACGGCCAATATATTTGCAGGTCAGGATGGTGAGTGACTTGGAGAGGAACTTCCAGGTGGTGGTGTTCCCAGGTATCTGCTGCTCTTGTCCTTCTGGGTTATAGCAGTCGTGGTTTTGAAAGTGTGATGATCGGAATACCTTGCCCCTTTAAGAGGCTTGGCATTGCCCCCCTCAGAGGCTTGGAACCCTGGGGGACTCCGCCTCTGGCTACGCCCCCTGGGAAACAGTATTTAAGATGAGACTCCATTTTGCGAGCACACTTCTCTTGGATGCTGCCATTGTTCAATGCTTATTAAAGCCTTTGATTACTGACCTAACTTTCGCGTCGTAATTGAGAGTGCCTCAGAAAGGTACTGTTGAAGGAGCCTTGGTGGGTTGCTGTAGTGTACCTAGCAGTTTACACACGGCTGCCACTGAGAGTTGGGGGTGGAGGAAGTGAATGTTCAAGGTGGTGGATGGCCTGCTAGTCTAGTGTGCTGCTTTGTCCTGGATGGGTAAGTTAACATTAAATCAATGGGTTGTCACGTTGGGTCAATTTCCCTGTGCTAGAATAGGAAAAAAGTCCCGTAAAGGCAAAAACAGAAGTAACTGAAATTTATTTTGCACCTTTCACAGCCTCAGGTCATCCCAATGAGGCTGTTCAAAAAGCACATGGGATCCTTGGCTTTATAAATGGAGGCATAGAGTGCAAAACAATATAGTTAGGCCCTAGCGAGGGAATTATGACCAACTGTGGGCCCCACAGTTAAGGAAGGATGTTGAAGCCTGCAGAGGAGATCTGCTAGAATGACAGCAGAGTTGAGAGGCTGGAGAGGCAGAGATGGTTAAAAGGAAATTTGATAAAAATTTAATAAAGTCATGAACTGTTTAGATAGGGTAAATAAGGGAAAACTGTTCTCAGTGACAGAGAGTCAGAATCCATAGGACCCAGATTTAAGGTAATTGGCTAAAGAACCAAAGGTGACACGAGAAAACATTTTACCCAGAAAGTTGTTGTGATCTGGAATGTACTGAGTGGCAAGAAACTAATAATCACCAATCAAGTCCAATCTCCAGACCATTAACGGGAAGTGCCCCCTATGGAATGGTCACCCATGATCTAACCACCTCCCCAGCGAGCAGTCACACGGACGGCGTTCATTACATCTATTTAAAAACATGGAGCCAGCACAACGGCTGCTATGGGATCTGAGGAGGTGAGTAGCCAGCTTCGAAATCGGGCAGTTAGGCCAGGGACGCAGGTGGGGGGGTTGCTCAGTCGGGAGGGTGGGCCGCCATCAGTGGGGGGTTCGCCTTTGGGCTGGAGGGGGGAAGGAGGGCGGGTGGTCCAGTGTCCGCTGGTTTTGCATGCCACCCCCCCCTCCCCCCAGGATCGTGTATACCCATACTGGGACTGATTCCTGTCTGACCCACTGAAAACCCTCGTGACAGAGCCCCTCTGATCACGGTGGCATCTGGCTGCACAGCTGAAGGCTATTGTTAATGGGGAACTGGCAATTCTAGTAATGTGTTCTTCACAGCTCCTAAGTGGATTCCCATGGTGCCCGTGCCACGACCGAGGTGGTTGTTACTGCCTAGCATCCGAATCAGGCATGAGGCCTAGACACTTTGGCTGAACTCCGGAGGCATCAACACCACAGAGGCAGCAGCCAACACTCTATTACCCAAGTGCTGGGCCTCAGCACTAGGGACATCCCCGTGACAGAGGATGTTTGTGTGGGTCGGGGAGGGAACCAGCGCACATTCCAGGTAATGTTTCCAATGTGTATCTGGGTTACAGGGTCTGGGTTCCATTGCCCAGGGGCCCCTGCCGCAGCCAGGGGTGCCTGTGCAGGGAGTGCCGGGTGGCACTCTGAAGGATGGCAGGGGGAGACATGGGGGACCCACGGGACCGGGGTGGAAGCCACAGCTCATTGGCAGATTCACCCTCTTCAATTCCTTGCAGATATTACACAATGGATGATACCGTGGACCCCGAGGAGCTGCCCTCGCAGTGCTGCTGCCAGGCCAGGTGGACAGACACTGGAGAAGGTGGCGGCAGCAGCATCGACAAAGGCCAGAGGTGGCGGCCCATGTGCAGGGCCCTGCCTCATACCCTGGGGACCAGCCGCCCTTCAGACCAGGGAGGGATCCAGAGGGGGAGGCCGGTGACGGCCCAACATGTGGAGGATTTGCTGGTCTTTCGAACTGATGTCGGACAGTATGCGCCGCAGGTGACTCCGCCTCAACCAGGAGACTATGCACAGCTGTGCCATGTCCTTGCAGACTTAGCACCATGTGGAGGAGGCAGCCACCCACATCAAGTTGCTGTTTACGCCTCAGGTTCATTCCAGGGCTCGAGCGGGGACTTGTGTGGCATATCCCAACCAAAGGCCCATGGAAGTCACAGATGTCCTGATTGCCCAGGCTGCTGAATATATAAACTTCAACCTTGGCCAAGCCCACCAAGATGCCCAGACAGCCGGGTTTACTGCCATTACCAGGATGCCCCTAGCCCAGGGAGTAATAGACAGCATGCATGGCTGTGCACCAGGCGGTCCGGGAGTAGCCTTCCACTCCCTGAACATGCAGCTTGTGTGTGATGACCACCTCAAGATCATGCTCGTGTGTGCATGCTTCCCAGGAGTATGCATTCAGCTACATGAAAATGAAAATCGCTTATTGTCACAAGTAGGCTTCAAATGAAGTTACTGTGAAAAGCCCCTAGTCGCCACATTCCGGCGCCTGTTCGGGGAGGCTGGTACTTGAATCGAACCGTGCTGCTGGCCTGCCTTGGTCTGCTTTCAAAGCCAGCGATTTAGCCCTGTGCTAAACTGCCATCGTGGGCAAATGGAGATCCCCAGCATCTTCAAGGAATACCCCAGGCTGACCAGATGGCTCTTGGGGAATAAGAAATACCTGGTTAGGTCCTGGCTAATGACATCAGTATAGAGGTCGGTTTCCGATGCGGAGACCCAATATAACAAGGCCCATGTGGCCTCCCGGGCTGTCATTGAGCAGTGTGTCGGACTGCTCAAAATGCGATTCTGATGCCGCAACCCCTCTGGTGGTGCACTGCAATGCCCCCCCCCCCCCCCAGATGACCGCCCGCCTTGTGATGGTCTGCTGTGCCAGGTTTGGAGGAGGAGGAACATGCTGCCGGAGCAGGGAAAGGCTGGAGGATGAGCCCTGGGAGGACCAGTGGGAGAAGCCGGAGGGCGGAGGACAGGCGGCGGCGAGGGTCCAGCATGCCCAGAGGACCAGGGAGACCCTCACCCTCACTTGCTTCTCATAGGACATGTTTCATCCGTCATCGCACCACCTCTCCCCATCCCACCCACCGTCTCCACCCATAACCCTTCCCCAGCCCCATTGCTCTGTTCCAGCTTCCCAGGGTCTGTGTTACATCAGTCAGGGTGATGGGCCTGTGTCAGCACTGTCGGCGGGTCAATACACAAGTGATGATAACCAACCCACTGTGAGCTGAGCTCAATCTATCCCATTGCCTGACTCCTGTCTGTCTGTTGAGTGCGCGCTCACACCCATCATCTGAAATCACACATGACTCCCGTGCACACTGCTGGCACTTGGAAGTTTAATTGTAATCGTGGGTAACAGGAAAAAACAAGCAAGCAGGAGTGGCACACACTTCCCATTCTGCTATCGGGAACAGCATGCCACCGACAAAGTAACATCCACAGTCTGGGCTGTTGTACACCAGTGCCAACCCTCTCCCATGAGAGAACACAGAGGCAGTGGTAGCTCCTCTCCAACAGGCAGGAGAAGCTGGTACCTGCTAAAGCCAAAAGAGCCGGTGTCCTGTTCCCCATCGGCCACATCCACCGGCTGTTGCGCAGTGTGCAAGATTCACTCTGTCACGCATGTGGAGGCTGACATCCCTACCTATTTGACCACTGTCGAGGTCCTTGAGTTGGCCGTTAATGCAGCCCAGGACAAGAAGATGATCCATATCACCCCTGCAACATTCAGCTCAAATCCACAATGTTGTGGAAGTCAGAATGCTGCTGGGAGGACTCACCACAGCCCAGGGCGGGGTCCTGCCCAACATCAAGGTCTTGCTGCTGCCCAAGAAAACATGATACACCAGTAAGGTTAAAGGACAAGATTAGGTCAGAAAAAAAGTGGGAGGGGATGTTTCTATGATTGAGGAGCTGGAGGTGTGCAGATTAGGTGGATTGGCCATGCTAAATTGTCCCTTAGTATCCAATGATGTGCAGATTAGGTGGGGTTACGGGGATAGGGTGCAAGAGTGGGCCTACATAGGGAGCTCTTTCTGAGGGTTGGTGCAGACTCGATGGGCTGAAAGGTTCCCACTACCCTTGTCGTAGGCTACTCCGAGAGTCTGACTGCAAAATTGGGCGCATGCCCTGATCGTTAAGCCCAACCCTCTTCCCGGGATTTCGGATCATGAGAATGTGGAAGTCCCATTCAGCCAAACTTCACGGGACTTTAAAGTGCCAACATTTACAGGGAATCTATAAATATTTATAAATATAAATATGATTTTGTGGTGTTTTGTTGAAATCAGCTTGATGCGATTCTCTCGATTTACATCTGGTTTTAGAGGAGGGAACTCTGAGGTAAACCCTATAACCTGCTCCAGCCCTACAGCTCTTCAAAATCTCTATAGTCCTTCAATTCTGTATATATATTTCAACTTTTAACTTTCGTAACACCTAGGCACCTAGGTAAGATGAATAAAGTAATCGTGGTATAGTAATAACTGAAGCGAATACAGGGACAGAGGGTATAGAGAGCCTCCATTTCAGGGACATACATTCCAAGATTTACAAAGCTATGGGCCAATTGCTGAAGGATGGGATTAGAATACTTTGGTGGTTGTTTTTGATTGGTGCAGACGCGAGGGACCAAAGGGCCTTTTCTATTTTGTAATCCTCTATGGCAGACTCAACCACGTTTAATGCACTAAAAAGATTTTTTACTTGTTGCGACTATATTCCAGCACACAGTGGGGCTGCCAGGACTTAGTGTATCAGCAGCCCATTTTATACTACCTCGAAATCCGCGGGGAAAGTAAATCAGGGACCAGGTAGAATGAGGTGTTGATTCACTTTGAGTGCTTCCTGTGCTATTGGCAACTGATTTCATCCCCAGTCACTCTTCAGTAGCTGTATTACTTAAAATAAATCAACTGGAAGGTATCATTCTACATTCTAAGTAAAGTACCTCGAACCATAGGGCGGACATTTCACATTTCTGACTAAGTGTGGGATTTTCCCCATTCTGCATGGTGTGTTTTACGGTAGTGGCGGCGGCACGTCATTGGCCATTTCCCGTTCGCACTTTCCACCAATGAAGAACCCGTGGGGGGGGGGCTCACAGTTGTCAGGTCCGGAAGATCCCACCATCGGGAATGGCTGGAAAATCCCACCCTAAGTATCAACTCAGGTGGGAAAAGAGGCTTGCAGCCCACCAACTCCAGTGCCAGCTTTTCCCGCCATACGTTTTGCCACTTAGTCAAAAAAAATCAAGGAGGTGGATCCCAAGATGTAACACCAGCCTGCCCCGCCAGCGACCTCGCCCCTGACAGGTCAGAAAAAGAGAGCCCCAATTTAACAAATATAAGGAACCCCTAACCCCACACCCCCTGGACACAGAACCCCCCCCCTGCCTTACTCCTCATTGAATGGAAGCCCCCCCCACACACTGGCAGTGCCAGGGCCCTAACAGAATGCTACCTGGTTATTACCCACTCTCTCCGGGGGCTGTAATTACCTGTGCACCCCGGCAGGTTCTATTCACCAGTGATGTCATGTCGGCGGGGTGGGTGGGCATTCAGTACATGGGGGCGATATTAGTGGGGGGGCCCACTAAATAGATTCAAATGTGTGCTAATGGGGTTCACGACCTTTCATGGCAGAAACCAGGTTATGTCATTGGGAGGGACAATGTCAGCGTAAAAGCCGTTTTGGGACACCCGCTGGATTCTCCTCCTCCTCTCGCATTTCTGTCCACCGAAACCAGAGAATTCCACCCCCCCCCCCATAGATCAATATAGCAAAGGAAGAGATTACCACCCCCACCACCAAAAGCACCTACAGAAAGACCACAGAGTCTAATTTCCCTGCTCTGTCTCCACGTGCCTGTAAATTATTCACGTTTCAGGCATTTAACCAATTCCCCTTTGAAAGTTACTGTTCCAATGCTCTTTCAAGCCGTAAATTCCAGATTACAATAACTGGCTGTATTAAAACAATTCTTGTGTTTATCACCTTCGATCTGTGCCCTCTGGTTGTTGACCCTCTTGCCACTGGAATTCAACTTTATTTATTCTATTAAAACAGTTCATGATTTTGAGTATCTCTATCATGCCCCATCCTAACCTCCTTTCCTTAATACCGCGAACCCACCCTCTCCAATCTTTCCACATCACTGAAGTCCCTCATCCCGGAATCATACTACAAAATCTCGTCTGTACCCTCTCTAAGACCTTGAAGTCCTTTTGAAGGTGAGGTTCCCATAATTGAACAGTATACTCCAGCTGAGGCCTAACCAGTCTTTAGCCTAACTTTAATAATAATAATCGCTTATTGGCACAAGTAGGCTTCAATGAAGTTACTGTGAAACGCCCCTAGTCGCCACATTCCGGCGCCTGTTCGAGGAGGCCAGTACGGGAATTGAACCCGCTCTGTTGGCATTGTTCTGTACTGCAAGCCAGCTATTTAGCCCACTGTGTACCCAATGCCTCATTTTATGGAGAGAAGTCTTACAACACCAGGTTAAAGTCCAACAGGTTTGTTTCAAACACTAGCTTTCGGAGCACTGTTCCCTCCTCAGGTGAATCAGTAAGTTCCATCCCATCATCAGACTCACCATGGGCTACTCACCAAAATCAGTTGCATTCTTGGACACACTTATCTCCATCAAGGAGGGTCACCTCAGCACTTCGCTTTACCGCAAGCCTACGGATAACCTCACGATGCTCCACTTCTCCAGCTTCCACCCTAAACACATTAAAGAAGCCGTCTCCTATGGACAAGCCCTCCGTATACACAGGATCTGCTCAGACGAGGATGAGCGTAACAGACATCTACAGACACTGAAAGATGCCCTCGTACGAACGGGATATGGCGCTCAACTCATCGATCAACAGTTCCAACGCGCCACAGCAAAAAACCGCACCGACCTCCTCAGAAGACAAACACGGGACACAACCGGCAGAGTACCCTTCATCATCCAGTACTTACCCCCGAGCGGACAAACTACGACATCTTCTTCGCAGCCTTCAACATATCATCGATGAAGACAAACATCTTGCCAAAGTCATCCCCACACCCCTACTACTTGCCTTCAAACAACCGCGCAACCTCAAACAAACCATTCTTTGCAGCAAACTACGCAGCCTTCAGAACAGAAACCACGACACCACACAACCCTGCCATGGCAATCTCTGTAGGACGTGCCAGATCATCGACATGGATACCACCATTACACGTGAAAACACCACCCACCAGGTACGCGGTACATACTCGTGTGACTCGGCCAATGTTGTCTACCTCATACACTGCAGGAAAGGATGTCCCGAAGTGTGGTACATTGGCGAGACCATGCAGACGCTGCAACAACGAATGAACGGACATCGCATGACAATCACCAGGCAGGAATGTTCCCTTCCAGTCGGGGAACACTTCAGCAGTCAAGGGCATTCAGCCGCTGATCTCCGGGTAAGCGTTCTCCAAGGCGGCCTTCAGAACGCGCGACAACGCAGAATCGCTCAGCAGAAACTTATAGCCAAGTTCCGCACACATGAGCGCGGCCTCAACCGGGACCTGGGATTCACGTTGCATTACATTCATCCCCCACCATCTGGCCTGGGCTTGAAAAATCCTACCAACTGTCCTGACTTGAGACAATTCACACCTCTTTAACCTGGGGTTACCCCTATCTCTCGATCTGTAAAGATTTAATTACCTGCAAATGCTCGCATTCTAAGCATTGTCTGGCATCTTTGAATTTGACTATGTAAATGTTTCTGGAACATACCTCTTCATTCACCTGAGGAAGGAGCAGTGCTCCGAAAGCTAGTGTTTGAAACAAACCTATTGGACTTTAACCTGGTGTTGTAAGATTCTTACTGTGCTCACCCAGTCCAACGCCGGCGTTTCCACATCATTTTATGGAGCCCAGGGCCCTCTATATTTTTCATATAATTCACCTTAGCTTCCCCTGCGACCTTTAAAAATTTGTTGACATTTATCCCTGGGTGTCTCTGTTCTTGCACCCCTGTTAAAATTGGTCCACATAATTCGTATTGCCTCTCCTCATATTCAGAACAAAGTGAATCATCAATATCTTCCTGAAGTCTGCTACTAACCTAGATCCATGGTTGCAGTGACAGCCAAATCTGCTTATTATTTAAGTAATTCAGTGGACAGTTGTAACTAGGCTGTTTGACGGCCTCTGAGGAAACGTTGCTTGGAGGTTGTCTGACTGTCTGGAGAAGTAGCCAACTGGCTTCCCTTTCACACACCAGATGGAGGCCTTGCGAAAGATCGAGCCACAGTTCCACTCCTAGTTTATTCAGTTGGATTGTGGCTGTTCAAAAAAATTTAAATATTGGGCCTGCCAATAATCCACACCCACCCACACTTCAGACGCTTTTGAAATCTATTATAAATTCTGGTGGAAGATACACATCCGAAGCCAGCTGCTCAAGTCTTTCCATGAGGCTCTTTGCCGATTTCTCCCTTGCTGAGAAAAAGATGTTTGATCACAAATGTTTCACAAGTAAATTTGTTTGATATCTGTATTTCACCAGCTTTAAAAGATTCCACAAAGCAGTCCATCAACAGCGACTGGAAGATTGAACTCCCTGGAGAATTTCCAATGGCAGGAACCACGGTCCGTTATGTGCGACGAGGGCTGTGGGAAAAGATGTCCGCCAAGGGACCAACTAAAACACCACTTCACTTAATGGTAACTCTCCCATCTTTCTGTCTTCTCCGTTGGAATACGCCAACTCCTTAATTTGATGCAAGAACAGAGGATGCTGGAAAAGCGCAGCAGGTCTGGCAGCATCTGTAAGGAGAGGAAAAAGAGTTAACGTCTCGAGTCCGCTTGGTTCTTCGTCAGAACGAAAGGGAGGGAGAATGTGTTGGATATTAAACTGTAGCTGGGAGAAATTGCAACAAGATGTATTAACCTTAAGAAAAAAAAGACAGAGGGCCTGGTGGGGGGGGGGTTCACAGACACTGGGCGAAATTCTCCCCCCCCCACGATGGGTGGGAGAATAGCGGGAGGGCCTTCCCGACTTTTTTGACGCCCTCCCGCTATTCTCCCACCCCCCCGCCGAAATCCCGACACGAATCGCTGCCGCCGTTTTTTTACGGCCGGCAGCGATTCACAGCTGTTAGAAGGGCCGAAGTCCCAGCCCTTTACGACCTTTTTACGAATGGCAAACACACCTGGTCCTGCCATTCGTAAAAACGTCGTGACCACCTGGAAAAAAATAACCATGGCACCGATTGGCACGGCAGTACCACGGCCGTGCCAAGGGTGCCATGGGCCCGCGATCGGTGCCCACCGATCGCGGGCAGCGGGCCCGATGCCCGCGCACTATTTGTCCTTCCGCCGCCCCGCAGTATCAATACGCGGGGCGGCTGAGGGGCAACCCGGACCGCGCATGCGCGGGTTTCGCGCAAAAACGCGATGACGTCACCCGCGCATGCGCGGGTGGAGTCTTCCCACCTGCGCATGCGCGGCTGACGTCATATGACGCGTCAGCCGGCGCTAAGTCCGACAAGCGGGCTTAACGATTTTCGTTAAGCCCGACTTGTCGGGGCCTCCGACGTCGGGCTGCTAGCCCCGACGGGGGACCAGAATCGGTCCCCCGTCGGGAAGGGGCGCGATGCCGTAAAACCCGCCCGGGTTTTACGGCAGTTTGACGATTTCTCCCGTTTTGGGAGAATTTCGCCCACTATTTTTAAAAAGGGGTTTAAAATGGAGGAGAAAGGGCACAATCTAAAGCTGCCAAACTCAACGTTGAGTCTTCAGTTGTGCATGTTGCAATTCTTGGGACCCGGCAGATGCTGCCAGGCCTGCTGGCTTTTTCCAACATTCTCTGTTCTTGTCTCAGATTCCAGCATCTGTAGTATTTTGCTTATTTCCTTAATTTAATACTTGTTTTTGGAAACTTGTTGCACATTGACCACAGTTGCGTGTTAGTATTCAGATCTGGTACAGGCAAATAAGATGCCACTTTAGCAGAGACTATCTTGGTTGGAGTCTCGTCATCTCTTGAGGATTGCGTGAAAGTGGCACCCTGGAGAAGTACACATAGAGAGAGAGCAAGAGAAGCAACAATGTCATTCTGCCGGCCATCTCTGGGAGACAGCATTCAATTTTCATACTACTGTTTTCCACATTGCAGGTGAAGCACGCTTGTTCTCTGAATGCGGATGGAGCAGGCAAGGACACATTTATTGCCCATCACCAACTGTCCTGATATACTTTGATCACTTCAAAGTGCATTAAAGAACCAATCATGGAGGGGTGGCAGGTCCCTTGCTCTGACGGATTCTGTTATCAGTCCAGCACCTTTGAAAGTTAATTTTTCCTGGTGCCAGCCCATAAATTGCCAGATTTATTGAGTTCAATTTCTGAACTCTGAACACTTGGAATTATCATCTCTCAGTTGCCAGTTCAGTCTGACACTAATTAGACTGTTATATGAAAATAAGAGATTGCAACTAGATTGCTCATCCCATGCACCATTCATTTACAATGTTATAAGTATATTAACCCAGTAAATTGTGTGCCCTGCTGCATTGCAATGACCTGCCCATTAAAGCACAGGAATATGAAGAAATTAAATCTGAGAATTTTACAACTCAGAAGAGGCCATTTGACTCATTAGACTTGTACTGGCTTTTTGAGAGAAAACGGTCCATGTAGTCACATTTTTCAGCTTCTGAAAATACTTTTTCTTCATTTTCGAATAACTTTCCACATTGCGAAGCTATCCTGGATCCTCCTTCACTCCCATGTCTGCTTGGGTGGTCCAGCACCCAACAGCCCTCCGCTAAAAACATTCCCGAAATCTGTTGTTTTGCTCTTTTGTCCCTGGTGCCTCTACTCCCTTCCTATTCCATGCCTCAAAAGGAAAGAAATCGTCAAAGAGGGGTCCTCCGATTGACACTTCTCCCCTGGCCCATCTTGTTAAGGGATGCAAGTGGCCTTCTGGTACTGTCACAGAACCATTTTTTTTTAACATACAATTTTATTGAGGTATTTTAGGCATATAGAAAAAATACAGTACAAAAAAAAAAGAAGTGAAGACACAAATTACAAATTTAACATAATGCAAACCACGGCTCTGTTCACGCACGGACCTGCCTCAATATCCCCTTCTGTACTCTACTCTACCCTTGCACCCCCCCCCCCCCCCTCCCCCCCTCCCAACCCCCTCGGCTGACGCTTACTCCTCTGCGAAGAAGTCAATAAATGGCTGCCACCTTCGGGCGAACCCTAGTAGTGAACCTCTCAAGGTGAACTTGTCTTTCTCTCGTGTCAAGCTCCAGGTCCCTGCTGATTTCATCTGTGGGAAGTGCACCCAACTCCAGCTCCTCGAAAACCGTGTTAGGGACCTGGAGCTTGAGCTGGATGAACTTCGGATCATTCGGGAGGCAGAGGGGGTCATAGATAGGAGCTTCAGGGAAGTAGTTACACCAAAGACTGGAGTTAGATGGGTAACTGTAAGAGGGACTTGGAAGAAGCAGTTAGTGCAGGGACCCCCTGCGGTCGTTCCCCTGAGTAACAAGTATACCGTTTTGGATACTTGTGGGGGGGGGGGGGACTTACCAGGAGTAAGCCATGGGGTACGGGCCTCTGGCACGGAGTCTGTCCCTGTTGCTCAGAAGGGAAGGGGTGAAAGGAGTAGAACATTAGTAATTGGGGACTCAATAGTCAGGGGCACAGATAGGAGATTTTGTGGGAGCGAGAGAGACTCACGTTTGGTATGTTGCCTCCCAGGTGCAAGGGTACGTGATGTCTCGGATCGTGTTTTCCGGGTCCTTAAGGGGGAGGGGGAGCAGCCCCAAGTCGTAGTCCACATTGGCACTAACGACATAGGTAGGAAAGGGGACAAGGATGTCAGGCAGGCCTTTAGGGAGCTAGGATGGAAGCTCAGAGCGAGAACAAACAGAGTTGTTATCTCTGGGTTGTTGCCCGTGCCACGTGATAGTGAGATGAGGAATAGGGAGAGAGAGCAATTAAACACGTGGCTACAGGGATGGTGCAGGCGGGAGGGATTCAGATTTCTGGATAACTGGGGCTCTTTCTGGGGAAGGTGGGACCTCTATAGACAGGACGGTCTACATCTGAACCTGAGGGGCACCAATATCCTGGGGGGGAGATTTGTTAGTGCTCTTTGGGGGGGTTTAAACTAATTCAGCAGGGGCATGGGAACCTGGATTGTAGTTTTGGGGTACGGGAGATTGAGAGTATAGAGGTCAGGAGCACAGATTTGACTTCGCAGGAGGGTGCCAGTGTTCAGGTAGGTGGTTTGAAGTGTGTCTACTTCAATGCCAGGAGTATACGAAATAAGGTAGGGGAACTGGCAGCATGGGTTGGTACCTGGGACTTCGATGTTGTGGCCATTTCAGAGACATGGATAGAGCAGGGACAGGAATGGTTGTTGCAGGTTCCAGGGTTTAAGTGTTTTAGTAAGCTCAGAAAAGGGGGCAAAAGAGGGGGAGGTGTGGCGCTGCTAGTCAAGGACAGTATTACGGTGGCGGAAAGGATACTAGATGGGGACTCTTCTTCCGAGGTAGTATGGGCTGAGGTTAGAAACAGGAAAGGAGAGGTCACCCTGTTGGGAGTTTTATATAGGCCACCTAATAGTTCTAGGGATGTAGAGGAAAGGATGGCGAAGATGATTCTGGAAAAGAGCGAAAGTAACAGGGTAGTTGTTATGGGAGACTTTAACTTTCCAAATATTGACTGGAAAAGATATAGTTCGAGTACATTAGATGGGTCATTCTTTGTACAATGTGTGCAGGAGGGTTTCCTGACACAATATGTTGACAGGCCAACAAGAGGCGAGGCCACATTGGATTTGGTTTTGGGTAATGAACCAGGCCAGGTGTTAGATCTGGAGGTAGGTGAGCACTTTGGAGACAGTGACCACAATTCGGTGACCTTTACGTTGGTGATGGAAAGGGATAAGTATACCCCGCAGGGCAAGAGTTATAGCTGGGGGAAGGGCAATTATGATGCCATTAGACATGACTTAGGATGTGTAGGTTGGAGAAGTAGGCTGCAAGGGTTGGGCACACTGGATATGTGGAGCTTGTTCAAGGAACAGCTATTGCATGTTCTTGATAAGTACGTACCAGTCAGGCAGGGAGGAAGGGGTCGAGCGAGGGAACCGTGGTTTACCAAAGAAGTGGAATCTCTTGTTAAGAGGAAGAAGGAGGCCTATGTGAAGATGAGGCGTAAAGTTTCAGTTGGGGTGCTTGATAGTTACAAGGAAGCGAGGAAGGATCTAAAGAGAGAGCTAAGACGAGCAAGGAGGGGACATGAGAAGTCTTTGGCAGGTAGGATCAAGGATAACCCAAAAGCTTTCTATAGGTATGTCAGGAATAAAAGAATGACTAGGGTAAGAGTAGGGCCAGTCAAGGACAGTGGTGGGAAGTTGTGTGTGGAGGCTGAGGAGATACTAAATGAAGACTTTTCGTCAGTATTCACTCAGGAAAAAGATAATGTTGTGGAGGAGAATGCTGAGACCCAGGCTATTAGAATAGATGGCATTGAGGTGCGTAGGGAAGAAGTGTTGGCAATTCTGGACAAGGTGAAAATAGATAAGTCCCCGGGGCCTGATGGGATTTATCCTAGGATTCTCTGGGAAGCCAGGGAAGAGATTGCTGAGCCTTTGGCTTTGATTTTTAGGTCACCATTGGCTACAGGAATAGTGCCAGAGGACTGGAGGATAGCAAATGTGGTCCCTTTGTTCAAGAAGGGGAGTAGAGATAACCACGGTAACTATAGGCCGGTGAGCCTCCCGTCTGTTGTGGGTAAAGTCTTGGAGAGGATTACAAGAGATACGATTTATAATCATCTAGATAGGAATAATATGATTAGGGATAGTCAGCATGGTTTTGTGAAGGGTAGGTCATGCCTCACAAACCTTATCGAGTTCTTTGAGAAGGTGACTGAACAGGTAGACGAGGGTAGAGCAGTTGATGTAGTGTATATGGATTTCAGTAAAGAGTTTGATAAGGTTCCCCACGGTCGTCTATTGCAGAAAATACGGAGGCTGGGGATTGAGGGTGATTTAGAGATGTGGATCAGAAATTGGCTAGTTGAAAGAAGACAGAGGGTGGTGGTTGATGGCAAATGTTCAGAATGGAGTTCAGTTACGAGTGGCGTACCACAAGGATCTGTTCTGGGGCCGTTGCTGTTTGTCATTTTTATAAATGACCTAGAGGAGGGCACAGAAGGTTGGGTGAGTAAATTTGCAGACGACACTGAAGTCGGTGGAGTTGTAGACAGTGTGGAAGGATGTTGCAGGTTACAGAGGGACATAGATAAGCTGCAGAGCTGGGCTGAGAGATGGCAAATGGAGTTTAATGTAGAGAAGTGTGAGGTGATTCACTTTGGAAAGAATAACAGGAATGCGGAATATTTGGCTAATGTAAAATTCTTAGCAGTGTGGATGAGCAGAGGGATCTCGGTGTCCATGTACATAGATCCCTGAAAGTTGCCACCCAGGTTGATAGGGTTGTGAAGAAAGCCTATGGTGTGTTGGCCTTTATTGGTAGAGGGATTGAGTTCCGGAGCCATGAGGTCATGTTGCAGCTGTACAAAACTCTGGTACGGCCGCATTTGGAATATTGCGTACAGTTCTGGTCACCTCATTATAGGAAGGACGTGGAAGCTTTGGAACGGGCGCAGAGGAGATTTACCAGGATGTTGCCTGGTATGGAGGGAAAATCTTATGAGAAAAGGCTGATGGACTTGAGGTTGTTTTCGTTAGAGAGAAGAAGGTTAAGAGGTGACTTAATAGAGGCATACAAAATGATCAGAGGGTTAGATAGGGTGGACAGTGAGAGCCTTCTCAAGTGGATGGAAGTTGCTAGCACGAGGGGACATAGCCTTAAATTGAGGGGTAATAGATATAGTACAGACGTCAGAGGTAGGTTTTTTACGCAAAGAGTGGTGAGGCCGTGGAATGCCCTACCTGCAACAGTAGTGAACTCGCCAACATTGAGGGCATTTAAAAGTTTATTGGATAAGCATATGGATGATAATGGCATAGTGTAGGTTAGATGGCCTTTAGTTTTTGACTTCCCATGTCGGTGCAACATTGTGGGCCGAAGGGCCTGTACTGCGCTGTATCGTTCTATGTTCTATGTTCTCTAGGACAAGAAAGCTCGCCGTGTCCGATAGTCATACCTCAGCCCTCGGAGGCTTTGAGTCCCTCCATGCTAACGGTATTCGTCGCCAGGCTATCAGGGAAGCAAAGGCCAGAACGTCGGCCTCTCTCTCTTCCTGGGCTCCTGGGTCCACCGAAACCCCAAAGATTGCCACCTCTGGGCTCATTACCACCCCAGTTTTCAATACCCGGGACATGACATCTGCGGATCCCTGCCAATACCCTCCGGCGCATCTAGCACACTTGTCCTCCAGCCGGAAGAATCTGCTCATCCGGGCCACCATCATGTGGACCCAGTGCACAACCTTAAACTGGATCAGGCTGAGCCTGGCGCATGTTGCGGTCGTGTTTACACTGCTCAGGGCTTCTGCCCAAATACCGTCCTCCAGCTCCCCCCTGAGCTCCTCCTCCCACTTAAGCTTCAGGTCCTTGGTCTGCGTATCCTTAGCTCCCATTAGTTCCTTGTAGACGTCTGAAACTCTACCCTCTCCCACCTCTCCCCGAGAAACTACCCTGTCCTGCCTCCCCTTTAGCGGGAGATGTGGGAAGGACGGCACCAGTCTGCGTACAAAATCCCTCACCTGCAAATATCTAAAGTCGTTCCCTCTCGCCCGCCCAAATTTCTCCTCCAGCACCCTCATGCTCGGAAAGCTCCCTTCCAGGAACAGATCCCCCATCCTCATTATCCCCGCTCTCCTCCACAGTCGACACCCCCCCATCCATGTTCCCCAGGGCAAATTAGTGGTTGCCGCAGATTGGGGTCCACATCGATGCTCTTTCCTCCCCTACATGCCTCCTTCACTGGCCCCAGATCTGAAGAGCCGCCACCACTATTGGGCTGGTGGAGTACCGTGCTGGCGGATGCGGCAGAGGCGCCGTGACCAGGGCTGCTAAGCTAGTGCCCCTGTACGAAGCAGCCTCCATCCGCTCCCAAACCGACCCCACACCCACCATCCATTTCCTTATCATCGCTATGTTGGCCGCCCAGTAATAGTTGCTGAAGTTCGGCAATGCCAGCCCCCCTTCTCCTCTGCTCCACTCAAGCATCACCCTCTTCACCCACGGGGACTTCCCTGCCCATACAAATCCCAGAATAATTTTATTCAGCCTCTTAAAGAAGGATCGCGGGATAAAGATGGGGAGACACTGAAAAACAAACAAGAACCGCGGGAGAATCGTCATCTTAACAGTCTGCACCCTCCCCGCCCGCCAATGACAGCGGGAGCGCATCCCTCCTCCGGATCTCCTCCCTCACTCGTTCCACCAGTCGGGACAGGTTGAGCTCATGCAACCTGCCCCAGTCCCGTGCCATCTGAATACCCAAATATCGGAAACTCTCCCCCACTAGCCTGAACGGCAACCCCTTCAGCCTTCTCTCCTGCCCCTTCGCCTGAATTACAAACAACTCGCTCTTAGCCATGTTCAGTTTGTATCCGGAGAACCGGTCAAATTCCCTCAGGGTTGCCATAATACCGTCCACTCCAGCATTGGGTCCGATACATATAACAGCAGATCATCCGCGTATAACGAGACTCTATGTTCCACTCCCCCCCGGACCAGCCCTTTCCAGCCCCTAGAAGCTCTCAGTGCAATTGCCAGCGGCTCTATGGCCAGCGCAAACAGCAGTGGGGAGAGAGGGCAGCTCTGTCTTGTCCCACAGTGCAGTCTAAAGTAGTCTGATGTCGTCCTGTTTGTCCTTACACTCGCCTCCGGGGCCTGATACAATAGCCTAACCCAGTCGATGAACCCCGCCCCGAACAGTCCTTGTACCTCCCACAGATAATCCCATTCGACCCGGTCAAAAGCCTTTTCAGCATCCATGGCTACCACAATCTCTACCTCCCTACTCTCCGGCGGCAGCATAATCACGTTGAGCAGCCTTGTTAAGTTGGCCACCAGCTGCCTCCCCTTTACAAACCCGGTTTGGTCCTCCACAATTACATCCGGTACACAGTCTTCAATTCTGGTCGCCAGAATCTTGGCCAGTAACTTGGTGTCTACGTTGATCAAGGAGATCGGCCTGTATGACACAGAGGCCTTCGGGTCCTTATCCCGTTTCAGAATGAGTGAGATATGGTGGCCTGCAACATCGTCGGGTGTAAACTCCCTCTGTCTCTTGCCTCGTTAAAGACCCTGACCAGCACCGGCCCCACTATCCCGGCAAATTGTTTGTAAAACTCCACGGATACCCGTCCGGCCCCGGGGCTTTACCCGACTACATGACTTCAGGTCCCCCAATACCTCTTCGATCCTGACCAGGGCCCCCAGTCCGTCCAGCAACCCCCACCCCACTCTTGGGATGGTCAGTCCATCCAGGAATCACCCCCCCCCCCCCCCCCCCCCCCCCCCCCCCGGTCCCCAGGTGGTTCCGAAGTGTACAGCTTCCTATAAAAGTCCCCAAAGACCTTGTTCAGCCCTGCTGGATCACCCACCAGATTACCATCCTCATTCACTACCCTCCCTATTTCCCTAACCGTTTCCCTCTTCCTCAGTTGCTGCGCAAGCATTCTACTGGCCTTCTCCCCATGCTCATAAATTGCACCTTTTACCTTTCTAGTCAGCACCCCAAATTCGGCCTGCAGCCTCTGTCGTTTCCTGAGTAACTCTGGCCTCGGGGATTCCGCGTAACTCCCGTCCGTCTCTGCCCTATCTGTCCTGTCCCTGTATGCCCGGATTGAAATCAGCTCCCCTCTCACCACTGCCTTCAACGCCTCCCAGAGCACCGCTGCCCAGACATCTCCAGTATCGTTCACCTGCAGGTAATTCTGCATGCATTTCCTCAGCCTCTCACACACCGCCACGTCCGTGAGTTATCCAACTTCCAGCTTACATGGTGGGCGCTGAAAGCTATCCTTACAAAACTGCAGGTCTACCCAGTGCGGCACATGGTTTGATATGGCAATTGCCGAATATTCTGCCCCCACCATTCTGGCCAGCAGGTCCCTACTCATCACAAAGTAGTCAATTCGGGAATACACCTTGTGGACGTGGGAGTAATACGAGAACTCCCGCGCCGTCGGCCGGCTAAATTTCCACGGATCTGCTCCCCCCATTTGCTCCATGAACCCTCTCAGTTCCTTTGCCATCACTGGCAACTTGCCCGTTCTTGAGCATGACCGGTCCAGGCTCGGGTCCAGGACTGTATTAAAGTCCCCGCGATAGAGAGAGAGAGACTCTATCGGGCTTCCTCTTCCGCAGCTCCATCCCCATTCCCCCCGGCTCCATCCCGTTCCCCCAGCTCCATCCCCAATTCCATTCCGACCCCTTCCCCCCCCCCCCCCCCCCCCCGGCTCCATCCCCTTTCCCCCGGCTCCATCCCCTTTCCCCCGGCTCCATCCCCTTCCCCCCGGCTCCATCCCCTTTCCCCCCAGCTCCATCCCCTTCCCCCCCAGCTCCATCCCCTTTCCCCGGCTCTATCCCCTTTCCCCCCAGCTCCATGCCCTTTCCCCATCCGTTCCATACCCTTTCCCCCGGCTCCATCCCCTTTCCCCAGCACCCTCCCCTTTCCCCCGGCTCCGTCCCCTTTCCCCCCCTGTTCCATCCCCTTTCCCCTGCCTCCATCCCCTTTCCCCCCAGCTCCACCCACTTTCCCCCCCATTCCATCCCCTTTCCCCCGCCTCCATTCCTTTTCCCCCCCCGGCTCCATCCCCTTTCCCCCCCGGCTCCATCCCCTTTCCCCCCGGCTCCGTCCCCTTTCCCCCTGCTCCGTCCCCTTTCCCCCTGCTCTGTCCCCTTTCCCCCTGCTCCGTCCCCTTTCCCCCCAGCTCCGTCCCCTTTCCTCCCCCGGTTCCGTCCCCTTTCCCCCGCCTCCATCCCCCTTTCCCCCGGCTCTGTCCCCTTTCCGCCCCCGGCTCCATCCCCTTTCCCCCCCCCGGCTCCATCCCCTTTCCCCCGGCTCCATCCCCTTTCCCCCCTGGCTCCATCCCCTTTCCCCCCGACTCCATCCCCTTTCCCCCGGCTCCATCCCCTTTCACCCCCCGGCTCCATCCAGTTTCCCCCGGCTCTGTCCCCTTTCCCCCGGCTCTGTCCCCTTTCCCCCCGGCTCCATCCCCTTTCCCACCCTGGCTCCATCTCCTTTCCCCCCGGCTCCATCCCCTTTCCCCCGGCTCTGTCCCTTTCCCCCCGGCTCCATCCCCTTTCCACCCGTCTCCATCCCCTTTCCCCCCTGGCTCCGTCCCCTTTCCCCCCCGGCTCCGACCCCTTCCCCCCCCCCGGCTCCGACCCCTTTCCCCCCCCCCGGCTCCGTTCCCATTCCCCCGGCTCCTTCCCCTTTCCCCCCGGCTCCAACCCCTTTCCCCCCCCCCGGCTACGTCCCCTTTCCCCCCGGCTCCATCCCCTTTCCACCCGTCTCCACCCTCTTTCCGCCCCCGATTCCATCCCCTTTCCCCCCTGACTCCTTCCTCTTTCCCCCGGCTCCATCCCCTTTCCCCCCCTGGCTCCCTCACTTTTCCCATGGCTCCATCCCGTTTCCCCCCCCGGCTCTGTCCCCTTTCCCCCGGCTCCATCCCCTTTTCCTCCCGCCTCCGTCCCCTTCCCCCCTCCTCCGGCTCTGTCCCCTCCCCCCCCCCCCCGGCTCCGTCCCCTTTCCACCGGCTCTGTCCCCTTTCCCCCCGGCTACATCCCCTTTCCCCCCCTGCTCCGTCCCCTTTCCCCCAACTCCATCCCCTTCCCCCCACCGCCTCCATCCCCTTTCCTCCCACCTCCAGCCCCATCCCCTTTCCCCCGGCTCCATCTCCCCCCCCCCCCCCCACCGCCTCCATCCCCGTTCCCCCCAGCTCCAGCATCTTCCTCCCAGCCCCATCCCCTTTCCCCAGGCTCCATCCCCTTTCCCCATCGGCTCCGTCCCCTTTCCCGCCGGCTCTGTCCCCTTTTCGCCCCCGGCTCCATTCCCTTTCCCTCCGGCTCCATCCCCTTTCCCCCGGCTCTGTCCCCTTTCCCCGGCTCCATCCCCTTTCCCCCCGGCTCCATTCCCTTTACCCCCCCGCTCCATCCCCTTTCCCCCGGCTCCATCCCCTTTCCCCATCGGCTCCATCCCCTTTCCCCCGGCTCCATCCCCTTTCCCCATCGGCTCCATCCCCTTTCCCCATGCTCCATCCCCTTTCCCCCGGCTCCATCCCCTTTCCCCATCGGCTCCATCCCCTTTCCCCCGGCTCCACACCTTTCCCCGAGCTCCATTCCTCTCCTACCCGGCTCCAAACCCTTTCCTACCGGCTCCATCCCCTTTCCCCCAGCTCCATCCCCTTTCCCCGGCTCCCTCCCCTTTCCCCCCCGGCTCCGTCCCCTTTCCTCCCGCCCGGCTCCATCCCCTTTCCCCCGGCTCTGTCCCCTTTCCTCCCGCCCTGCTCCATCCCCTTTCCCCGGCTCCATCCCCTTTCCCACCGACTCTGTCCCCTTTCCCCCCCCCGGCTCCATTCCCTTTCCCCCCGGCTCCATCCCCTTTCCCCCGGCTCTGTCCCTTTTCCCCCGGCTCCATCCCCTTTCCCCCCGGCTCCATTCCCTTTCCCCCCCGCTCCATCCCCTTTCCCCCGGCTCCATCCCCTTTCCCCATCGGCTCCATCCCCTTTCCCCCGGCTCCATCACCTTTCCCCAAGCTCCATTCCTCTCCTACCCGGCTCCAAACCCTTTCCTACCGGCTCCATCCCCTTTCCCCCAGCTCCATCCCCTTTCCCCGGCTCCCTCCCCTTTCCCCCCCCCCGGCTCCGTCCCCTTTCCTCCTGCCCGGCTCCATCCCCTTTCCCCCCGGCTCTGTCCCCTTTCCTCCCGCCCTGCTCCATCCCCTTTCCCCGGCTCCATCCACTTTCCCCCGGCTCCATCCACTTTCCCCCGGCTCCGTCCCCTTTCACCCCGGCTCCGACTCCTTTCCCCCAGCTCCTTCCCCTTTCCCCCCGGCACCGTCCCCTTTCCTCCCGCCCGGCTCCATCCCCTTTCCTCCGGCTCCCTCCCCTTTCCCCCCGGCACCGTCCCCTTTCCTCCCGCCCGGCTCCATCCCCTTTCCTCCGGCTCCCTCCCCTTTCCCCCAGCTCCATTCCTCTCCTTCCCGGCTCTGTGCTCTTCCCCCGTGGCTCCTTCCCCTTTACCCCCCCCCCCCACTCTAGGTCTCTCTTCCACTCTCATCGTACCTACTCACCCACCTACACCCTCCCACCCCACGCTGATTTCACGAGTGAGGTTGAGTGAGAGAGAATGAGGCTACGTGGGTTGTTGAGAGGGTGGGTGGGTTAGTGAATGAGAGTGGATAAGTGAGTGAGGGTTCCTGGGGGAGTTGCACACAAACAATGTCCATGAGCTGTGCAGTACATGGATTTTCAACTCAGATTGTGTGTTCCAGCACAATACAATATGTATCAGCAAAACTGAAGTATCGAACACCCATCCATTTGGATTAGTGACTTCATTTTTACAGTCAATATCCTATCCAGATATCTGACTGACCCAATGTTTAAGGTTATTACCAAAACAGGACTGACCATTTCTATAATGTTAACAGTAAGTGTGTGTGTGCGCACGTGAGAGAGAGAGAGATAGAGGGGTAAGCATGTGTGAGAGGGATAAACGTGTAAGAGTATGGTCAATGTGTGAGAAAGGGTTGAGAGTGTGAGAAAGGGTTGAGAGTGTGTGTGAGAGGGGTGAGTGTGTGTGAGAGGGGTGAGTGTGTTTAGAGGGGTTAGTGTGTGTGAGAGGGGTAGAGCGTGGGGTGAGAGGGGTGAGTGTGTGTGAGAGGGGTGAGTGTGTGAGAGGGGTGAGTGTGTGTGAGAGGGGTGAGTGTGTGTGAGAGGGGTTGAGTGTGTGTGAGAGGGGTTGAGTGTGTGTGAGAGGGGTTTAGTGTGTGTGAGAGGGGTTTAGTGTGTGTGAGAGAGGTTGAGTGTGTGTGAGAGGGGTTGATTGTGTGTGAGAGGGGTGAGTGTGTGTGAGAGGGGTGAATGTGTGCGAGAGGGGTGAGTGTGTGCAAGAGGGAGGGGTGAGTGTGCATGAGGGGGGTGAGTGTGTGCGAGAGGGAGGGGTCAGTGTGTGCGAGAGGGAAGGATGAGTGTGTGCGAGAGGGAAGGGTGAGAGTGTGCGAGAGGGAAGGGTGAGAGTGTGCAAAAGGAAAGGGTGTGTGTGTGCGAGGGTGGGGGTGTGAGTGTGTGCGAAAAAGAGTTGACTTCTTCAGAAGCGCTGTGCGGTTCCTCCTTATGATTGAGCCCTCTTCCGTTACGATGATGTATGAATATGGAGCTGCCTGGCAAATTACATGCGCCACGCTTGACCAATCATCCGGAATTTGTACCCGTATTGCATCCCCTGGCTCTAGCTGTGCTAGATCCTTCACTGATCTGTCAACCCATGCACGTGGTTATGGAATTTGTCCATAGCCATGAGTCGACCCAAGCACTTCATTTCAATTTGCGCTGCTCGGTTGGTGTCATTCTCTCGAGGCAAATGCAACTGGTTGCCACAGCCCCTCACTTGTTTGCTCTCACAGCACTGCGTCTATGTTGTCTTTGCTGGCATCTGTCGAAATCTTCGTGTTACTCTTGTGATCGAAGAAGGACTGACAGGTGCTGTAGTGAGTGCTCTTTTCAGGTCAGACCACGCCCCATCCTGTTCCCCAAACCAAGTGAAACTTATGTTTTTTCTGATAAAGTTTCGTAGTGCCATGGCGCGTGATGCCAAATTGGGTATGATTTTGCCCAAAAAGTTGACATCACCCAGCATTCGTAATATAGCCTTTTTTGTATTTTGGACATGACCTTCTGGTGATGGCTGTGATCTTTTCAGTGTCTGGCTGGACTCCTTGAGCTGATATTTGATCACCCAAGAAAATTCATCTGGAGATGCCAAATTGGCATTTGGCTCTGTTCAGTTTGATCCCAAACTTTTCCATTTGCTTCATGACTTGCAGAAGTCATGCATTATGTTTCTCTTCTTGGATGAGCAAATGATCATATCATCAATGTACACTCGGACGCCTGCAACCATCTGCTCCATAGCTCGATGAAACATTTCGGAAGCTGAAATGATCCGGAAAGGCATTCTATTGAAGCAGTACCACCTGTGTGGTGTGTTGAATGTGAAGAGTTTCTTACAGGCTTCGTCCAGCTTTAGTTCCCAAAAAACCCTAGGTGCGTCTAGCTTGGTGGAGATCTTGGCACCAGACATATCACTCGTGACTTCCTCTCTCTTTGGAATCGGGTAGTGTTCCCACTTGATATTCTGATTTAGATCGTTGGGATCCAGACAGATTCTCGGGTCACCATTGGCTTTCTTCACACAAACCATAAAACTGACCCCCAGTTGGTTCTTCCACTTTGGTGATTATTCCCAACTGCTGCATATGCTCCAGTTCCACTGTGAGATGTTCCCTCAAAGGAGCTGGAACCCTCCTGGGAGGATGAATGACTGGTCCGGTATTCTCTCTTGGCTGGATTTTATATTCAAATAGTAATGTTCCCATACCAAGAAAGATGTGAGAAAATTTTTAAGTAATGGCCTCAACCTGGTCATTGCAATTGTTTGAAATCCTGTCCGAGCTGTATATGCGTTTCACAAGTTGCAGAATTTCATAAGTCTTAACACCCAGTAGTGAAGATCTCTTTGGCTCAACTATGGCAAATTTAATCAGAACCTCTTTTCTTTGATCCCTACTGTTAGGTAGCAAGTGCCCATTGTGGTAACCACATTGCCATTGTAATCCCGCAGTCGACAGTCATTTTCAACAATCACTGGTGTAGTTTTTAATTTGGCTAGGTCTGTCTGATTAATGAGATTTGCTTTTGCTCCAGTGTCCAATTTCATTTTAATTGTGACTCCATTTATTACTAATGGAATCGTCCAATTATTATTATTGTGTATGACTGATATCTGTCTTTAAATGTCTGAATCAGAAGTTTCTTGTTGCGCTTTCTCTATACTTGGGCGGGTTTAGCATCGGGCTAAATAGCTGGCTTTTAAAGCAGACCAAGGCAGGCCAGCAGCACGGTTTAATTCCCGTACCAGCCTCCCCAAACAGGCGTGGAATGTGGTGACTAGGGGCTTTTCACTGTAACTTCATTTGAAGCCTACTTGTGACAATAAGTGATTTTCATCTCATTTCATTTTCATTTCTATTGTTTCGACAAAGAAAGAATCTGCTAAATCAAATGCATCTTCCAATGTGTTGAGTATAATCGTTTTATTAACATGTGTTAGACTACTTATCTCTTGTATAGCTCTTCCCTTGTGCACCGTACTAAGCTGCTGAACTTGTTGCGACTTTTTTCCCGTTCTGCACTGAGATGCAAAGTGATTCAATTTGTTGCACTTCACGCAAGTTTTTCCAAGCTCAGGGCATTTTTTTTATTTGGTGGGTGTTGCCACAATGTTTGCATGTCATGACGTTCGTGATGCCATGCGCAAAATGGCTGCCGTCTGGAGCACGTTGATTTTTGGCGCACCACAGCATTAATGACGTCGGCCACATTGTTAGTTTCCGTACTTTATCACCGACTAACATTTCAGAGAACTGATTTCTGGCAGGTTCGCTTGCTTCACACAGACTGATTGTGCCTTCTAACATTAGATCCGACTGTCTCAATAATCTTTCCCTCGGCTTATCGCTTTTTATTCCATAGGCTATCTGATCCCGCAGAAGTGAGTCTAGGAGAATGGAAAAATTACACGTCTGCGCTTTAATTCTCAGATCCATGATGAAGCAGTCAAGCATTTTGCCTGCTTTTAGCATTCTTTGCCTGAACATATACTGTTCATTTTGTTTTGCTGCAACTGACAGTGCTTATTGAATTTTTCAATTACTTTATGGTATTTTTTCTTATCTGCTTCATCCCGATCGTAACAAGTTGAAAGTTTCTAGGGCTTTACGGACCAGCCACTGTTAGAAACAGTGCTATTTTTCACTGGCCGCTTCTGGGTCTAGGGCAGAGATATACAACTCAGCCTGCTTGAAATTGCACCAATTAACGTCTACTTTACCCGAAGTACAAAATTGCCGTGGAATTTGCAAACCTTCCATCTCGCTTCGACTGGGGCGTTCTTCGATGTTGTCGATGTAGTCAGAGCCTGGTAGAATTTTTGCTTTGAAGTTTTGTTTTTTACAACGGAGATCTTTTAAAAAAAATTCTCTTCTCGCTGAACCTTCTCTTCGTCTTAGCAGTTCTTTACTTTGTGGATGATGATGATGGCTTTGAAACGTAGTGACTTACAAAGAACATGTTTCAAACAAACCTTATTTATTAACACTACAACTAAACTAGATTCGAACCTAAGATACAAATATTACAAAATATACGAAGACTATTATTCTATCAACAGAATTTCTGAAACCACAACTACTCTCTGTCCCGCCTAATCACCTACTCCCACCATCAAGGTATCACGAGATTCACGTGTGCTCTTGATCACCATCTAGTGGTCGAAGCATTCACATCAAATTGTTAACCTTTCATTTACCATACAATATACATATTGTCACAAGTGTATGTGAGAGAGAGAATGTAAGTGCGTGAGAGAGAGAGAGAGGAGAGTGTGTCCGGCCACTCCCAGTCCAGCATTCTCATTCACCCTCACCTCCACACACTAAGACACACTCTCTCCCACTTTCACAGTGGGTGAGTGTGAGTGAATGAACTGCCTGAGACTGGGGGTGAGCTGGACACACACACACTCACCCTTTCATACTTGAATGGCTGTCTTTATTTCTTACTTGTTTTTAAATGATCCTTGTATTGTTTTGATTTAAGGTCAGGAAGTTGTTTATTTTCATATCAGCTTTTAAAAAGAAAATTCATGCTAAATATTGTGCCAAACATTATCTTTCCAAAATTTATTCATCAGCCCGGATGCAAGGAAAATTGAATCATGGCCCCCATGTAAATAGGTTGGACAAGCCTGGATTAAACCATATTTTAATCAACACTCCAGAGGACTATTGTGTTCACTGCAGAGATACTAAAAGCTACATTAGCTTTCTCTTGACAGGACTGGATGGGAAAATCTAGCCAGTAGCAATTTTTTAAGCTTTGGGATTCAGAGGATACCAATCAGTTTAAGTTTACAATGAGGCCAAGCTAAAATGTCAGTGTGCGCTTTTAATTGATTTTACACAGAGCCTGTGTCCTCAATGAAGCAGGTTGATTACCCAGTACCTGATTTCTTATCATGCATCTGTGATATTTTGTTTCAAATCTGACATCCAAATTCAAGCCTCTGGCTTGAATGGTTTACTGCCATTATTTATTTTGAGGGCATCATTTTTAAGATGGAAAACCACAGTGTTATTCTCAGTCTAGTCGACGCAAACTACAGCGGTTCAAGAAACAGCCCACCACCACCTCGAGGACAAGTGGGAATGGGCAATCAGTGTCGGCTTTGCCAGCATCCCGAGAGCGACGGTTTTGAAATGTCGCTTCAAAATGAAAAGGACAATCAAGAACAAGCTGGGCAATCAGAGTGCGTTGAGAGTGCGGTGCTCGCACTGTTACCTTGCAGAGTCACAGAGGATTGTTAATCGTTTAAAGCAGGCTGGACTGCACTTTCTATTCTTCCTCTAATTTGTTGGAAGCGGCCCTTCAACCTCAGGCGCGTGAAACCGATTATGGTGCAGAATGTGAAATGTGAACTGAAGATTTAATTGCCACTTAGCTGAAGTGTTGCAGGAGATTGCTGACTGAGCAATAATGAGAACAACCTCAAGAAGCTGTTGGTTATTGTGGAATGTGACTTTACTGAAATCAGTTCATCCAGATTTGACCTGGCTGGTGTGTGGCTCTGTCTTTGCAAGTTTCAAGTAAAGATTCCAGGAGATACTCAGCTGAGCTTTTTAGATCTGAAGGAAATAATCCAAGCCAGTTCCTGTACAAATGTTTATTTGAATAAAGAATGACAGTGTGCAAGTGGTTGTGCCTTGGCATTCTGGCATCAGTGTTAAAGGTCATTTGTCTCATTGCAGGAAAAGAGACCAACTCTGGCGATTTAGATCTTGCGCAAAGCTGCATTTATGTCCAGCAATTAAACCTGTTACATAGAACATATAGTGCAGATGGAGGCTATTCGGCCCATTGAGTCTGCACCGACCCACTTAAGCCCTCACTTCCACCCTATCCCCGTAACCCAATAACCCTCCTCACCTTTTTTAGACACTTAAGGGTAATTTAGCATATCCAGTCCATCTAACCTGCGCGTCTTGGGACTGTGGGAGGAAACCGGAGCATCCAGAGGAAACCCCCGCAGGCACGGGGAGAACGTGCAGACTCCGCACAGACAGTGTCCCAGCGAGGAATCGAACCTGGGTCGCTGGCGCTGTGAAGCCACAGTGCTATCTACTTGTGCTACCGTGCTGCCCATATATACATGGGAACATAAGAATCTAGTAAAAACAGGCTAGTAAACTTGACTACTCAACATTGGTCTTTTTTTTAGCCAATGGCCTACATACAAGGTGCTACCAGTGCTAATTTTTTAATATTCACTGTCCAGGCGTTGGTGTCACAAGCAGAGTCAACATTTATTGCCACAGCCCGTTACCCTGACAAAGTGGTGGTGGGCCATTTTCTTTAATGTTTGGAACCGTGGTTTGATACAACATCCAGGTTACTTCAAGAGCACACTTGGGAGTTAACCCCTTTGGTGAGGGACAACCATGTTGGTGTGGGTCAGGAGTCACATGTAGGCCCAGACAATAAATTTCCTTCCCAAAAGGACATTCGTCAAACAACTGTCTTTTCTCAACAATCTAGGAGACCAAGGGCAGCAGACCCATGGCAAGGCCACCACCTGCACGTTCCCCTCCAAACCATTCACCATCCTGACTTGGAAATGCATCGACCTTTTCTTCACTGTCGCTGGGTCAAAATCCTGGACAACCTTCCCTCACAGCACTGTGGGTGTACCTATACCTCATGGACTGCAGTGGTTCAAGAAGGTGGTTCAGCACCACCTTCTCGAGCAATTAGGGATGGGCAATAAATGCTGGCCTAGCCAGGGAAGCCCACATTCCTTCAAAGAATAAATAGAAGTACTCTGACAGCTTCATTGACAGTTTACTGATCCCAGATTATTTCAAGATTTTAAAAACTGAATTAAAAGTCTGAAACTCATGTCTTCCCGCTTATTAAACTAGACCATCAGGGTTATTAGCCTAGTAGCATAAGTACTACTTTACCATTACCTGAACCTCCTCCCTCAGATCCATACATATAAAAGGATTGATGCCTTTATATCCAGTCCCTGCCTGACTCAGCACCTGGAAGAACATGTTTCCTTGACCCCCCAACTTTGGCCATGTGCTCTTTCAACCCTTGTGAAGGGAGACTGGCAAGAATCTTTTTACAAGTATTGAGTGCAGGCTGCTTGGACCAACCTTCTCGTCCCCGGTGAGACTCCTTGCTCTGGGGTATGTCATCATGACCGACTCCAAGTGTTGGGCCTTGGACACTGCACTCAGTCCTGAATGAACCGAGGGAATGAGATTTGCAGTTACCTCCTCAGTGACAAAATCTTGTATTAGGTGGGTGAAGCAAAGAACAAAGAAAAATACAGCCCTCCAAGCCTGTACCGGTCATGATATCACGCTTGGCCAAAACCCTCAGCACTTCCTAGTGCCGTATCCGTCCATACCCATCCTATCCATGTATTTATCGAGATGCCTTTTGAACGCCGCTTATGTATATGCTTCCAAAAACTGCCCTGGCAGCACATTCCAGGTACTCGCCACCCTCTGTGTTTAAAAAAAACCTGCCACACTCATCTCCTTTAAACTTTGCCCCATGGGTCTTAAACCTCTGCCCCCTGTTGACTGACCCCTCCACCCTGAGAAAAGAGTGCCTGCCCATCCACTCTATCCATGCCCCTCATAATCTTGTAGACCTCTATCAGGTCACCCCTCAACCGCCGTCGTTCTAATGAAAACAATCCAAGTTTATTCAGCCTCTCCGCATAGCTAACACCCTTCAGACCAGGCAACATCCTGGTAAACCTCCTCTGCACCCTCTCCAAAGTCTCCAGATACTTCTGGTAGTGTGGCATCCAGAATTGTGTGCAATATTCTAAGTGTGGCCTTATCAGGTTTCTATACAACTGTAGCATGACTTGCCAGTTTTTATACTCGAATCCTCTGTCCACAAGAAAGGAAACTGGGAAATCCCAGAAATGGGGGGCTGTTATTTTCCATTTCAGGGACTATGTCCCCACGCCGTCGTAACAATTGTAGCCTTTCACACCAGAAAAACTGGCATCAAAAGGCCTCATATTCATAGCCCAGCAGGGGGCTAGCAGGGACCCATCATAAATCTCACAACTTTAGCTGCAGATACGGCCCTCCGCCGCCGGTCCAGATTCCATGCGCGAAACTGGTTCTCTGCCACGGCGCCGGATGCTATTTTGGCTTTGGGGTGTGGAGAATCCAGCCCGGGATCTGTGCTCCCAGATAGTCGTCACTGATTGAAAGTATTTGGATTCTTTATTACTAGTGCAAAATTTTGCTGTAATTTCACCACACTCCCTTATTGCAAATAGAGATGAGAGCTGGCTCGTGCAGTGATGACAAAATCAGGAAACTCAGCTTTGCTGCATGCTCCCAACAATATTCCAGTTCCCACATTAGCAAATGTACTTTCACTTCTCTAAAGAATTAGTATGTAACTTATATAAAGATAACTTCATTGTGAATAAGAGAGAAACAATTCACAAAGCTTCTTGTGCTGTGCGCCAGATTGTTGCTCCCGAGGCGGAGAGTGCGACCGGAGAATTTGCCCAGCTTGCTGCATGCCTCTCAGGAAAAGGTTCCACCTTCCGATCCGGTTTTCACTTCGGTGGAGGGGGGGGGGGGGGGGGGGGGGGAGGCAGGATAGTCAGGCCCACCACCCCCAGAGGCAGATCAGAGGCAGCCACAGATGCTGTCGAGGTGCTGAGACAGACCAATTAAAAAGCCCACTTCAGTTCTCTGGGACATCACCCTCAGTTGTTTTTTTTAAATAGTAGGCTCTCCAGCCAGCCCTCACCCCATCACATCTCCAACCACTCCCCGTGTCCCACCCATGGAACTCATGCCAACCTACGTTTTGCACCCACCCCAATGGCCTCTTTTAGCCCTCGTGCCAACTTAATGCCGACCCAGGCATTCACACAACCTTTTTGTCCTTGCATCCCCATGTCAACTCGATCAGATCTCAAAAACCATGTTGAGATGAAATAAAACAAATATCTAAATATCTAGTACAGCATTTACTACAATATAGTTCCATTCATGAAAGCCCATTCAAAACTGATATTCATAAACCCACATCACAGAGAATCTTTCACTAACCTCTGATCTGCCAATCAAACTGTGAATGTACACACCTGCTGAAATAATTATCAGTTGTTGGAAACAGCCAAGAATGAATTAATGTAACCTTTGGTCATGTCAGTGAACATCTATTGCAACTTCTAGAGATTTTTTTTCAACTCTCACTGATTTGCAGACAATTTTAATTTAACTTTCAAAGTGCTGGGAATTTAAATAACTTTACAGCTTGACAGTTGTACAGACTTTTTACACCCTTTATGAGCCTTCATGTCACCTCCATAAATTTATGGCTCCCACAATCTGGGATAAGGTTCCTGCTACTGTGGAAATGGAATCTGTTTGAACATAGAATCCTTGCACTGTAGAAGTAGGCCATTCGGCCCATCGATTCTACACTGACCCTCCGACAGAGCACCCTACCCAGGCCCACTCTCCCACCCTATTCACGTAACCCGACCTAAACTACACATCTTTGGACACGAAGGGGAAATTTAGCATGGCTAATCCACCTAAACCGCACATCTTTGGACAGGGAGGAATCCAGAGCACCCGGAGGAAACCCATGCAGACACGGGGAGAATGTGCTAACTTCACACAGGCAGCCAGCCAAGGCTGGAATTGAATCCGGGTCCCTGGCGCAGTGAGGCAGCAGTGTTAACCACAGTGCCACTGAGTGCCACGTTCAAATGACCTTGCTGAGTTAGAGTTTCCTGCCGGTGTGAATCATGCCCTGCCCCCTTTCCCTACTGGCAAAAATGGAATGTATCCAAAACAGTGGAAGCTCTTCCGTTATGGGTCCCACCCGTCATTTTTAATGGTCCACAGGGTCCTCCCAACTTTGCGAATATCCATCCCCAGACCCTTTATATTCTGCATTTTAAAACACTTGTATGTCTTTAGCTTCTGACAAACATTTAACAATTGCGAACAAGAGATTGATGGTAATGCATAAAGAATGACATTTTCTCAGTACTTACACTGTGAACACCCAGCTGCCTGTCCCCATATTCTTCAGCAGCTTGTAGTTAAATCCATTAACTCGCATTCCATGGATTTACAGACTTAAAATGATTCTAGTTGCAAAGCAGTGCATGTTACCACTGATTAATTATTTAAAGGCAAACGGTGTAAAAATTCCAGTGTTTCAAAGCTGATATGTTGACAATGATATCATTAATAAAGCTCTCAAATTAACAGTGCAATTTCATAGAAAGCTAAGAGGCTACTGGAATTTGTGTTCTAACAGACTGTTGTTTCACCAAATAGGTGCTGCTGTTCCATGATCAAAGTTACGGCATCCACTATGAATACACAATCTCGGTGAACAACTCCATGGATGGGAGAGGCGAGGTGCGGAAACAGCTGGTACCTCTTTACCTGTGGACAAACACTGGCTGGGGGGACTGCAGTGTGCAGTGTGGAGGAGGTACAGTCAAATAGCTTCCGTTTAGTATTTCCATGGACATGCAGGGAGGACCAGAGGACTAGTAGGTCTCAGGTTCCTACTATACTTGTATCGGATTGTGAACTCTGCTTTACAACATGCAACTTGGTGGCTTGTCTTGATACAAGATCCTTTATCCTAGAAACGTGACACCAGTTGTTTCAAAGGGCTCTGAGGATAGGAACATAGGAAATAGGAGCAAGAGTAGACCAATTGGCCCCTGGAGCCTACTCCGTCATACAACCCGATATTGACTGATCTTCTACTTTACTGTAATTTTCCTGCAATACCACAATGTCCATTGATATCTTTAATATCCAGACATCTATTGATCTCTGTCCTGAATATGCTCAGTGACTGAGACTCCACAGCACTCTGAGATGGAGAATTGTAAACGTTTGTCACTATCATAGTGATGAAATTCCTCCTTGACTCAGTCCTAAACAGGCTGCCCCTTATCCTGGGACTGTGTCCCCATGGCTCTGGATCTCCAAGCCAATCTCCCCTCATAGGATAATCCTGCAAGCTCAGGGATTAATCTTGTGAACCTTCATTGCACTTCTCCTTTGCTAACTATATCCTTTGTTACAGACAGGAGAAAGTGGCAAAACTGAACTAATTTATTCTCTCATTGTCTGTCCTTAAGTTGAGGTGTTTTACTTCTTTAAAATAGGCTGTGGCTCTTCTTCCAAACACCTTGGTTTCTGTTGTCAATTTTTAAAATAACTCACAGCGAACCATTTTGGGATTAAATCAGGAAGTTTAGTTTATTCATACATTCAAACATGGAGGATGATCACAACTACAGGTATACATTCAGTTATACAGTAAAGGGCATAGAAATGAGTTTTTTTTTTACAACTATCATAAAAATAGCAGTAAAAAAAACCCACCAAATTAGATGTCAGTTCACATGATTTCCACAGCCCAAAACGTTCAGAGGGGTTCCCTCGCAGAGAAGTTCCAATTCAGGTGGGTTCCTGGCTGAATGCAGAAATGTAGAATTCATTTCAGATGATGGTGTTACAATGAGATTCAGGTGACATTCAGAGACTTGGTCTGCTTGGTGGCCAGTGGATTCAAGTAAGATTTGGTGCAGGTTGCTTGGCCAGACTGGAGTTCTGCTGTTGGTCTTCCAGTTTGGTGGTAAATCGAAGACTTCTAAGTTCTCAACCAGATTAAGACATTTCACAATGGTAACCAAAGTCGTGTGACCTTTCTGCATAATGATCTCATCAAGGGACGTTTATCAGATGCCAGGACCTGTATTGTGGCCTATAATGTCCTGGTCATTAACCTCTGAAGGAATCATCATCTACATTAAATACCTTGTTCCAGGTAGCTGTAGACCATTGGACCCTGCTAGATGGGTAAGCTTATAAAGATGCAAATGACAATCATTTACTTGCAGATGTTCTTTTTTGATATGGACCATGACAGTTCCAGGTGTGAGATTCCACCAGCAACATGTCAGGGCAAGTCTTCATTCTTCTTCTTTGGCGATCACTCGCTAACGATATGATTGTCCGCCTAAGAAACTCGGAGTTACTGGTCATGGGTTCTTTGGATCCTTGCGTGGTTGATGAGCTCAATTCTAGAGCCACATCTCCAACCTACACTTTGCAGGTGTTTCCGCGGGGTGGGATCGGTCCTTGGACTGTACATCGCTGGTATTCCTTTCTCGGACTACTTTTCTGGACCTCCTCTTGCCATCGGGTGGCTTCAAAGAATTGTGTCCCTTCAATCAGGAGGTTTCTCCAAGTAGGTCTCATCTGAGCAAGGGTCTCCCAGGCTATGTTGCATTTCTTGAGGTAAGTTTTCAGGGTGCTTTTGAAGTGTTTTCTTTGTCTTCCTCTTGTTTGGAAGCCTTCCTTGAGCTGGGCAAAGAAGATTTGCTTTGGCAGTCGGGACTCTGGCAGCCTAGCACATAGCCGGCACTGGAGTTGGTTTCAGATGGACACGTGCTGGTGCGCTTGGCTCCTTCAAGGATACTGATGTTTGTACGCCTGTCCTCCCAGAAGATGCAGAGAATTTGTCTCAGCCAATGTTTATGGTAACTCCAGGGCCTTGAGGTGGCGCCTGTATGTAGTACAAGACTCTGAACCATTTAGAAGAGTTGGGTGGATGACTGCCTTGTACAGAAGGGTCTTGGTGTCAGCACAGATGTTGTGGTCATTAAATGCTCTTGTCCTTTGGCATCCAAAGTAACAGCTCACAGATTGGATACAAATTTGGATATCCGCACCGATGTCGGCCTTAGGGGAGAGATGACTCCCCAGGTAGGGGTCATGTTCCATGTTTGATAGGGTTTCTCCATTCATCTTGATGGAGGGGGAGACCAGATCTTGCCCTGAGCGGGTTAGTAAAGGACATGTCAAGGCGTGTCTCCAGTACAATCCATATAATGCCTTAGTGGTCGCCTTACAATTCCAGACATTAGGTGACTTGTGGCAGTCATCTTTTAGTTAAGCAAAGTTAATTTTTAAATAAGCAAAAACGAATAAAGTTTGATTTACATAGTTTATTATTTCTTCCATGTCTAACGGACATGATACCTTCCTTAGGTAAGGGGAACAAAACCACACAGTACTCCAGGTGCCACCTCACCAAGGCATCACTTCTTTGCTCCTGCACTCAAATGCCCTTGTGATAAATGCCAACATACCATTTGCCTTCCTAATGGCTTGTTGAACTCACATGTTATAATTCAGTGACTTATGAACAAAGATACCCAGGTCCCTTTAGATATCAACACTTAACAATCTCTCACCAGCTCTACAGTCCTGCCACATCCAGCCGTTAATGGTTATGGACAGTTAAACAACTCACTGCAGGAGGAGGCTCCATAAAAATCCCCATCAATGATGAGAGAGCCCAGCACATCAGTGCAAATGATAAGGCTGCAGTATTCACAACAATTTTCTGCCAGAGGTGCCAGGCGGATGATCCATCTTGGCTTCCTCTGGAGTTCCCCAGTATCACAGATGCCAAACTTCAACCCTAGCAAAACTGGGGTCAGTGGGCTCAGGTGGAATAGGTTGAAGTCATATCTGATACAAAGGAGGATTGCTATGATGGTTGGATGTCAATCATCAGGACATCACTGCAGGATTTTCTCAGGGTGGTATCCTTGGCCAAAAAATCAATGCTGCTTCATCAATGATGTTTCTTCCGTCACTTTTGTTTTATAAATTTAGAGTACCCAATCATTTTTTTTTCCAATTAAGGGGCATTAAGGCCAATCCACCTACCCTTCACAGCTTTTTGGATTGTGGGGGTGAGACCCATGCAGACACAGGAAGAATGTTCAAACTACACAAGGGCAGTGACCCAGAGCCAGGATCGAACCTGGGTCCTCGGCGCAGTGAGGCAGCAGTGCTAACCACTATTCAACTGTGCTGCCCCGCATTCCTTCCACCATAAGGTCAGAAGTGGGGATGTTCGCTGATGACTGCACAGTGTTAGCACCAGTCAAAACTCCTCAGATACTGAAGCAGTCCATGTCAAAATGCAGCAAGACCTGGACAATGTCCAGGTTTGGGCTGACAAGTGGCAAGTAACATTCCCGCTAGACAAGTGCCAGGCAATGACTATCTCCAACAAGAGAGATCCTAGCCATCTCCCTCTGACATTTAATAATAATCTTTATTATTGTCACAAGTAGGCTTACATTAACACTTCAATGAAGTTACTGTGAAAAGCCACTAGTCGCTACTCTCCGGCGCCTGTTCGGGTACACTGAGGGAGAATTCAGAATGTCCAAATTACCTAACAATCACGTCTTTCGTGACTTGCGGGAGTAAACGGGAACACCCGGAGGGAACCCACGCAGACATGGGGAGAACGTGCAGACTCCACACAGTGACTCAAGCTGGGAATCAAACCTGGGACCTGGCGCTGTGAAGCAACAGTGCTAACCACTGTGCTACCATGCCACCCATAATGGCATCACCATTGCTGAGTCTCCCACTATCAACATCCTGGGGGCTACTATTAACTAGAAACTGAGCTAAACAGGCCATGTGAATACTGTGGCTACAAGATTAGGTCAGAGGCATGGAATCCTCTGGTGAGTAACTCATCTCCTGAACCTCCACAACTTGTCCATCTTCTACAATGGACAAGTCAAGAGTGTGATGAAATACTCTTCACCTGCCTGAATTAGTGTAGCCCCCAACAACACTCAAGGATCTTGACATCTAAGAAAAAGCAGCCCACTTCATTTGCATCTCTTCAACAAACATTCAATCCCTCCACCACCAAAGAACAGTGGTAATAGGGTGTACCACGGCTCCTTAGGCAGCATCTTCCAAACCAACAACCACTCCCATCTAAAAGGACAAGGGCAACAGCTACATCGGATCGCCACCATCTGGAGGATCCCCTCCAAGCCACTCACCATCCTGACTCGGAAACATGTCGCCGTTTCTTCACCGTTGCCTGGTCAAAATCCTGGAACTCCCTCCCTAACAGCACTGTAACTAGCTGCAAACATTCAAGAAGGCAGCTCTGCACCAGCTTTTCAAGGGCAATTAGGGATTGACAACAAATGCTGGCCCAACCATCAGCTTCCACATCCCGAAAATGAATAAAATTAAATACTCTGCATGTCCCATATGCAAATCATTGATATGGATTGCTGTCATTCCCTGACCTCGGAGGGGCTTGTTAATCATGCCTCCAGTGTCTGAAATGAGACTTGCAATAATAAGAATAGAGTTGGTAGTTGCAGTGTTGCGAATTGAAGTCTAACATTGCCTATCAGCCTGTCCTTGTCCCTAATTACTGTAGAACATTTGGCGTTGGTGGAATGTGGTGAGTCATGTAAAGGTTAGCCAGTGTGACCTGACGCTTCTGGGAATGTCGCCCATATGGTGGGCATATGGTGTCCATTTCACCTTCGGGAAATTAACATTCAAGGCAGTTGCCAGCTCCAAGAGCTTCCAGGCTACCAGACTCGGTACTGTGTAAATGAATATAATAGCACTGCCACATCAGCTAGAGAGTTTTGCAGTCGGATGTGTGAAAATGTAGTACATTCTTTTCCACATTTCAAGTCTCTCAAATAGGAACCTGTTCTTCTCTGAATGCATTTTGTTTTGCAGATGGTAACTATATTCTCCTTTAGCAGTGATCTGCCTTCTGCTCATTTCTCCATACTCTACAATGTTGCGCTTTCCTCTTCAAATGTTCATGAGAGACTCCCGTTTTCAATTTAAACTATCCAGAGTAAAGAATACATAAAGAGGTTTCTCATCGTCTTCCTCATGTTTAGAGGAAACCTGGTCGATATTCTCCGTGCCAGTGGCTAATTGCCGGCGCCAACGGAGAATCCGTGGGTGGTTCATGATGGGAAAATCAGCGCGAACCCCTCACTGATTCTGGTACCGGTGAGGGGTTAGCGCCGGCGCCATGTGAACCAACCACGAATCGTGTGGAAAACAACCAGAGAATCGGCAGGTACCGGGCCACACATGCGGAGGGCTGACGGCCTGCACCGGAAAACATGGCGCGGACCGTGCTGGAACCCTAACCCACCCACCCCGACCCCACAGCCCACCCCTCACCATTCCCCCCAGCCCTAGCAGAAGCTCCCCGGCCAGCGGCACAGCTCCCAGACGAATGTGGTGGCGCTGGACACTGTCCGCAGCTGGCACAACAGCTTCCCGACAGATGGAACCACATGTGGCCTGCGCCGTTGAGAACTCGGCGCATCATGAGGGGAGCATCGCAGGTGGGCAGGCCAATGATAGCACAGTAGCACAGTGGTTAGCACAGTTGCTTCACAGCTCCAGGGTCCCAGGTTCGATTCCCGGTTTGGGTCACTGTCTGTGCGGAGTCTGCACATTCTCCACATGTCTGCGTGGGTTTCCTCCGGGTGCTCCGGTTTTCTCCCACAGTCCAAATATGTGCGGGTTAGGTGGATTGGCCATGCTAAATTGCCCTTAGTGTCCAAAAAGATTAAGTGGGGTTACTGGGTTACAGGGATAGGGTGGAGGCGTGGACTTGAGTAGGATGCTCTTACCAAGGCCCGCTGCAGACTTGATGGGCCAAATGGCCTCCTCCTGCAATGTAAATTCTATGATTCCACGACGCGCCAACGCGTTGGGGCTGTGCTTGTCGCGTGTCCCAATGATGCCAATTTCGAGGAGCCGGAGCATCACGAATTGCCGTCAAATCGCCACCTGCCCCAAATCCAGCGTCGGAAGCTGTTCTCCGCCCGATCCCGATTTCGGCGCTGTGCTACGGAGAATTCCGCCCAAGGCCCCCTTGCTGAAGGATCCACTGTCGGTGAGCACCGCTTGTCCCTTTAGGTTCTCGCTCTTCCTCCATTGCACTAAAAATCTGCTGGTTCTGCTGTTGGCCAAGGCTCGCAACCCTGAGCATGGTACCCTTAACTGTACCTGGGCGATTTACAGAAGAGCGGACACAATTGAGTCTGCGACCCTCATGCAGCACTTGCAATGACTGTGCCACCCAGATTAAACCTCAAATTCACTGCCTGCTGATTCAGAGATTACCTGCCAAAGGATGGAAAAGGGCAGAGGAATGGGGCTAATTGAATAGTTCATTCAAGGTCCCAGCAGAGGCGTGAGGGGCTGAATGGTCTTCTGAGCAGTACCATTCTTTGAGTGTCATACAAAAGGTTTTGCAAATGTTTAAAATCTATTTTTTCCCACAGGTTTTGTACTTGTAATTGAGGACAGACTGTTGGAGAATGAAAAAGAGAAGGGGAGGGGTTTTATATACATTCTGAACCAAAATGTCTTGGGACAGTACTTTAAAAAAAAAATGTCAACAGATAAAGATACATGTGAATGAAGCCTGCACTGTGCAGGAATAACTAAGTTGAAGCATTAAATGTACAGCGGAAGATTTTACAAAGACATGACCGCAGCAAGGAGCCTCTTGTGGTATGAGCACGTTGGAAAAATATCTCCCGCGGGAATCAGTGAAAAATCACAGGCAGTGTAAGATTCCATCCAATTGGTACTAGTTTACATGTAACTGCTATGATTTTATGTAGTATTTCATTGCAGTTCACCAGTCCAAGAGGGACCTTCTGGCGTACAGTGTGCTTGAGACCCATGGTTGCATTGCAATAAACCACCGTGAGACTGGGGCTTTTTGACGAATAATCTGAGGGTCAGTCCAAGAATTAAAAAGAGACATTCTGAACTAATTATAATATTTCTCAGCATTTGACGCTGTGGCAAGTATTTTAAAAAAATAATTTAGAGGACCCAATTATTTTTATTGCAATTGAGGGACAATTTAGCGTGGCTAATCCACCTAATCTACACATATTTGGGTTGTGGGGGTGAGACCCACACAGGCACGGGGAGAATGTGCAAACTCCACATGGACAGTGACCCAGGGCCGGGATCGAATACGGGTCCTCAGCGCCGTAGACAGCAGTGCTAACCACTGCACCACCGTGCTGCCCTACGCTATGGCAGATCGCTAGAAAGTATGGACTTCATCAATTCACAGGTTCAAAAGCACCAAATACTGCTGCAGCAGCCATGGCCCTTTAATAGCTCAGTGTCCGGAGAGAGGCACCTTTTTCTTAGTTTCCATTGCAGTCATGTTGCTGTTGAGTCTTTGAACCAGCAGCAATATGCAACCTGGAGGTTGCCAACGAGCAGCTGGATGGCAGACTGACCACTGGACATGCACAATCTAATTGTGTCATGGTGTCACCAAAGTATGATGTGCTTTCTTCATATTATGTCATAACTTCATGGTGCAACATTCCAAATTCCCTTTTGGATCATCCTGCTGTCAGTGCTGACAGAGTTAGACCAGCGGCAGGCACCAGAACCCAGTATAATTGCATTCTGCTGAATGGCAGTCCCAACAAAACCCAATTGATCAGGCAGCTGGAAGCATGAGGGTAGCCTGGGGAATGTCTAAGAGCAATGAAAGCTGCTTTGGAGATCAATCAGAAACGTTTACTATTTTTGGAAGGTGGCTCCCTGCATTCCGATTTCAGTGTCCTTTCTCGTTTCTCTTCACACTGTGTTCATTGTCTTCAGGTGAGCGCAAAACTATTGTCCGCTGCACCAAGATTATTAATAAGACGTTGTTGGTGGTGAATGACAGCGACTGTCAAAACATGACTCGTCCAGATCCACAGATCAGGAAGTGCAATATACATCCATGCCAGTCACGGTAAGAAACTGTGTCATATAGAAGAACTACTCAAGTATCTTGAACAGTAATTCCTCCGGTTAAAGGTAACATCCTGGTGTTTTACAAAGAAATCTAGCATTTGTATAATGCCAGAAGCGCTCCAAGTGTCTCTGATGCAGCTTTTTGTTGGGATGCATCATGATGATGTTGATGAATTAGGCAAGGCAAAGACTAATGAGATGAATGATGTTAATCTGTTTTCCATGGGGCTGGTTGAAGGAGTAACGTTGGCCACGGAGAATTCCCTGTTCTGTGAGTAGTGCCATGGTATCCGCCTGAACCATCAAAACAACACTTCATCCAAAGAACGGCACCTCCCAACAATGCAGCACTCCCTTGGCATTGCACTGGACTGTCAGTCTCCATTATGTACCAAAGCTTTAGTCTTGAAAAGCTCAACTAACATGAATTAATTTCAGACATTTAAAAAGTCCACTTTCAATCTACTATAAATACAAGTGTGTAAAATTTTATCAAAAAATATAAAAGAGGCACAAGAAAGAGAAAAAGCGCGAAGAAATTAGTGTTCCATTTTGACCGATACTTGATACTTAGTCTTGTTTTCATGCTAGGTCCATTCTCCTGCCCTATCCCCGTAACCCTGTGCATTGATCATGGTCACTCCACCTAACCTACACATCTTTCGACTGTGGGAGGAAACCGGAATACACGGAGGAAACTCACACAGACAGGAGGAGAACAAAACTCCACACAGACAGTCACCCAAGGTTGGGATCAAATCTGGGTCCCTGGCACTGTGAGGCAGCAGTGCTAACCACTGTGCTACCGGCCATGGAAATATATCAGCTGTTCCTTCACTATCGCTGGGTCCAAATCATGGAACTCCCTCCTTAACAGAACTGTGGATGTACCTACACCACATGAACTTCAGTGGTTCAAAAAGTCAGCTTGTCACCACCTTCTTAAGGGCTGTAATCTTACAATATTTCTGGGCAGCCAATGAGGTTCCCAGATGGTGGCCATTTTACCAATATTTACATTAAAATGGTATGAATCATGACTCCGCTCTTGCCCCTCATTCATGCTATATTTAAGATCTGGTATGCAACGTTAATTCTCCAAACTAAAAATAGCAGATAGGGAGAAACTATGTGTTAAATAAAACTTATTAAGTAATGAATTAAGCAATAAGCAGTCCCAAAGAAATATTCCAATGTCAAATATTATAAATAACTACAAACACGTATACTATAAAGTTGCTACAAAATCCTTTAAAAATATCTAAATAGCTCTTTCACTTCTGAGGATTCCAGGCTCCCATTCTAAACTGACGTATAAGGAAATAAATTATGCCCAGTGCCACGTGCTAGTGAGCATAGGAATAAGACAATTGAACTGGTGTAAGAGGAAGGGCATCAGATTGCTGGGGCATTGGGATTGGTTCTGGGGCAGGTGGGACCTCGACAAGATGAACAGGTTGCACCTGAGCAGGACCGGGACTCGCTAGTGCTGTTGTGGACGGTTTAAACTAGATCGACATGGGAATGGGAACCTGAGAGGGAGCTCAGATTGGAGGGAAGCAAGATTGTGTCTGGAAGTGGAAAAGTAGTGAGTGAAATTAGAAGGCGAAGGAAGGCAAGCAGCAAATATGACCAGAATGCAGAACAACGTTAGTAAGGACAAGATTTTGGGCATCTTCTCTGCATGCACAACGAGATACATGACTTGAAGGCACAAATAGAGGTAATGGTTATGATTTAATTGGCATTAAGAAGACATTGTTACAGGGTGACCGAGATTGGGAACTAAAAATCCAAGGATAATCGCCATTTAGGAAGGATAAGCAAAAAAGAGTAGAATCATAGAATTCCTATAGTGGAGAAGAAGGCCATTCAGTCTATTGAGTCTGCATCAACCATTTGAAACACCGCCCTACACAGACCTAATCCTTGCCCTATCCCTGTAACCCCACCTAACCTTTGGACACTGAAAGGCAATTTCCCATGGCCAATTTACCATGGCCAATCCACCGAACCTGCATGTCTTTGGACTGTGGGAGAAAACGGGAGCATCCAGAAGAAACCCACGCAGACACGGAGAGAATGTGCAAACTCTACACAGTCACCCAAGTTCAGAATCGAGCCCAGGGTCCTGGCGCTGTGAGGCAGCAGTGCTTGCCACGTGCCACCCCAAAGTGGAAAGTGGGAATAGCACTGTAAATAAGGGACGAGATCAGCACATTAGTTGGAGAGGGTCTTGGATCAAAGGATCAGGATGTAGAGTCAGTTTGAGTGAAGCTAAGAAACAGCAAAGAGCAGCAAACATTGGTGGGAGATATTTATAGACAACCAAACTAGTGGTAATGTTGGGCAATGGAAAATACAGTAATAACTGGCAACTTCTATTTACCTATAGATTGTGTGCACCTAATTAGCACAAGTGCTGGGATGGGTGAATCCTCAAGTGTGTACACAATGCGTTTCTGGAGCAGAAGATTGAAGAACTAACGATTTTAGATTCAGCATTATGTAATTAGAAATTATCCTTGTTACATGTGCCTCTAATTTCACGATTTACAGCGTGCCCTACATAACTATTTGCTGTTCGGTGGCCAAGAAACAACTCCCCCCAACGTTTACTGCGCCTTGCTGTTTTTTCTTAGCTGCACCCAAACTGAATCGACATCTTGGTCTTGCAATCTAGGGTCTTCTCTCAATAATGTACTAATCTCGGGCTGGATTCTCCCCCCCCCCAACCCCCACCATCTCCCAAAGTCTCCGGCATCAGAGATTCGGCTGGGGGGAGGGGGGGGGGATTTCACCGCGCCGGTCGGCGCCCCCCCCCCCGGCAATTCTCCGGCCCGCAATGGGCCGAAGTCCCACTGCTGTAATGCCAGTCCCACCAGCATGAATCAAAACACCTCCCTTACCGGCGGGATTCGCAGCACGGGCGGGCTCCGGGATCCTGGGGGGAGGGGCGCGCGGGGTGATCTGGCCCCGGGCGCATGCACAGGGATGACGTCAGCTGCTGCTGACACTCCGGCGCATGCGCGGACTTCCGCCGGCCGGCGAAGTCCCTTCGGCCCCGGCTGGCGTGGCGCCAAAGGCAATTCCCGCCGACCGGCGGGCGTCAACCACTCCGGCACAGGCGTAGCTCCTCAAGGTTAGGGCTTAGCCCCTAAAGGTGCGGAAAACTCTGCACATTTGGGGCGGCCCGACGCCGGAGTGGTTCTCGCCAATCCATCCCGCTGCCCCCCCCCCCCACCCCCCCAATGCCGCCGGGTACCCCTGAATATTAAGTTCACAGACTTGGTCAACCTGTATTAGCAATTAGATCTGTTTGCTTTCATTTGTGCTGTCAATTCATCTACGTTGTTGCAAACACTGTGCATTTGGATCTTTTTATTATTTTCGCACCCTCTAACCTTATCTGCTAGCACAGTCATATATTTCTATACTCTGACTCTTTCTGTCACATTCTGACTATCAATTCCCTTATCACTACCTTGCTCTCTTGCTGTGACCTCTCTTTGGAACAGGTTTAACATAAGGTTTGATACAGCTTCAGCATAACTTCCCTACTTTCCAATTTAGCTGCAACCAATAGAGTGATATGAACTAGATTTTTCACTATGTGATAGACAGAACAAACTTGCCTTTGCCCTTGGGTAGCGATCACTGTGCATTGCATGTAAACCCCCAGCTACTGCTCCTGCAATAAGTCCAATACTGAACCTTTTGCACTGTTCTAGATTGGCAGTACCCCCAGCTATTGATGTTGCCTTCAAACATTGTACCTCTGCAATGTTATTACACAGGCCTCTTCCTATTTCTGTTTTGAGGGAGTCAAGTTCCTGGATACTGACGAGGCTCTGTAAAGCAACACCATCACTCCATATTAATTATGCTGCACCTTGATTGTGCTGCCAATTAATTATCATGGCACTTGGGCTGGATAACAAATCATTGCAGCTACATGTGTCAGTGCTGAGGATTTTATTGACAGTTGGCTGACATTGGATGTTGTGATCAAAAATGAGCCATGGAGCTTAGAAAATATTAGTTCCCTTCCAGAAATTAAGACATTTAATGTCTATTGGTTAATGTTGTACCCTTTCTGAGTGATTTACCCTTGGGAGAAAGAGAGATCAGGATAATTTTGAAACCAGCCTGCTTGAAGTAATGTTGCGGATTTTGACTTGACAAATCTTGCTACAAAGACTTACTGCAGACATTGCCAGCCACCTGCTGTGGACACAAAGACGGTTACCTTTTAACCAGAGTCAAATTTACTAACACAACCAATTTTCAAGAATACTCCATTAGGAACAAGTTAACCCACCTGGCACCCACCCACCACACTTCAGATAAACAAAGTGGAAGCCATAATGCTTGATTGTTTCAACGATTACTTTCGTAGAACCATGCCACACAGAAGGAGGCCATTCAGCCCATTGTGCTTATTACCACTCTCTAAAGGAGCTACAGTGAGTCCCCTGCTGTTTACCTCCAGCCCTGCGATCGTTTTAAATCTGTATCCAATTCCACTTTGAAACTTCTTATTGAATAGCAAAGGGAGTAAAGATAATGTTGCTGGACATGTAATTCAGTACGCCTGGATTAATGATTAAGACTGTATAGAATGTAGAACATAGAAAAATCCAGCACACAACAGGCCCTTCGACCCACGATGTTGTGCCGAACTTCTGTCCGAGATTAAGAACAAATTAATCTACACCCCATCATTCTACCATAATCCATGTACCTATCCAATAGCCGCTTGAAGGTCCCTAATGTTTCCGACTCAACTACTTCCACAGGCAGTGCATTCCATGCCCCCACTACTCTCTGGTTAAAGAACCTACCTCTGACATCCCCCCTATATCTTCCACCATTCACCTTAAATTTATGTCCCCTTGTAATGGTTTGTTCCACCCGGGGAAAAAGTCTCTGACTGTCTACTCTATCTATTCCCCTGATCATCTTATAAACATCTATCAAGTCGCCCCTCATCCTTCTCGGTTCTAATGAGAAAAGGCCGAGCACCCTCAACTTTTCCTCTTAAGACCTACTCTCCATTCCAGGCAACATCCTGGTAAATCTCCTTTTCCAAAGCTTCCACATCCTTCCTAAAATGAGGCAACCAGAACTGCACACAATACTACAAATGTGGCCTTACCAAGGTTTTGTACAGCTGCATCATCACCTCATGGCTCTTAAATTCAATCCCTCTGTTAATGAACGCTAGCACACCATAGGCCTTCTTCACAGCTCTATCCACTTGAGTGGCAACTTTCAAAGATCTATGAACATAGACCCCAAGATCACTCTTCTCCTCCACATTGGCAAGAACCCTACCATTAACCCTGTATTCCGCATTCATATTTCTCCTTCCAAAATGGACTTTTCAGGGTTAAACTCCGTCTGCCACTTCTCAGCCCAGCTCTGCATCCTATCTATGTCTCTTTGCAGCCGACAACAGCCCTCCTCACTATCCACAACTCCACCAATCTTCGTATCATCTGCAAATTTACTGACCCACCCTTCAACTCCCTCATCAAAGTCATTAATGAAAATCACAAACAGCAGAGGACCCAGAAGTGATCCCTGCGGTACGCCACTAGTAACTGGGCTCCAGGCTGAATATTTGCCATCCACCACCACTCTCTGACTTCTATTGATTAGCCAGTTCATTATCCAACTGGCCAAATTTTCCATTATCCCATGCCTCCTTACTTTCTGCATAAGCCTACCATGGGGAACCTTATCAAATGCCTTACTAAAATCCATGTACACCACATCTACTGCTTTACCTTCATCCACGTGCTTGGTCGTCACCTCAAAGAATTCAATACGACTTGTGAGGCAAGATCTACCCCTCACAAATCCATGCTGACTATCCCTAATCAAGCAGTGTCTTTCCAGATGCTCAGAAATCCTATCCCTCAGTACCCTTTCCATTACTTTGCCTACCACCGAAGTAAGACTAACTGACCTGTAATTCCCAGGGTAATCCCTGTTCCCTTTTTTGAACAGGGCACAACATTTGCCACTCTCCAATTCCCTGGTACTCCTGTTGACAGTGAGGATGAAAAAATCATTGCCAACAGCTCTGCAATTTCATCTCTTGCTTCCCATAGAATTCTTGGATATATCCCATCAGGCCCGGGGGAATTGTCTATCCTCAAGTTTTTCAAAATGCCCAATACATCTTCCTTCCTAACAAGTATCTCCTCGAGCCAGT